>NC_057766.1:42613564-43213564 GCF_010389155.1 Erigeron canadensis
CAGTTACACAATCGGACTTTTATTTTATTCAAAAGTCTAAAATTGATATTTAGCTATTCATTGATTCAGAGTATAACACTCATTTTGTTGAATTTAGGTACTTGTCAAAATCTCCAAGAGGAGACTTTGATATCTTTTTGTCAAATACAACTATTTAGCATTTACAAATAAGTTTTATTGAACCTAGCTAGAAGTTTTATTTGAAAGTTAACGAGTTCACAAACCATTTAAAAAAAAAGAAATACTTGTTTACATTTAATTAATTATATTTAAAAAAACTGCGGAATTGGTTTTTCATTTTTTTAATATTTGAAAATACCTACAGAAAAAACTATAAATTTTTTTAATATTGTAAAAATTTCACTCTTATAATTATATAGAGAAATCGTTCACACTTAAATCAAAATTATCCAGATTTAAAAATGTGGAAATTAATTTAGAACATATAATTTTACTTTTTTTCTTGAGTAGAGGAATTTTGAGTTACAAATTAACTTTCATACTTTCAGATATAAATAATTCATATAACTTTAAACACTGATCAATATTATAAAAAAGAAAAAAAAATCCACTAAATTTCAACTTTTTGTATCTTTAATAATTTATGTCTGTCACAATTACAACAACATAAACAAAACTAATATAATTGTATGGTTTCTGTAAAATCGAATATGATCGATCAGGACACGGATGTATTATGGCTAAGGAATCCATTTCCAAGGCTAACACTAATAAACCAAATGATCGACCTTCATATCAGCGTCGACCACTTTAATGGCGACCAATGGTCAGAAAGAAATTCTATAAACACCGGTACTACATGATCAGATCTAACAACAGGACGATTGCTTTGTTCGAGGAATGGTATGATAAAAGAAATAGCTCAGCTGGCAAAAAGGAACAAGATGTTCTCAATGAACTAATGTGGAGAGGAACTTTTAGAAGGCTGGGACTTAAAGTAAGGTTTTGGACACCGTTTATTTCAGTGGATTTTGTCAAGACAGTAGAGATGCTAGTCTTGTTTCTACCGTTCATGCCAATTGTTGCCGGAGTATTAGAGCAAAAGTCGGTGACCTGACCGCGGTGATTCATGACTGGAATAGATTAATGATCCATTACGCAATAAAACGATTGGATTTAGATGGTCGGATCATTTAGGTTGTAAAAGATCATGGAGGTCATGATTTGTTTTCCATTAGTTTCTCGTTACATATGTATTAGCATGTGATTTGAATATTTGATAAATTGAGGTTATGATAATTAAAGGATACCTTAACTTTTTTTTTTTTTTTTTAAAAGTGAGTTTCGATTCAGACGTGTTGGAGACAATTTTAACTAAAGATTTTCTGGACTTCCAACCCTGCTCATGGAAAATTCCTTTGAGATGAGAACCCTAAGACTCGAACTTGAGACTTTGGGTAAACTCACCCCGGACCCACATAGTGAATTTATAAGATACTCCTAGGCACTAGGGTTTAAGCTAGTGGGTGATTTGCGTAAGAAAGTTTCGTAATTAATTAAATCCTTATTATATTTTGTTTTTCTTTTAGGACAAACGTTCTTGTCATCTTAATTTGATGATCATTTTTTATACCAAGTATTAATCATAAGTATCATTTATTTCAAACTTTTTTCTTCTTTGCATATTACAGTAATTCAGAAAATGATATAGACGTCTCTAATATTCGTACGTATAATTTTGCGAAATTCATCATCGTAGTCTTTGGGGGAACCAGGGGACCTCAGGCCACTAATTAAACACTAATTTAATTGTAACTTAACATTACATGCACAGAAGTAATTTAATTGTAACGCAAAATCATCTTGCAAACGCAACGTCGATCAAACAGCCACTACAACATAAATGACTTTAGTGACTAAAGAGAAGAGTCACGAAAAATACAACAAACAGTCACTAAAGCCCAAAGACCTTCTGCTTCTGAAATAAAAAGGTTAAATTAATTAATTACTACATAGCCCGAAGTAATCTTTTTCTTTCATATGTTATATCTATACTATATTATAAAGCAAATAAGGTTTTAATTTTCAACATTCAATTTCAACAATGTACACATGATAATACATAATGTATCATACATCAATGTCTACAACTTTCTCTCTCCTCCATAAATCATTTTATTCCGGCCTCTAATTCTTTCAAAATCTTTATCTCAAAAACCGTACATCAATAAATTATAAAATTATATGGGTGTTCTTAAAATTTCATGCTCTTTCATTAGAGATGTCATTCAATATACTTTCGACGAATTTTAAATCTGAGGTCGAGCACGTACGGCTAAGATATTTGGCTATGACACTCTATGATATATCATCTCCTATGACCTATCATAGGCTATGACCTATGACCATCACTATCTCACCGCCGCAACGCGCGGATACTTGCTCTCGTTGTATATAAATGACTATATAATTAATAGCATATGCAGTAATAATTAATTAACGTATCATATCGATCAATTTGAGTAAAGAATACGGAGTATACATTGTTGACTCGATCGACTCGGGGCTCATGACCGACTTCATGAGTCATTATCGGAGTAGACTATTGGGTCATGATTTGTTTTTCCATTATTTTCTCGTTACACATGTATTAGCATGTGATTTGAATATTGATAAATTGAGGTTATGATAATAAATGGCATCAAATACGGCCATTATCGGAGTAGACTATTGGGGCGTTGTATAGGATGTTAATTACCACCTATTCTATATACATGTTGTGTTATTCTATGAGTTTTGCTAATGTAATCCAACTTATTAATTAACCACATATAAAAGTTTGAAAAGTCTTTGACTACATTTTTGTTAAAATTAAAGTTATGCTTCGGAGTTCGGACTACGTGAAGCGGTGGAGTTGCCAAAATTCAATAGCGCGCATAGACTGTACGTATTCGTTCAAAATATCCTTCTTACAAACATCCTAATCAACACGCTACGTCAATTTTCATCCATCCTTCTCACAACACTTTTACCTACAACAATAATATATTCATCCTTCTTACAAACAACCATATAAACTCCAAAGTAACTTTTATCTTTTACCTTTATCTCTCCTCAGTCTTCTCCATCCTTCTCTACAAACAACCATGGATGGGCATCCTCCATGTCATCACCCACATCAATAGTCTCCCTACAAACACTCCATGTCACCACAAATTTCCTATGAACATCCTTATTGTGGATAGTCTTAGTCTTTCAACGGTGAGATTGTTAACTACTCCGTATTACAGTCACATTAATTCACTATCCACTAACAATACTAGGGGCTTGTTTGTTTTAAGTGACTGAATGGATATACAATGTTTGTATAGATTAAGTCAATATAGTTATTTTTTGGTTTATTAAGTCAAAAACAAACATATTTTATTGACTTAATGGATTAAGACAACTAAAATTAAGTCATGGCTTTTTAATTAAGAGTTTATCAAACACCACCTAGATGACTTTCTATATTAGTTCTCTTTGATTAACGTCTCGTTTGAATGGAATATTTTCACATATACCAGAATAAAAGAACACTACAAATAATATTGCATTTGTTCATATTTTTAGTTTTTAAGTGTAGATTAAATTTCATACACTTTTAGTTCTTCATCTTTTTACACACATAAAAGCGTGGCAAATTTTTTAATTTGTTCACCTTAACTAAAAGTTTGGACAAATACAACATTATTTGTAGTAAAAGTTAAATTATGAAAAGTTATTAAAATACAATATTTTTTATTATTGTTTTATAATATTATACGTGATTGGTTATTATAAAATAAATATTAGTATAAAACATATAAGATAAAATTTTAACTATGGAATCATATCATAACTGATGCTCAAAATTCATAAACTAATGCATGAATATTTTTATAACATATATATACAACGGTTTTCAATTTAGGAAAAATGATTATAGTATTTTGTTTTATTTTTATATTTTTTTTTATTTGCACCAAAACATTATACATTACAATATCAAAAGCAATGCTAACTTTAACAACCAAGAGGCCATCATATCGGATAGGAATTCAGCATATTACAAAACTCACAAGTATATATAAGACGAATACAAAATTTCACAAATATAGTAAACTAGTTAATCAACCCGGGTTTAACCCAAATCTTTAATTAAATTTGTAAAAAACAAATGTAAAAGAATATATGTAATTTTTATTATTGATAAATTATAACTTGATATGAAAATAGTGAATTGGGTAAAACAATAATAAATATACCTATTACATTAATAAAAAGGCATTTCATAATATTATATAAAAGAATTTTAAAATTTCTTTGTTTCAAATAAAAGATTAAAAATTTAAATAAGCATTATGTGCGTTGAAAGCCTAATGCTATACAAAAATGAGAGAAAACTCTTTTTTTTAAAAATATGATATCATAAATGAAATAAAAGCTTTTTTAAAAATTTTGTTTAATACATAATAATATTTTTTAAAATACATCTAAAAAACAATTCTTCTTTATATTATATATATATATAAAGATTGTCGGTCATGAATATCACGTAATACAAACATTTAAAAAAAGATACATGTAATCGTCTTGCCAAGTTGTTTAATCAATCAGGTTAGTATATGTTCGGAAACTAAAAAACGAACATTGAAAACTCCACGCTCATTGTCAAGGCCTCGATCATATATTGTATATACACTAGCTATATACATTTTTTTTTAAAAAAAAAAAACCTGTAACTTTGATACACTAGACTATACACAACAAAAGGCCCATGTTACAATTTCGTTGACAAAAGCTAGCTAGAGACTCCCCTAATCGATCGAGTCATCGGTTCCATGAATTCTGACAGGCTGTATGATCCGACCACCGAAACTGATCATCCGTCGAAATACCGTTCGTGGAGGAATTGGCCTTAAACTTCTTCCAATCATGAAGAACTTTGATGAGATCGGTTTCTTTAGCGTGAATACTTCGGCAACAATTAGCATGAACAGTTGAAACCTCATTAACATCTCTACTATTTTCACAAAATCCACTAAAATAAATCGTGTCTAAAAACTTAACTCGCATTCCTAATCTTTTAAACTCCCCTTTTCGCATAATATCGTATAGGACGTCTTGTTCTTTCTTCCCGACCGAATGGTCTTTCTCTCCGTACCATTGGTCATACAATGCGATGGTTTTGTTGTTTGACCTGATCATGTAGAAGCCCGTGTTGATTGGGTTTTCATCTGACCACTGATCGCCATTAAACCTATCGACACTGATTTGAAGGTCCAAGCTTTCGTCGTTATGGAGCATTTTAAATGGATTTCTTAGCCACAGTATATCCATATCCTACAAAATTTTAAGAACACACTAGCTGAATTAAATGTCTAGTTAATTTCCTGATAATCTAAAAGTAGAGATCGAGTGCATGTATATGATACCGTGAAGATAAAGTTGTATCCATGCTTGAGAACATCTCCAAGAAAGAGTGTTCTTCGCCACATCATCTTTAAGAAATCCTCAGACATGAAAAGCTTCTCCCCGCCGTCGAATTCCACACCTTCTGTTTGTAGCTTATAGCAATGTAGTCCTAGAAAGTTGCACCTATCGTACGCCGTTTGATCAACCGCCACAATCAAAAGGTGTTTCTTAATTTGGCGAGTATCTTCCCCTAGCCAAAACGCGTCTAGGAATATATCGAGCATGGCTTATCCCCTTCGGTGTAGGCTTTATTAGCAACGGCAAGGATCACGGTTTTGTTTTCAGTCGAAGCTCCTGCCAATGCCTCTTCTAACTCATCATGATAAGTCTCTTCATCATTTTTTTTGGGCTGCAAATTAAAATGTTGCCATGAACACATACTCGTTAAACTTATATTAATTTGAAGCATGTAATATAAACTACCTTAATTAATTTATGATTGCGTCATTGTTATTAAAAAATATATTCTATATAGATGATGAAGGATTCGAGTATACTGCTTAGCTTAAGGCTTTGACTTATATAATATAACTTTTGATCAGAGAGACACCATTTTTTTTCAATTTGAAATAAAATAAAAGATCATAAAAAAAAAAAAGAAACCCCAGAAATCGCAATGAAAAGCGTCCGTTGTCTAATGGATAGGAACAGAGGTCTTCTAAACCTTTAGTATAGGTTCAAATCCTATTAGCAGTGGATAACGGAGTCTTGCTAGTTTCTTGTTGGTGTCGCTATATCTACATGACTTTGAATAATTAATACGTTTTTAATTTGTATAAGTGAATCTAGACGTACAAGAAGATATAGATGTGCATAAAAACAATTTGAACCAATGTCATGAAACATATAGGCGATTAGGAGACAAAACTACCAAGCTATTTATATCTTTGATGGCTGACAAAATTGATTATCATGTAAAAATGGCTTGATTATCATGTAAAAATGCCGTGGGATTATACATCAAGAAGAAGCTCACCGCGGTTGATGGTGATGGGGATGGGGACGGGGATGGTGATTGTGGTGGTGATTCTGGTTGAGGTGGTGGTGATTGTGACGGTATTTCTGGTGGTGGTGATCCTGAAGGTGATTCGGGTGGAGGTGGTGGTGATGGTGATTCTGCAGGTGAAGGTGATTCTGGTGGCGATTGGGATGGGGATGGTGATTCTGCATCAGGTAGAGGTAGTAATGGTTTGGAACGATAAAACTTGTGGGTGATGTTGGATATGGACACCGAGCCATCCTTATTGGATCCAAGATAGATAAGAACAAGAGATGCAACCGAAAATATCCACAGCCCAAGAAGAATTCGAGCCTTGGGGTATTGATCTCCTGATATCTCTTCTTCTATGGCTTTCTTCATGGCTTTGCCGGTTTTATTCTTTTGACGTTCCCGGCTCCCGGCTGGAGGTATGGATTGCAATGTGATCTTAGATGGATAGAGTATCATGTTGATGGGGAAAAACACAACTTGAAGAAATTTGATCGATAAAGAAAGTAAACAAATTGAAAGAGGGAATATATATGATACAAGCCATTCAAAAACACACTAACATAACCAACTTTAATTAGTGGCATGTGATGGAGATCGATGAACAAGCGACTTGTGTGTTAAATTATTCATTTATACTTAACCACTATTACAATTAATTAAATAACGAGGCGCGCAACACGATCAGGGCAAAAGTGGTAACCCGACCAGGCAGCATTTGCGGCGACGTCGCCGCTAATGCTGCGGGGCCCCATCTGGCGCGTGGCAAAGACTTTTGACCGTTGACGAGACCATTTACTAAGCATTAGCAGCGACGTCGTCGCTAATGCCCTGGTCGGATTACTATTTTTCTGGTCGTGTTACCCTGTGCCTTAAATAATTAAGATTGTTACATTACAACTTACAACACCGAGGAAAAGCCTAACCTTATACTTAACAAAACGTTGGTGTGATTTGAGATAAGGCTATGTGAACCATAAGGTCATCCCTGTTTGAAACCGGTTTTGATCAAAAGTATGCTGGTTTCTTTCCGGGTTTCTGTTGCTTTTTTTTTCCCCAAAAACCGATCCAGAACTAATCTCAACAACCGAAAACCAAACCTGTTCCAAATTGTTGGTTTTTCTTAAAACCCGAATCGGCTTGGTCAAAACAACAACCAAAAATCAAACCTGTTCCAAATTGTTGGTTTTTCTTAAAACCAGAATCGGCTTGCTCAAACCCGATTTTGACCGGATTCGGTTTTCAGTATCTTTCGACCGAGTATAAAAAATCCGGGGTTTTTTCGGGCCACCTCTACTCTAGTATACCGTAAGTCATTGATCCGTAAATCCCAAACTTGATCCAAACAGATATTAGTTGAGCTTAACTTGATCATATGGGCTTTCTTATAAGGTTTGTCTTGTGGTCCATCTCTTTGTCAGGCATCACCTAGATGGCTAGATGACTAGATCTGCTGGTGAACCGTGAGCCCAACTTGGTTTTAAAAGCTAACGAGATGGAAATTGTTGTCATTCTACAATCTCAATTCTTTTTATATGAAAGTCTGTACAAAAATGAAATAAATGATAATTAGATAATGATTACAAAGAACCCTTATTTTGAGAACTCATTTTTTATAAGAACCGTAAGAACTCCTAAATTTCATATTGGATCACATTTTTTTTTCATTCATATGTGAAACGTTATAAAAATATATGTTGCAGAAGAAAAAAAATTTCAAAACCTTATATATAGTTATTTGTCACATGTAAACAAAAAAACGTTAACTAATTCATTCACAAGTTCACAAAAAACTACTTAGAAGGTTTCTTAAAAAGTTTCTTCTATAACATATTTTTATATTATTTCACATGTGAATGAATAAAAAAAATTTTTGAACAAATATATAATTAAATAGTACTCATGGTTCTTAGAAAAAAATAGTTCTCAAAATAAGAAAACTCGTCAATGGGTTGGTGGCCTATTGGTAAGGTCTTTGACCTTGGGGAAAGCTACCAGGGTTTGAATCTCACTTCCTACATTTGTAGGAGTGAATTATTATAGAGGGTTTCGAAAGTCTTGGGTTTCATCACAGACATACGTAGTTCGTGCATCGCATACTACCCAATTAGATGTCACTGTAGTGTCTCGAATACTAACTAATAATTACTAACTACTAACTCGCTGTTAAAAAAAAACTCAATTAATAAAACATAGTTAGGGGAAAAAGTTTTGAAGTTATATTGGGTAAACTTATAACCATAACTTCTACCCTAATTAAATTTGATACGAGTATTATGCTGGTTCAAACTCTCATTTTCATGAAAAGAATATGAAATGAAACAAGGTAACTTTTGTTTTGAGAAAAAAGTGAAAAGCACTAATTTTAGCATATAATATTATCATAGGTCTAACAAACCAATTAATTATAGGGCTAATGTTACCATGTGACCACGTGGAACCACAAGATGAAAACTACAATGTTACAGGTTTAATTCTTGTCAAAAACAAGTTGGAAAAAAAATATGTAGTGTTTTCACCGGATATGAGTATGTAGTGTGCGCTTTGGGTACCAAATTGATACATAAACCAGAGAGTTACACAATTTTTTTTCCAGATCTAACAATGTTTTTTTGGTTGGGTTTCTTATTTTATTGTCTATTGTCAAAAGAAATTGACCACCTATTTTTTAAAAATTTTGGTTACATTAAATTATCAGCTTGCTTTTTAGTAGTTAAACTCATCTCCATTACTTCAGATTAATGCTAAAATATAATCTTTGAAGAACACATTGTATAAACAAGAGTTGGTAGCATGTGTTTTGCTGCAAAAACCAGTTTTGGGTTTTTAATGAAAAGAAAAATATAGCGCCCAGAATATAAAATTTGATGATGATTACATGAAAAAAAAATAAAAATAAAAAAAATGAACAGAGTGTCCAGATTACATGTTTATTAACCATAGGAGGCAAAAGTAAATACTAATTAAAGGTAGTGGGCCAAATCAAGGGTCCAAATTGCAAAGGCCCAATTATTTTAAAGTAAACAAAGTTCAAATTTTTAAAAACCCAACTAAAGTCATGAAAGAACATGATTAGTCAAAAAAAATGCTAATAGGAAAACACCATAATCATTTCTATAAGAATGATTATGCCCGACACTTTTTTGAGTTTCAACATAATCATTCTTATAGAAATAATAATGACTAATTTGTTAGGCGTAAATATATGCCTAAAAAATGACATATCAATTGTTAATGTTAATAGGAAGGAAAAAAAAAAAAAAGTAAAGTTCGTATGTCAGAATCATACTTTTAGGCATATGTTTAGAGCTTTAAATCTACTATTAGTCACATAAATCATTAACTCTAAATAGAAGATAATGGAAACTTATCGATTTTTTTATGCATACAAGATCGGAAAATCAATAGTTAACCTGCTATTTGAATTAAGGAAAATGATAAATCCTCCTAACCAGATAGCCTAAAAATCCTCCCAACACTTTACAAAAGTGACATGTGGTATCCACTAATTCTCTTTCCTAATTTTGTCCTCTGGTTTTTCCATATGTTATCATCCAATAGTTAAAGAGGATTTTTAGGCTATTTAGTTTGAATGATTAATCACTTCCCTTGAATTAAATATATATAAACACAAAAGGTGGACAAATTGAAAAGTACATGACAAAAGCCTCCCATAATATCAAGGGATAAGCTTTTTTTTCCCCCTTTTATACCAAGTTATGGGTTGCAACACATGTTTCTTTATAGTGTCCGATTCTTTATTAAGCATATTCAAATAGCATACATGACCTTGTTCTAAGAATAATAAATAAAAAAGTTTCAAAAAGAAGCTACAACAAAAATGACTACTATTAGCATCAATGCTGCAATGCACAGAGCTTGCAGCTCTCCTCACATAGCAACCAAAGAACCATCTCAGCTAGGAACAACGCGGTCTTTAGGAACCAAACAGGCCTCTACAATAGTATCTCTGAATGTTGAAGGGCAAAGCAGTCTAAACAAACCTCAAGAACAAAACCACGACAATATTGGAGTCGAGACGGGTGATGAAACAGAAATTTCCGGGGTCAAATTCACTGATGACCGATGGAAACATGGGACTTGGGATCTGAACTTGTTTGTAAAATCTGGAAGAATGGATTGGGATGCTTTGATTGTTGCTGGTGAATAACTTGAACCATTGTACTTTGCTTTTCATTGATGACAGGACACCAATTTTTTTAACTTATGGAAAATGAACATTACACCAATTTTTTTAACTTATGGAAAATGAACATTGTTGTGGAGCACTAAAGTTATATGATGTGGACCATTTTGGTTTTGCAGAAGCAAGAAGGCGAAAGTTTCTTGAATTGTATCCAGAAGGAGCAACAAATGAAGATCCTGTTCTGTTCAGAAGTTCGATTATACCTTGGTGGGCTTGGATTACACATTCTCACCTTCCCGAGGCTGAGTTACTCAATGGTTAGTGCTTAGTATATATTTTTTTTCATATTCGTTACATCTACCCAGTGTATACGTATCACATTGTTTACACCTATACAGAAGAATCACCGTTTCTAGTTTCATCAGTGTATTTGACTTATTTAACCTGGTGTAGGTCGTGCGGCAATGATTGGGTTCTTTATGGCCTACGTTGTGGATGGTTTGACTGGGCTCGGCGTAGTGGGGCAAAGTGGTAGCTTCATATGCAAGATTGGTTTGTTCATGACAGTCCTTGGTGTAGTCTTTTTTAGGCAAACCAAGTCTCTAGAGGATCTCAAGAATTTAGCAGATGAAGCTACATTTTATGATAAACAGTGGCAAGCATCATGGAAAAATGCCTCCGGGAAAAAGCAAAACTAATGTATATACCATCGCTCAATAAAACTGCTTATGTGCAACCCTAAACTTGTATTGCTTGTATGCACTCAGTTCGCTATCTGGACCATTATACGAACGTACCATGAAAACATTTGTGCTTCTAAAATCTTGCTTGATTGGTAGATGCCAAATCTTCGGATATTGTTATGAAATATGAATGGGAATACATACATATAATGCCTATCTGGAGTTTTTAACTCTCCTCCTTTTCACCTTCCTATATAATTGTGCTTACTGTAGTGAACTAGTGATTAAGAAACCAATAAAGGGCGGTCTCTTATTTTCTCCCCTCTCCCATGCTAGACTTGCTAGAGGTTCAAACTCGAACCTCATAGTGAGGGAATCAGGAGCACCCCATCTGATCGGGCGGGAACCGAAAAAACCCGTAAAACCTTTCTTGTTACTCTAAGATTAAACACAAGGCCCAAATCCGTCATTGCCCTCTAAACATTATAAATTGCTTTATATTTGCAATTTTCCAAAATATTAATGCAATTATTCAAAATAGTAATACAATTATTAACGCGTTGTATGGTAGGCTGACAATAGCTTTATAGTTTATACTCTATTTTGGGACCAGGTATGGGGCAACATGACTAACATACCAAAAACAGACAAATATAGAATATGAATATGGATATGAATAATCTGTTATAGGTCAGGTCCAAACAAAATCATCAAGTCAGGAAACCACCCAGCCAAAGGTATACATTTTCTCCACTTCCTGGTTTTACTACGATAAAAGAAAACAGACAAGAATTAATTTATTTTTAAAAAAAAAACAAGCTGTTGGTTTAATATACGTGCACAGACAGAATGGGAAGGCAAGGCAACTTGGTGTAATTTCCCAATTATATTTTGGTACAAAAAAGGCAAAATCACTAAAACCTAAAAAGAGTAGTATATATCCTTGAGAAATTCCATGTCAGCTTAGCGCACTATGCACAGAAATGAGAAGGCAGGGCAACTTGGTTCCCTCGCTTTGTTGACCTTTGACATTGTTGACTTTTTACTACTATAATCAAAGCTGGTGTGCCAGTCTGAGTCCTAGAAAATCTACAATAAGAAAGATCCTTTTTTTTTATATCAGAGTACACATTCTTGATTATCAAACAATGAGTTCCCACACATCTTGTTGCTCATACCTTTGGGTTCTCGCAATCTTTACATTGTTTCATTGTTCTTTGTCTGTTGAAAACAGCAGCAATATTCAATGTAACAGGTAAGAGAAAAATGTGCTTTTGGAGTTCAAGAATAGCCTCGTTGATGGTGCAAACCGGCTCGTATCATGGAACAGTAGCAACGAAGATTGCTGCAAATGGTACGGGATCACCTGCAACAATCAAACCGGTCATGTCAGCAAGATTAGCCTTCGCGGGCCAGATGACCCAGCCGACTTAGAATCCCAAGAAGCATCTATACAAAGATTTGGAGGGAAAATCAACCCTTCTTTGCGTAATTTAACTTCACTCGAGTACTTAGACTTGAGCTGCAATGACTTTGGAGGCAACCCGATTCCTACGTACATTGGGTCACTCCAGAACTTGAAATATCTGAATCTTTCCGAGTCAAGATTCTCAGGGGAAATACCAAGTCAACTAGGGAATCTTTCCGCATTACAGGTTCTCAGCGTCGGGAATCGTTATAGTGCTGATCAATATGTGCAACAGGTGAAGAGTTTGCAGTGGCTGTCGGGTCTTTCTTTGTTGCGCCACCTTGACATGAGCGGGGCTCAACTCGGTGAAGTGTTTGATTGGGTACAGGTGACACAAAACTTGCTCCCTTCTTCCCTTGTCGAATTGTATTTGGCGTATTGTGGACTTCCTCCAATCACAACTAGTTTAACTATGGTTAATCTTAGTTCACTTGAGATTCTTGATCTTTCCTATAATAATTTCAGTACTAACTCAATACCGGGTTGGATTACTAGCTTACAGAGCCTTGTTTCCTTAAACCTTGCTTTCTGTGAATTCAATGGTCCAGTTCCTGCTGGTCTTATGGACATGATTTCCCTTACCACCCTTGATTTGTCAAATAATCAACTCACAGGTATTCAAACTCGGCGTAATTTGTCTACAGTAAACATCTGTAGCTTGGAAGAAATCAATCTTTCCTGGAACAAATTTAATGGAAAAAGTCTGTTAGACGTCCTACCAAATTTGTTCGAATGTGAATCATCTAAACTCGAGTCTTTAAGGTTTATATCAAGTGGGCTTTCTGGTAATCTACCATCCCAACTTGGTAATCTGAAGAATTTGGTTCACATTGATCTTTATGGCAATTCTATATCTGGGCTAATCCCAGATTCTTTGGGGAATTTATCATCCTTACAAACTCTAGAACTCGGGGATAATTTACATTCGGGCCCAATCCCGGACTCGATGGGACGGTTATCATCTTTGCTATCAATGCATCTTCCTTTCAATTCAATATCTGGCCCACTCCCCGATTCTTTAGGAGAATTATCGTCTTTGGGGGACTTGGATCTTTCGTATAATGAAATCAATGGAACTCTTCCTCACAGTGTTGGTCGACTTACAAATCTAACGAGCCTAAACATTGAGCACAATTTGTTAACAGGTATCGTGACCGAAGATCATTTTGGTAATCTCACGAATCTAATCATTTTGCGAGCAGATGCAAACCTGTTAAGACTCGAGTTATCGTCTAAGAACTGGGAACCACCTTTCAAACTCCAAATATTGAGCATAAATTCATGGAGTTTAGGTCCATCGTTCCCTTCTTGGCTTCAAAACCAGACCAATCTATCTATCTTGTATCTGGCCAGTAGCGGAATTTCAGATAACATTCCAAGTTGGTTCTGGACAACATTTTCGGGTTTGAAGTATCTGAATATCTCAGATAATAACTTATCCAATGTGTCAACTGACAATTTCTTTTGTCCTAAAACAGATGCAGAACGGAAACAGATTATATATATGAATCTGGGGAATACTAATCTTTCAGGTATTGTTCCTGATTGCTGGACATCCTGGGAATTCTTAAATAACTTGAACCTCCAAAATAATAATCTCACTGGTGCAATCCCAAAATCTTTGGCTAATCTATCCTCTCTAGAATCATTAAACATGCGCAACAACAAGCTCTCGCAAGAATTACCCCTGGATCTAATGAATTCAAAGAGCTTAAAGATCATTGACCTTGCTGAAAATGAACTCACTGGAAGCATACCAATATCAACGGGCAGAGAAGCTACGGTTTTAAAGCTTCTCAACCTTCGTTCCAACAAACTAATCGGCGAAATCCCAAATGAAATCTGTAAACTAGATTCTATTCAAATACTAGACCTTGCAGACAACAGTCTTTCGGGAAAGATACCAAACTGCTTCAACAATTTTAGTGTCATGACAGGAAAAGTGAACCCAAGCCAGGAAGTCGACTTAGACGGGGAAGAATTTAGGGGCAGTGCTTGGTTGGTATTGAAAGGAAGGATGAACGGATATAGCAGCATTCTCGGTCTAGTCACAATCTTGGATCTTTCAGGGAATGATTTATCAGGGTCTATCCCAAGTGAGATCACGCAGTTGGTAGAGTTACATTATATAAATTTTTCAAGTAACACATTAACAGGAAGAATCCCGGATAAGATTGATGACATGAAGCTGTTAGAATCTCTAGACTTGTCAAAGAACCGGTTGAATGGAAGCATTCCTTCAAGCCTGTCAAGATTAAGTTTCTTGAACTGGTTAAACTTGTCATACAACAATTTGACAGGAAGAATTCCATCAAGCACTCAACTTCAAAGCTTAGGTGAATCTAGTTTTATCGGAAATCAGCTGTGTGGAGTTCCGGTTCAAGTAAGGTGTGAAAGGCAGGGTGGTGAAGCGACGGGGGATGCCGGTGAAAGACAAGCTAGTAATGGGTCGGGCGGGCCAGATTGGGGACTAATTACAAGCATACTGGCTGGGTTTGTGGTAGGATTTTGGGTTGTTGTGGGTCCGTTAATCGCAAGCAAGCTATGGAGAACTAAATTTTATGATATTATCTATGATGTAATACCCAGGGTTAAACTATTCGATTCAAGGAATAGATCTACAGAAAGCAGCTTCTGATACAGATTGACTGCAAAATATACTCGGAAACAGTGTACCCATGACCGTATCCAAACCCGTTACCTGGCACCCTTAAAATGTTTCCACCTTGTAAGGTTCGAACTTGAAAGCTATTTTGAAACCATTATAACTTTATAAGGCCTGAGCACTGGAGCTTATCCAAGTCACTGATATGAAATACTTTTATCTACTTTCATAATACAAATAGTTTTTCATTTGAGATGCCTCTAATAATTCCATGTTTCTTCACTTTTTTTTTAACTTCCAAGGCTTCAGTATCGTGTAGAAATGTTATTTGCACCTTGTTAGCTACATACAAGTATACAACAAGCTCAACCTATTTCAGAAATCAAGTGCGATTTCACTATTGGAAATAACATATTCCATTATTTGTAAGAGCCAACTAAGAACCGCTTCCAATTAGTCCACCCTAAAAGAGTTCATCGATAATGGTGGAAGAAGAATAGACTATTGTACAAAATTAATTCATGCAACAATGTATGAAAAGAGTAGTCAGCAAGTTGTACATTACAAACTGAACAATAATGATTGATCTGCCGTATGGTGGAAGGTAAATAAAGTTGTGGAAAAAGGATTGCATTTCTATATTACAAACACAATGTGAAGTTCAATCTACAAATTTTATTAATCAAAGGGGTCAATGCGAGGATCATGTTCACTCGCCATAGCCATTCCTGTACAAAGACAAGTTGGGCACATAACCTGCAAGCAAGATTATGTTGAAATATGAATAAAAACCATTATCTTAAAGGGTCTAAAAAGATGTTTACATTTCCAATTAATTAAAATTTTTGTGAACCACCATAGAGCATTCATTGGTAAAAAAATTAGAAACACTTACTTTTCCTGCACCCGAACAGTTGGAACATCTTTGAGTTTTAGGTGGTGATAAAGGTTGGTTTCCACCATTAGCAGATGCAACCGGGTCAATAAGAACGATAGCCCCTGTGCTAGCACATCGGGCACAAGCTAGATAGCCTGCATCAGATAACATAATCAGTAACTTCAACTTTTATTTTTGCAATTTCCAATATTATAACTAGAAAGCTAATCAAAGTGATTACGTCAAAGCATGTTACCTGTTCCTAGACAATACTTGCACCTTTTATGCTCCTGCTGTTTTACATTGTTTATTTCAACTACCATCAATGCTGAAATCACTCCCACTGCTCCTCCAGAGAAGGATGCCACGATGGGATCAACCTCACTAAATTGGTGCATCAATAGAAAATCTCATTAAGCCAAAGCAGAAGCAACCAATGCAGCTTTACTAATCACATACTTTGATTAATTGGCTAATTAAGATTAGCATGTTAGTAGAATGTCAAATTGTCAATATTTGTCACTTCACATTCAACTCTTTAACCATACGCAATGAAGAATGGTTTTTTCCTACTTAATATGTTCTTCTTAAAATAGAAAGAATTGATAACCGTGTAGTATGACTACACAAAAAATTAACCAAGACTTAACTCAGTCTGGAGGGAATCTAAAAAAAGAACGAGATATTTTTTAAAAGTTCAACTGATGTGAATCAGGTGAATAGATTTTAGCACTCTCAGTAGCGCAGCAAAGCAGATACACAAGAACAATCGTCGTACAGAATAAATCAATTACCACTGCGTTCCAATTCTCATTTTCTGTTTTGGAATGTTAACGAAAATAAGATGTATACCTTAGCTGCATTGGAAGATGCATGCTAGTAATAAAATCAGCATATGATGTCCCTCCTATTCCCAACTTTAGCTCCAACTGCAATGAAGATTCATAGATGATTAAGTAAGAAGCTACATAAACTACGTACTCTTTTAAAAATATAAGTACATTGGGCTCAAGTCATCATTCCACCTAAGAATCTGCTACTATAGCGCAAAGATATATTGTTTTTAGTGGTGAAAGTTCTCTGCAATAAGCTCATTTAATAAGGGCATGGGTTGCAACTACCATTCATCTCACAACATGGAGTCATATGATTTGTTCTATTTTTTTGTAGTGTAGATACAAAAGAACTTACAGTAGGTGCAAGAAGACCTCCAAAAATGATAATTCCAGATATAAGAGAAAAACAGGTGGCATAGTATTGTTTAAGATTTGTTGATGACTGCAATAAACAAAGTTAAATCGGTCACAACTATGAAAACAAAAAAGAAGCCAATAACAGAGTTCGCTAGCATAAGAATATAACATAATGCTGCCGCTACTGTCAAAAGTCAGTTAATGTTTGCCAGGCATATTAATTAGGGACATTAAATAGAGTTACATATATACCAGAGGAGGTAAGAATGGGATGAAGGAAGGAAAAGCGGGAAGTTCACTGTCTTGTTCGTTCTCTGCGATTCCAAGCTCCGCACTTTTTATTCTCTGTTGTATCCTTAGCCGACGAACCTGATAAAAAAGTATAACATTACTACATAACAATTGCAAGACTGTTACTTTATAACATTACTAATATAACAATTGCAAGATTGTTAATTTATAACATTACTATATAAAAACTGCAAGATTGTTGATTTACAATGAGGGCTTCAATTTTTAATTTATAAACAAACTAAGACTTAAATTCCAACAGCTTTGTAATCAATAACCCAGACTAATGTGATACAATATGAAATTTATAACCATATTTTCAAATTTTTTTATTTTTCAAATCAATATATATATATATATATATATATATATATATATATATTTGGTATTTGAAATTATATGATATAAAAATGTAACCAAAAAATAAGTCACCTCTTCCATATGCAAAAAGATTTTGTTGCGACGACTACGAATATTATCTTGGATTTCTTGCATTTCCATCTTATCAAAGTCCTGTACTGTTTCTGGTCCTTCAATTATACAAAACCTGAACCAATTAAATAAGAATTAACTCAAACCAATGGATATAAATCAAAAAATTAAAACAAAATAAGTCATCAATTACACAAATCAACAAATTAAAAGTGTCGGAAATGTGAAAAATTACCCAGCGGCAGTTTTATCGGCTAAGTCAGCAGCAGCATCAGCTGCACCGGAAAATATAGAAGAAGACGAAGAAGCATCTGGATCAGATGCTGAAGATGCTGATGCTGATGACATGGACCGCCATCTAACCGTTGATTTCACGTTTCTCAATATATAACTGGATTCATGGTGAGTGTTAAGAAACGACGTCGTTAGGGGAGGGTAGGAAACATTCAGTATTCGAGCTGAACATACCATATCTCCTCTGACTCACTGACGGATTAGTCCAGCCTTCCTTCTTCTTCTTCTTCAGGTCTCAATTATTAAATTATAAATAACTGTAAGTATATATGTATATATATATATTGTGTGTATGAAATATTGTTACTAGTGAATATTGGGAGGTAAAAGACAAGAGAGAATCGTTGAGGGTGGAACAACTTATGCGAGTATAGGCATACCACCGGATCTTTTTTTTCTTTTTTATTTCTTTCCTATTTACAACGTGAAAGAAACTGACTCGTTGTTGTTGTTAAGAGTGCAACCGAGTCGAGTTTTTAACTGATCAAGAGCCCGAACCCCAACCCGAACCCAAATCTAAAGTCGAGCCTGAACCCGAGCCTACGTGGTGGTGGTTGTTGACTTCTTGTTATTGACACGTGTGTGGGCATTATTTTTCTTTTCTTATTATGGATTTCTTTGGTTTAATTGCATAAGTTGCCTTATATCTTGTAGAAGAGTTACAAACGGTACCTTGAATTATTGGACTCCAAAATTTCCGCCTTCGGTTCGTCTTTAAGCATTGTGGCACAATATCAGAAATTTTTTGTCTATGAGTTATAAAAAATAACATTTTTATATCTTTGCTCAATCAAGACCTTACTAGATTATTGTGAATCAAACAAAAATCTATTCAATGGAGTTTCAATATTGTTACATACTCGTGATATAATAGATTATACACGAATGTTTAGATAATGTAAATTGATACTTGATAAATTAATAGTTCGATAATATTATTACTCGATAACATTAATAGTTTGTCCAGTTCCAAATTAAAAGAAGTATTGTAAATTAATATTCGATAAATTAGTAACTCATTAAATTAATAAAATATTTTAGTCCAACAATAATAACTTATAGAGATTTGACTGTAATAATTAAACTATCCAGGTGTTCAATTTATGTAATGAACTCATTATTTTATGCGCTTGATGTTACCAAGTTCTGCCAAGTAGGTGTCATGTAGTAGTCGAAGTATTGCATCAAATAGATAGAATAATGAGTTTATTACACATAACTAGCATTTAACCGCGCAATGCGGTGGTGGTATCGATGGTGTGGTGGTGGTGGCGATGTGGTGGTAGCGGCAGTGTGATGTTATAAATTGTTTTATTTTATCTGGATATGTTTAAATTAATAGATAAAAAAGAATTAATTCATTCATTCATTAAGGCTATAATGGTCATTTCGCATTGAGACATTTTTATGAGATAGAATGTTGAAAAGTGTTATGAGAGAATGTGTGATAATTTTTATAAAGTAGTAGAGAAGTAGATGAAAATCTTAATAGTTCAATACATTATATCAATATTTAAATATAGTTCATTATATTTGAAGACATTAATATCTTTATATATTATTAATAATTTTATATAAAAACAAGTATCGACACATACTTTTGTAATTGCAAGTCATGGATTATAACTTGCATGTATCTTTTTTGGTTATTTTCTTTTTTTTTTTTGTATCACATTCTTGTCCTTGCATACCACTTGGTGAATGTGAACATAAGTATCGGTGATAACGGGGTTTGGTATTCGTATTTCGTTATAAAATTGTATTAAGTTTTTTTTTCTTAATCGAAAGTTGTAGAGGAAAAAAATAGATAGAGTGTTAGACAATGTAAAAAGAAAATATAGATACATGAAGTTTAAAAGAAAAATTAATTAAACAGATAATGAAAAAATTGTGAGCGACACTAGTTAGCAAAAAAAAATTGTGAACGACACTAGTTAGCAAATCTTTTAATGGTAAAACTATAGACATAATCATGTAATTTTAAAGATAAATGTGCGGGTGAATTGTAGATTGATACAAAGTTATGAGACATGTTTGCAAATTTCAAATTCAATATCTTGGAGTTGGTTGTCGTTTACTCGTTTCACATAGACAAATGATACATTTTTATTGGATTGAATATTGGATGCATTAGTTTTTGTATTTATTTTCCCATTTTTCTTTCGGTGCACTTATTATTTTATTTTTTTTTTCAAATATTTGGTGATTGTGGAAAATTATGTGGACACCAATACACAATCCAACTATCTGGTGATCTTTCAATTTATCAAATAGATAATGTTTGGATATTGTATATGTTATAACTAGGTAGTCATTGTCTGTGATTTACGTCCGGGAAAATATCTGTTCTATATCGTGATGTTTAATTAAAGAGGTTCCTTATAGTCTTATACAATCGGATATTGGTTTTCTGAAATTCTGAATGGTTCAAAAATCTGAATGAATTTGGTTCTGAATAAAAAATTATGTTTGATATTTGTTATGAATGGATCACCAGAATAATAAAAAATAACCATTTTAACCTTTTTTTATATGTGTTGACTCGAATAACTTTGTTAAATTGGTTTTTTGTTTTTTTTACATATATAATGCACACAAAGAAATAATTATTTATACATACACACATCTATATAAATATTAAAACAATAGTTATCTTAGCATTTTAAAGTCTTCTACAATTTAAAGCTATTTTTAAAAATTGTCACATTGGTCTTTATCCTATGTGGCATCTCTATATTTTTTTTACAATATATAAATCTACAAAATTATATTATCTAAAACTATTAAATTAAATAAAAATAAAATCTATATATAAACAAAATCTTACAAAAATAAAAGTAAAAAATCACATTTTATATCATAATAGAAACCATATGAATTTAAAATCTATTTTTAAAATTAGAAAATATTTGGTTTTAAAATTATTTATTTCTTAAATTTACTATCTAATATAACCAATATTATATATCACATTGTAATATAGTTGTTTATCCTTTTCGTGGTGGTGATTTTACGTTTTATAAAAACTATTATCAATTACTAGGTGAATTCAACATAATTTGAATCATAGGTTTGTTCATTGTAATCTAATTATAATTTGAATTTGGTTTCTAACTATATTTAATTAAAGTTTTTCAACTTTTATGAATTTTATTATTTGATGAAGTAAGTTTTATGAAACTATTTTCTTTGAAAGAGTGTGATGAAATTTTAATAAGTCACATATCACTTTGCAAAAAATAAAAGATCGTTAAGATTTTACATTATATTTACGTTTTAACTTCATTTTATGTTTATTAGTATTGCATGAAGTATAATATGTGATAGTTAATATGAATATTTGATAACGTATGTTTTTATATAAATGCAAAGATTTTCATAAATAATAAGAGTTATGTTTTGAATTTATCTATTTCAATAAATGTAAAAATTTCCATTTAATATAGATTTATATATACATGCCTAAATAATGTATAGTTGTTAAAAGTTATTATAAATATTCATATAACTAAAACAACATTTTTAAATAACCGCACATCGTGCGGGTAAAAAACCTAGTATATATATATATATATGAAAAATGATCCGTACTGTAGACTGTACCTAAGCTTAGGTAGTGCCACTTTAAAAAAAGTTACAAATTAAACCTTTGAATTTGATAAACATACATAGTCCTCCTGAATTTTACATAACATCTCCTTAAATTTTACATAATCCCCCCTTGCTTTAACTAAGATAGTTACTGCATGTTTTACCTAACATTTTCCCGTATATATATATATATATATATATATATTATATAGATAATTTGCTTACAATTTTCAACATATTCGATATGTATATATATATTAAGTGTATTAAACTTGACACTTCATAGTTTGAAATATTAAAAATTAAAAGAGGAACGAAAAACAAATAATGATTATAGCTTGACTATATTTTTGTGACATGTTAAATATAAAAGAAAAAAAAAAGATTCTAAAGGTTGTACATACATAGAGGGTATATATATAAAGTGTACTGCTGAATAGTTTGGCTTGACTTTTGAGTTAGAAACTTAGAATTGTTCATAAGCATTTGACATCATTCGCTCCGTTCAGGATCCATTCCATATCCTAAACAAACAAAATAAACGCTAACCGATTCAGCAATGGACACTCAACCATGCCATTTAGTAGTTATCAAACACAACCGAAGTTAATATATGTCAAAACGATTGATTAGTTGCAACTAATAATTTACTAGCACATTATTTGTGTAATGTTGTGACGACCGGTGATGATATTGAGACTGATAATAGTGGCTGAAATTGTTGCCTCGTCATCGAGTGATATAACTATATAAATCTTTAATTTAAATGAGGTAATGAAAATATATTAATAGATAAATGACTGATTGTGTCATTTATTCGTTAAAGAAAGTTTTAAAATTTTGCATGTATCAAAAGAGTAATATTCAAGAAAGAGGTTTATAACCTTTAATAGTGTAACATCCCACATTGACCAAATAGGAGAACGAAAGCTTCTTTACAAGAGGCTAGATACATTCTCTATCAGACGCGTTTTAATATACCGTAAGGTATGGGCCATAGTGGTTAATATCTGATATGGTGAATTAGGTTGTTACAGATAGTGAGTATGTATTTTAGTGTGGTGGGTGATGGCTTCGGTTGGGTTGATGTGATACTCGGTAAACACAACATTTCCTTTTCATCGACTTATAAATTGATTGAGTAACTTTGGTTTCAGAAACCAAATGTCGTAGCGGAAGAATGTGTTAACTGCATGCTTTTAACGGAGTGAAACTAGTAGCATTGGATGATTTTATGTGATAAAGGTTTTTGGATTACACTTGTTATGTGATAAAGGTTTTAGGTTGATTTATTAGGTTGATATATCATTACTCTTTAAACAATTTGAAATTATTATTTAGCAATAAAAAAAATAATGATATATTCTCATAAATTGGAAAGAGAATAAATGCAATCCATGTGTCATCTTTTGAAGGGTTTTGAGAGAATTTTTATGAGTATAATTAAGAAGATTAATTATTTTCCAAAATAAAAATTGCTTCCCCGCCCCCCCCCCTTTTTTTTTGAACGACAAATTTTGGTTCAGCGGCATGCCTCTTTATATACTCAACTCCAATTTCAGAGGAAAACCATATTGGGAAAACTTCCGTCTCTATTCTTGGAAACATTTTACTCACACCAGTATTTAAACCCAGAAACTCTTAATCTCAGACTCTACCATACTAAACATAAACCATAACAAAATACTTAAACACAAACACTTTTTCTACATATTCTATATCTTAAATCACAACCATTTTATAAAAATGGATTACTCATAGCCATTTTTCGACGTAGTTGGTCAGTCACCACCAATTAAAGACTTAATTTAAGGCCTTATCCTTATAGCTCTTCTACGTAGCGTCCGACGCATGACCAACGTTGGACCGACCATAGACGCTATAAACATGACCGACGTCTAGACGGGAGTCCGCTTGTTTCTCCAAATCTTAGACGCATCCGAGGTGACAAATGTGGGGCCCAATTCGAGTTTGAACGGTGCTAAAGTAAAAAAAACATTTATATATATATATATATATTAAGTAAAAAAAACACTTTTTTTTGAAAAAAAATGTCGTGTGTATATATATATATATATATATATATAGAGAAAGAAGAAGACTTACTCTTTCAATCCTAAGTTTTTATATGGATTTTTTTATAATTGTAAAATACTTAGTAGTAAAAGTTTAATTTAAATTGTTTTTATATTTAGTTTAATTTTGTTAAAAAAAGAAAAATTATATAATAAAATAATGAACGAATAGTGGAAGAAGTTGAGGGTTATAAAGAAGGGGTGTTCAGTGAGTTAGAAGTGAGGGGTCTAATAGTTTAATGATTATGTATTTTTTAATTTATTATTAAATAATTTTTTTTTTCAATTGTTTTTTCAAATAATTGATATGAAAAGTAACCAAATTTTTTAACGGAAACAATTCATTCCATCTATATGTCTACCCATGTCACATAAAAAGAATGAATTTGGTCAACTTCATGAAAAATAAAACTCTTTATGATAATTTAATAAGAATTTCCGCATAATAAGAATTTCCGCATATTTAGAGATCAAGTTCTTCAAATGTTGTTATAGATACTTTGAAATTTATAAAAAGATAAATGATACAAGTAATAAACAAAGATTAATATATATGATAATGTTGTAATACTTAAAATAAAAATAAACAAAAAGTTTAAACTACATGTTCATAAAGTTATGAATGTTTGCATTATAGTTACGTTAAAGCTAAGTGTTGGAGGTCTATTTGGATACGCCAACCATATTAGGCCTATCCTTACTAGACCGACCATAGACGCTATAAGCACAACCGACGTCTAGGTCGGCGTCGATTCGTTTGTTTAGTTGTTAGACGCAGTGGAGTGATAGTCATGTTGGGTCCGTTTCGTTTGAATGTGACTAAAATAAATAAATAAATTTTAAGTGTGTGTTTGCCTGTGTAGTATATGTGCATGGATATATATATATATATACACACTAGGTATTTTACCCCGTGCGATGCGCGGCTAGCTAAAAAGATTATTTTATACATTAGTAAATAGCTATTCTATAGGTTTATTATGTAAAAATTGATTATGTTATAGTTCATGGTTAATTCATGTATCACTCTGGTCACCCTTTGTTTTTTCGGACATGTCGATAGCACAGTCACTTAACTTACTATAGTGATTACACATCCCTTCTAAGAACATTTAACCTAAGATATTTTGATATCATCAACAACACCATTTGTGTAGCCATAAATTGTGTAAAAATGTATTCACCTTATAGATTAACACTACAACAAATCAAACGTAAATCGCGTAATAATGTAGCATGTTATATATATTCATCAAACGTAATAATATGTACAAAGTAAAAAACCAAACATGACAAAAATTTAGTCATATAAAATACACATAGATTTAGTCATATGAAATACACATAAATACAATACGAATAAGTAAAAAAAACCCAATAAGATAAATAAGAGAAAATCATTATAGTTTTTGCTTTTTATTATATAATAGACTTTATTTTATGATTAGAATAACAACCAACTTTAGTTAAAGTTTCGGCAAAAAGAAAAAAAAAAGAGAAACAACAAAATTGATTGGTCATATATAATCTAATAATATATTCAAATAATTTCTAAAATTTGATATAGTATTTAAAGTTGTATATATTTTAATAAATAATATTATTTTTGTCAAATATGTGTGCCAATTTAGTAGATGCATGGACGTTATTTTATTTTTTTAATATGAGTTTTGATATTATTTTTTTATCTTGTGTATATAATTATGATTAATATATTATATTATATTTAATAAAATAAAATAGATTATTTTGAGAATAAATAAAGGTTATAAAATAAATATATTGTAAAAAATGTATGGAGATGCCACGTAGGATAAAATTCTATGTGACAATATTTAAAATTAGCTTTAGATTGAAAGAAGGCTTTAGAAGACTAAGATTCTTATTGTTTTAATAGATATATATATATATAATATTTGAGAACTCACAAATAAAAAAGAACGCGAGAACAATTCTGGACCACTCATTTTTTTATATTTTATCTCTCTTTCATTAAATAAGAAAATTCACCCAAATCATTTAAAATGCTTTATCTCACAAACCGTAAATCGTTAGACGAAACAAAAAGCATGGGTAGTCTTAAAATTTTGTTCTCTTTCATTAGAGATCCAATTCGATATAATTTTAACGAATTTTTAATTTTCATTTTTTTTCCTCATCGCGTTCATCCTACACATGTGTAGGTTCATCCTACACATGTGTAAGATCATTGTTTTCACATGTAAATTAGTAAATGAACATATGTACACAACAATGAAGGTCAAGGGCAGAGTCCGTCAATCCATGGTAGCCAAGGACGGAGCCCGTCAGTCCATGGCGGAGGAATAGCGGCTAAGGGCGGAGCCCGTTAGGTAGATCACCCCTCACTGGTCACCCCTTATGACCTATCACCCTCTATGACCTATCACCTACTATGACCTATCACCCCCACTAGCTTTGGTTTATGAATATCCTTAAGGGCGAAATCCGTTCCGAATCATAATTTTTTGTTCAACCTACACATGTGTAAGTTATGTGTAACTACCAAAAAGAAAACGAAAATTAAAAAGTCATCAAAAGTATATCGAATTGGATCTGTAATGAAAGAGGACGAAATTTTAAGACTATCCATGCTTTTGTTTTGTCTAATGATTTACGTTTTGTGAGTTAGAACATTTTGAATGATTTGGGTGAATTTTATTATTTAATTAAAGAGAGAGAAAAAGGAAAAGATTGTGTGATCTAGATGATGTACATAGACACTAATTTAATATTTATTTTCATTTTAACCCCTTAGACTTTATTATCTAACCCCTAAACTTATATATAGATTTTAATTAAAATTTATAATATTTGTTAATTAATTTCTTTTTAAGTTAGTTTAATTTTGTATGAGAAAAATAAGATGTAATGTTTTATTTTTAAATAATGTAATGTGTTTTAATTATAATAAAATGTGTTTTTTTAATTTTGTGAAAAATAAAAATGATATAATAAAATAATGAATAAATAGTGGAAGAGGCGAGGGTTATAAGACCATCCCCATTCACAACCCAATCCATCAATACTATTCATTAAAAAATTAATTTCTCAATCTTATATCTATCCAACCCAGCTTAACACAACTTTTACATTCCCATTAATAACTCAACCAAACTATTTTCTTAAATATTATAATTAACATTTCTTTTATTCAAAACTAATTAAAAACATTATAATACTACTATTTATGAACATAAATAACAAAAAAATAAAAACGATATATTATTTATCATCATATGAAGGCGCAGGTCTCCAACATGGGATTTGAAAGAAGCCTAAAAAGCAAATTTGATATTTCACATTGTCCAAACATAGTTAACAAATTAGATAGCTCGGTTAACAAATTAGATAGCTCGGTTAAGATTGAAGAAATAATAATTTCTAATTATAACTGATAATTAGAAGTTGAAAATAATAAATGTTATGAAAATGTATTACGAGTAATTTTGTATGTAGTTTACAAATAAAAGGGTGAAAATTTATATGTCTTGAATTATTTAAGAAAAGTATGTATTTTATTCTATTAGATAAACAATAACTATATTATATATTAAAATTATATTTAAATGGAACAAGTAGAAATGAAAATGTCACATCAATCAATATATTAATTATTAAATATCCAACTGATGTTTGATCCATCCACTAAATCGGTTGGATTAGAATTGTTTAATGCTTGTTTTGGTTAGAAGTAGACTATTATAAGTAGAAGCCTTAGGGCGCGTTTGGTTTACATAATGTTTTGGGAAGGAATGTAATATTTCAAAGGAATTAGAATTTGAATGAATGAAATTTGACGGAATGTTTTTGATTTTTTGAAAATTCAAGTGATGGAAGGAATGTTCCTTCCTCCATCCCCAAGGAATGGAGATTCCATCAAATGATGGAATGTTTACATTCCTATGGAATGAGATTCCCTCTTCTTTGTGCAACCAAACGCACTAAGAAATGAAATTCAATTTCAATTCCATCAAATTCTGTGAACCAAACGCGACCTTATAGTTATAGCGTTTGACATTCAAGGCATTTGTCTATAGCAGTCAACTGACTAAAGGAAGTTATCCAAAATTGAAAATTGTTAAAAGTATAGGTTAAAATCATGAATACTATTTAAAAAAAAAACAAAAAGAATAATAATTCAAAATTATAATTTGTATTGGTCGTTCCTTTGTGAATTGTGATAGTTGTTTTAAAAAAATATCGATTTTTTGAGATTTTATATTTTGTTACATGTAAGCTAACATTTTACCCGCATAATGTGTCGGTGATGGTAGTAACGACAATGTAATGTTGGCGGCCGTGTAGTGGTGGCAGCGGTGGTTGTGTGACGGGTGGTGGCTGTATGGTTATTGTTGTAAATGGAGGGTATAAATGCTTATCGCTTGAAAAACTTTCATTCGGTCGGTACACTTAATAATAGAACGAGCATAATACCCGCGCGATGCGGCGGAAATTTGTTTTAAAAATGAGATAGATTCGGGGGTAGTTTAGTTTAACTGTAGAGGTGAGTATAGAAATATGTATTAAGGTGAAGGACATTTTAAACTTATCAAGTTCTTAATGACTTAAAGCTAGTTTGCTTTATAAGGGAGTATATATATAGATAGATAATACTAAATACAATTCTTGCCCACCGACTTGTTGGACACAACGAACAATGTTTGGTGCTTAGATATTGGCGTGGACCATGCATTGACCAACAATAATACAAGAAATGATCACATTCTTTTTAATTAGAATTTAATTATTAATGAATTCGTCAAAAAAAAAAAGGATTAGACTTTCAAAATAAATAAATATATATTTCCTAATCGTTATTTACTGGCTATGATAATAACATTCATTTTGATAACATTTCAAGTTCTCTTACTCTTGTTTTTTTTTCTTCATAATACTAAAAAAAGATCCAAATAATCATTTTATTTTGCATTAGGATCGTAAAATGATATATCTACTTTGTAAAATGTGTTGATGATTGTGAAATATTTTTTACTTTATTTTTGTTTTCAATTTTTTTGTTGAACAATAACTTATTTTTTATATAAATAATATTATATTTTTCAAAATCTTTGTTATAATAAAAATGTTATTTGTAAAACGTTATTAATTACTACTATTATTTATTGGAAGAATAGTTTGGTTTGTTTGCTGATGAGAGGGTATTATTTGGTTTTAGTTGTGCTGGTTAAATATAAAAGAAAGAAATTATTATTTTGATGAATAGTGTTATTAGGTTAGGTTGTGAATGAGGATGACCTAATGTAGTAGAGTTAAAGATAAAGATAGTTATTTTAAGTGTATATGTTTAAATTAATAAATAAAAGATATAATTAATTAATTCATTAAGGATAACATGATCAAGGACGTTTTTATATGAGAGAGTTCTGAAAAATGTTAAGAAAGAAATTGTAACAATTTTTGTAAAATAGTAAAGATATGTAATGCTGTATTCGTACTTTGGAAAGATTTTGTACTCGTAGTTGGAAAGATTATTAAAGTATTAGTTAAAAAATATCGTTTTTTTATATTAATATTAAATTAATACTTATTAATATCAAGATATTAAATTTCAGAAATAAATTTTTAAAGAAATTGCTGGCTTGGCTGCTACAAAACCCTAATTGTAACCCCTATATAAACCCTTAGGATAACCCACAAATAAGAATACCGCCCACCATGACCATACCCTCCTTTCTCATTCCAGATCCATAATTTATCAGTTTCGTTAACTTCTTCTTTTTTACGAGTATTTTTTTTTGTTAATATCTTTTTAATTTAAAAGAAAAAATAAAGATGGCAATGAAGACTTAGGAAAATTCAAGCTCAACAGACCGGAATGCAATCTTATCTCTCAGAGATTTGTTTTGCGGTGTCGATATTCCCGCTGAACTGAGCTATCTTTTTTATTTAACAATTTTTTTTCAATTATTTTATATTATTTTATTTTATTTTCCCCTGATAAACTGATATTTGTGTGAGAAATACTGAGATTACGATGAGGATACAAAGCTCCCTCTTCTGAAATAAATCTGAAGAAAATCTGCTGGCAGAATCGAACCTAATTATTATTTCATGCCATCTGAGTAATCTTATTTTTTGCTTCAAACATCTTTTTTATTTTTCAATTTAATATATTTATATAATATCACTTTTCAGCATACCAAAATCTGATTTTATTTTTTATAATGACGATGATGAAGCAAAATATCAATATTCAACACTTGGACTGATAATTTTAATTGATGTAATTAAATGCTTCTGAGTCTTTTGTTTTTAATTTGTTAAGCTTTTGATAGTTAGTTGATTTTTAATTGATGAATTTAGATGCTTAAGTCTTCTGTTTTTAATTTGTTAAGCTTTTGATAATTAGTTGATTTTTAATTGATGTAATTAGATGCTTGAGTCTTCTGTTTATAATTTGTTAAGCTTTTGATAATTTGAGTATGGCAGATTCTTAGTTTGTTTATTATGTCATCAAATGAAGATAAATTAAATCAATCTTAGGACACCTTTGGACACAGCTTTTATGTTGTGGATGAAAAGAACAATTATCCTGATGATGACTTTTAATTCTTTATTGTTCAAGTTTGAGAGGCAATGATTATATTTAATTTTAAGACTATCGAAGTAAATCAAGTTAAAAAAAGATGTGGCTCATTGTTTATTACCAAGAAAAACTAAAACTTCGTAACAAAAATTGAACACGGATTTAATAAATATATCCGATTGCCCTTAGTGAACGGGCACCCGTTGAGTTTGGGAAGAATTTCTAATCGGGTTTAGGTCGAGATTACCTAAACATGATCCATACCTAGCTTGTTTGTCATCTTTGGTTGGAAAATATAACTACCAACTAATAACTTGCTACTAAAATAAAATAATACAGAGTAGTAATTTACAAAATAGATAAGTTAACCTTATACTACTTTACAACAATTCTTTAAAGTCACTAAGACCCCTCCTTACAGGGCGTCTAGCCCACTTTAGACGCACATCTGACGTACAACTCCTCGAAGACGTTAGTAGCATGGGCTGCGTCTAGGCCAGCGTCTTGCAGTTGCTTCCAATTTTAGACGCAGGTATATGTGTGATGTGAAGAATAATAGTGGAAGAAGTGAGGAAGAATATTATAATGAGGGGTGCGTTTTGGTATGTCTAGAAGAAAAGGAAACTGATGAATAGTGTTAATCGTGGGTTGTAAGCGGTTTTTTATAAGGAGAGACCCAACACCACCGTCCTGTCACGTGGACATGTATCTAGTTTTTTTGTCCCAAAATTTAATTTAAAAATTGACAAGTTAATCATATAAATTTGACTTTCTTTGCCATTACTCTCGAAACTCATTAGTAACTTATCAATTGTCATTTTCTATATTACCGAGTTTGAGTTTTTTTTAAAAGACGCCTTATTAGTTTGCCCAAAAACACATCAATTAATCTTGCCCTCGTGACTCGAATTTAGAATTTAAACCTTTACAGAAAGGATTTTCCTTTGACATTAGGCTAATAACACAACCTTCGAGCTTGAGTTTTAATATGTAAATTCATAAAGTTGTTTGCCATTTAACCAAACATAATTCTCAGGATTAATTACAGGGTACTCAATGGTGAGGACTCATCCTTTAAATACTAGTACTTGTCAGCGCCATGTCAGCAAAAAATAATCCAAAGACTAATCTTCCCAAAATGCACCAAATGAACTCATTCTCAAAGACTAGTTTTGGACACACTAATTTTTTTGTCTTCTTTTTTGTATATAACATTAAAAAAAAACATAAAAGACTCATCTCTGCAGGGACTAGTGACCCGGACAGCACCAAGGATGAGTGGAGGGCTAGTCCCACCCAATGATGTAGACTAGTCCCTCCATGCCATACTAGTGAGGGACGAGCCCATTTGGCACCCTCTTAAACGGTTTATGTTTTCTGCAATAAGTGTTGCTATTTGGCTACTTCAACTTCAGTTGTTTGACGAGTGCAATTTAAAAAATAATGCAACCATTATTGGGATGGAATAGTAAGTCTCCACCTCAACATTTTTGAATATTAATTAAATGCATGTTTTAAGGTTCATGTAGTTGAGGAGTTGCGTTTGTACGTTGTTGGCTGACGAGCAACTTTATTCCCCTGATTACACTGACATGTGTATTAGTGTGGGTGTGTTTTGCGGTGCTTTGTTATGGTTTAACGAATGCCTGGTGTCCTCGAGTAAGTGAAAAACCAATATAGGAGCTTGTTGCATGCGTTGACAAGTACATATTGATTTTTCAGTAGAGCCACCTGATTTGATGGGGTCTTTCTTTGACAATAGGCAATTCATATTTTGGATTCGTGTGCCTAATTCTAGGATCTTTATGACATTCTTTGGAGCTAAAGTAGACGAATCAATTAATGAGGTTTCAATCCATGTGTTTAAGATTAGTGGCCAAATTTCTCATTGGTTTGGTTCTCTATCCCCTATTCCTAGTGAACGTACCAAATTTTCACAAATAATGTATATCTTTTACTCGGAAATGAGCTTTCAAATTGATTGTGTTCTTTTTTATAGTTCACAAGCTCAACTTTTTGGTGGATTTACATTTAAAGAACATAATCGGTTTGAAAGCTCATTTTTAGAATTAAAGATATATATTTGCAAAAATGAGGAGTACATAAAAAACCAAGCCAATGAGAAATTGGCTTATAATTTTAAACACATATGGACTGGAACCTCGATTAACTGATTTGTCTAGTTTAGCTCCAAAGGATGTCATAGAAAACATAGAATTATATGCACGAATATTAGACATGAATTGCATGTCATCAAATATAGACCACATCAAGTTAGGTGGCTCTACTGTATAATCGACGTGTACCTTTCCACACTTGCAACAAACAAAGTATATTGGTCTTTCACTTACTCGAAAGGATACTAGGCGTTCGTTAAACCATATGAATCATTGCAAAACTCACCCACACATATGCAATCACCTTGCTCATTGTAGCCAGGGGATAAAGTTTTTGTCAACGAACACAACTCTTCACCTGCATGAACGAACATGTATTTCAAGAATGTTGAGATGCCTGCTACTATGTCTGTATAAGGTATATTTCATACCAATGGCAATACATAAAAGATATAATTTGTTAATAAAAGTATCCATATATTAGTTTCTATATCATACTTTTTTTCCTAGCCTCTATAAGGGACATTTTATACCAATGGCAATACATAAAAGATATAATTTGTTAATAAAAAGTATCCATATATTAGTTTCTATATCATACTTATTTCCTTGAGTTAAATTGATAACAATCAACATCAACTAATAGCGGAAAACAAAATTAATTTTACAAAAGACTAGAAACCGAACCAAAATCGAATCAATGGTTTTGGTTTTTAAAAAATTGAATTAAGCCAATACCGATCTAGATCAATCCATGCTCACCTCTATACATTATGGAAGATCTTTCTTTGATGATTACCCCAACTATATAGAATAATGGTCGCTAGAAAAAAAAGAGTTGATATTGATACCATCACGTTAATTTGACAAAGTATCAAATAGTATAACTTACACAATAATACAAACATATATATTGTATATTTAATGTGGTAAACCAATAAACTCTTATGGTATCGTTACCAATTTCCTTGGAAAAATATGGTAAATGACAGTACGTGTTTACACGTACATGACGGATAATTTAATCAGTTTAACTTTGTACGAAGTGAGGAGTACAGGTGATTTAGTTAAAGTTGTAGTACAGGTATGAGGAGTACTTCACATCACTAGCGAGGCTTATTTTGTGATTACCTCACATGACAGACTTTCGATTAACTTGAATACTTGCTACTTTGCTAGTGTTTCAATGACGAATCCCGACAACAATAATGACAACAACTTTTTGAACATTGCCATGCTCACGGATAGCTATCAGCAGCGACAACCCAGTAGTCCTCCCACACCAACAATGTCCATACTAGTACGTGAAGACAAAGTAGCTAGCTGCAGAAGTTGATGAAATTTGCTCTCAAGTGCAGAAGTGAGCCTGCAAACGTTTTGTGGCTGTCATGTAGGCATTTGTGCTTGTGTTATTTCTGTGATGCGAATTCGGTGACATGTCCTATTTGCCATTCCCCAAAATTAAAATGGCTAATGTGATTGTCAATCATTGTGGTTTTCACTTATCCAGGAATTAGAAACTTCCCAAGGGCAAAAGGTGATCTCTTAATTACAGTAATTACTAGCAAAATTTGGTCATCTTCAACTTCATATCAGTTATCGGCTTGTATTAGAAATTGACGAACTAAAATATTTGATTCATTTCTAGGTAAACCAAGACATTTAGATATTTTACTTGCATCTTCTTCTGATATCCTGCATTTCTAAGAATCGTTTTTCTATATTTTGTTGAGGTATAAATCATAATATACGTTTAATGTGAGAGTAGTGATAACTTGCTAACTGCTAGCTAGGTCAATGATGTTTACGACTAATTCTTATTTTTGTAGTAAATTATTGTACTACTGGAAGTCTTACAATTATTTGAATGAGTCGAACTTTGAAGTTAGCTATTGATCAAATTTAACATTATACTCTTATTTTGAAATTTAGGATGTAATTCTGATTTTCTTTCAAAATAAGTGCAAATTTTAATCTAGCAATTTGTATAGAATAGAAATATCAAATAAGAGATGGAGAAAGTGTCATTTTGGTTGCTTTTATACGAGGGCAACAATAATACTTCATTTAAGTACTTAATTAGCTACTAATTGAGTGTATTATACTATTATCTAGTTGCTAATAATCTTACCTATAAACCGTCACTAACACTCATACATCATTACATAGTTCTTCAGATGGATCATCAACTTTAGACCAAAAATCATTTGGAAAAGATCATTTTTCAAGAAAGTTGGTAGTCTTGTTATCGAACTACTACGTTTTTGGGATATAAATGCAACAATATAATGATAATCACATTTCGTATCTTATGCCATCAACCAAAATGGCAAAGTCAATATTTCTAAGTGTCACTCTTTTGGTTATCATCGGGTGTGCATCAAGATGCCAAGCTACAACATACACTGTTGGCGACACTTCTGGCTGGGACATAAGCACCGACGTTGATTCATGGGCTCAAGACAAACATTTTGTCGTTGGTGACGTTCTCAGTTAGTACTTTTCTTTACTCGAAAGACATTTATACTAATTTAGGCTTTTGGTTGCTTTGCAATTTAATTTATTACTGAGTAGTTTTTCGGGCTTCTTGTGTAGCATTTCAGTATTCTTCAAGTCATAGTGTGGCTGAGGTGAATCGAGATAGTTACAAGGGGTGTAACACGACAAAGGCAATACAACCGGCCAGTAATGGGAACACAACGTTTGCTTTGACAAAGCCCGGGCATAGGTACTTCATATGTGGTAACAAGCTACATTGCTATGCTGGAATGAAGCTTCATGTGGTAGTCGAAGGCAAGGAGGCAGAGGCACCTGCAGCCGCAGCACCTAAGCCAGAGGCTGGCGGTGATTCTGCTAGTAGTACTACTACGACTACCACTTCCACTGCCACTACTACGAGTGTCCCTTCTTCGAAAAATAACAACCCATCATCATATGTTCCTAATTCAGCCACATTCTTTTCTCTATCTTTTATGTCCCAAGTTGTGGCTTTGACATGCCTTCTATTTTGGTTTGTCTAAAACTGTTGGATTAATCGGTTGTTAATTGGTTTGTTTACGGGTCACGAATTAACGAATCAACAAGTGCGGGTCAATATTCAATAAGAACTTCGTGTTGTTTTGTCACACTTCTGTTCTGTTATGTAAAGGCTAGTGTTAGCGTTACATCTATATCTTCCTTAGTGTAATAAATATTATAATCAAACTTTCATATATAGATGATGCAACACGTATTAATGTATAATTAATAGTTTAAAAAATATAAATCGTTCAAACCACTTCAAACAAACTTCATTCTTAATATTTTGGTTCATCAAGTTTATGGAGTAGAAGTTAATGATCCGGGTTTAAGTATTTTAAAACTAAAATTATTGATTGAATCCAACTTGTTTTATCCAAAACCGATAACCTCATAGGAATGGCAACAATCCTTTCCGGGTTGAACTGAGTTTAGGTAATAGTCCGTACCCAAACTCACTAAATAAAAAACTGAATAACAAAGGAAAAAGAGTAAAATAGGAACTAAATACAAGTAACAAATAATTCTGTCAAATAAAATTATTATTGAGTTGAAAGGGCAAAATGCGGTTTTTGCATAATGGTTTCCCTCCCCAATTGGAGTTGGGGAAAAACATAGTACTGTACTGTAACATTTTAGCCCCAAAACATCCTAAAACTCAAAATCCAAAAAAAGAAGAAGAAAGATAATAGAGAGAAAGATGGCTCCATGGAGGCGGCGGCGAGTTTTACCTTGGTTATTTCGTGGTCCATAAGGGCAAATTCAATTTGAATTCCGGCAAACTCCGTCAAAAATTACAACTACGATACAATGATTCCCCAGGAAGTCTTCCTCAAAGAATGCGGCCGTATCGTCTCCGATTCCGATGTAACAATTCATGTTTATTAATTAATGAAATATATTATGATTTTGGATTAATATCTACATAATTCCTGTCAAATAATGCTTGTTGTCCTGTGTGACATTGTTTTTTATATAAACTGCTGATAGTGATAAACTGCAGAGGGATAAGATTGAAATTTAGTAAAGGAACTAATACATTATGCTGTAATTGTATTGTGATTTTTTGTGTATTCTTGTTTATTGTAGATTATGAAGGAAGATGAGAATAACTGATGGCTGTTCAATTCAGTAATGATCTTGAAGGCCGTCGTATTTTTTTTTATTATCTCGTTCAGGTATATTTGCCAAAAGTCTATGCAATTCCATTGTTTACATCAGCAGAGTTACTAGTTCACCATTGTTATGACTTGATTATAGTAAAGTTAACACTTGAAGGCTTAAATGTTGCTCTTTAACCCATCAGCTTATCATATAGATGAACTAGAAGGGCACTTTTGACCCATTTGCTTCCAATACATATGTGTCAACTTAGGTTAAGTTTATATCCGATGGGTCAATAGTTTTTCCTATAAAGGAAACATGTCAAATACGTTCCGAGGTCAGTTGTAGTAAACTTGTCATTGTATTCATGTTTACCACATTAATTATCCGCTTAGCGGAACCAGGATTGAGAGTGACCCGTAGCACAAACTTTTTAACAATAGCCTCACATTCGTACAAAGTAACGTTAACGACTAAATTATTACGATTTTTAAGCAATTTTTTATGGATTATCGTTATTTTTAGCATTTTATAAGAGTTTTAGCAATTTTTTTGGTTTTTATATCACATTTACATGCTCAAATACATCTATCTAAGTTTTGTTCTTACAAATATCTTTCAAAAGTTTAAGTTTCTCCACATTGACTGGTATCCCAAGCTTCGTTGACTCGTAACATTGATAGATTTACCAACGTATTTCAAAGAAATTTACACTACATAGGTTGAGTGGACCCGTAGCCCCGGCCACCCCTACCCTTAAGGTAGTGCCGCCCCTGTCCACAAACAAAGTGGATTAAGAATTTTCTGCCTTGACCTGTTAACAGCCCACTCATTTGTCACCTCGACGTGAAATCAATGATTACATTCATCAATGTGTGCACAGAGTCATGTTATGCACCCATCGTATCTGTTAGTTTTATGGCAATTTGGAGCCAGAAAGGTATGATTAAGCTTTTGTAATCTTGTGCTGTATATCACACTATCAGTGCTTTCAACTTGAACCCGTAAAGCCGTAAATCATAGTCATGCAAATCATGTTTCTTATTCTGAAATAACTTATATCTGGCCGGTCATATCTTGACCAAATCTCTGCCGAATTCTCGACACTCTATATCCCTGTTTAGCTTTTCAACATTGGAGGATTTGAAGTTATCTGTGTTCTCACTGATCTCACTTCATTTCAAGATCAAACCAATGTAAGTCACTCTTATGGTGTTACATTGTTCAGATCTATGATGAGATACAGGTTGTTATCTTTTTCTAGTGTAGTAGATATTTTAAGATATCCTGTTCTTTCTGAGTTTCAGTAGACCACTAATTTTTAGTTTGCAAGTTTAGCAAGTATTAGATAATTCTACTATGTTTATTCTTTTCACGGTAGTTTTGGATCATAGTCAACTGATAGTTTCTCATGTTATTTTCACTAGGTTTGGGTATCTTTGCTGTATACAACTTTGTTACTCAAATTAGCAAAAAGTTAACTGTGTTTAACTGTTCATTTGGAATATTCAGCAGTCTTGTTATAGTGACTTATTTAACTGTTCGTTTAGCTGCGTACATTCTTATTTGTTTATGTGGAACATCATCCATGACCTATTATAGTGACCTAGTGAGCTCCGTAAGCTAAGTTAGTAAATTATACTACTAGGGGGTTGAGGTAGTGGTTAAACACTTGAATTTCTAAGTTTAAGCTTACATCGTATAGGTACTTTGGCATCAGTATTATATGAAGTTGTTCTAATGTTGTTGCACCCTTTCTATCATAACATCATTAATAAAGTTAATGTTTAGATTGATGTTGAATTACTAGTAATTAATATTGGAGGGTGGACTTGTAGTAGGAATGTTGGTAGCTATTACGTTCCAATGTTTGATCAATAATTATCTAAGATGTAAACTTTGATAATAAGACACATTTAAGAGTAATGAGCAAAACTTTTAATCACGCAATGTAAAAGACTTGTTTTCCCTTAAGGCACAAGCACAAGTCAAACAATGAAAAATGTCAGACTTATTTACATCGAAGTGATTTAACAGTTGTCATGTCCAAAAAGCCTTAGCAGGAATTGAGTATTCCGAGTAGTTAATCTTGGTCGTTGAACAGCCAGCTGTGGATGATGATGATGATGATGTTGAGATTGGCAAATCTTTTTCGTTACTAGAACAATGCTCTGCGTCTATAATAGGAATGGGAGGAGGCAAACACAAGGGAGGAAACAGCATCATCGTCTCTGTTTGGAGATACATACAGTAGTCATAGAATGTGTCTGGTGTCACGTTTAGTTGAAACCCCAACCCGAATAAGAAGTCAACCTCAAGCATGTTTATCTCAGCAGTTGATATTCCTCCAACTTTAGCGTAGTACGCATTGTTATAGCATCTGTGATTTCCAAACAAAATATACAACTTTTAACTGTGATCCAGAATTATATGAAAAACTTAAAATTTCTACGATCTTAAAAACTGATCATTTAGGTGTCATTAACGTACAAAAACAAATTGAGAATTGAAGGAAAAGATATAACTTACATGTCATCCATGAATTTAATGGAAGTAAGGACGCTAGTAACAAGCAAACGATGAACATTGTAAGAATTAATAGGAAAATATGGTTGTTTCTTCACAAACCGATCCAAATAAATATAGGCCACCACATAACATGATGGACTACAATTGGCGTATCTAAAGATCCGCTCAAGGTATTTCTGGATGCTTATATTCGGTGGGATCATGCCATAAAAGATGGATAACTTTTGAGTGTTGAGCCTACAGTTGAGGTCATTCCTTTCCGCGACTCGTTGGAGAAGAGACGATAGTAGGTTAATGAGCTTAGACATGAGCAGATCATGATGATCAGCCATTTGTGAATTGATCGAAGGTGCAGTGGTTGATAAACACACACAGCAAGAACAGAACTACAGAAGTTTGTGTGGTTATATACACTATGTAAATGAAGAGAAAGATATATGTGTTGTGTGTGAGCTGTGTGAATATTTTTAGATGAATTCACGACATGCATATATGTCCTCAAATCTACAGGTCAATCTTAGCTTGCGTTCTAATCTTTTTTATATATATATTCTTTTTTTAACTTTAGATTTTATTATAAGTCTTTTTTTTTATTAGTACAAAAAATAAAAACATTATTTCTCTTACTCCAACAATCACGGTGGTTTATATTCTTTCATATAATATATTTAGTTTTATTTATATTAATAGTTATATTTAGTAATTCGACTCGTAGTTTCATTTTTGAAGTACACCGCACAATAGTTAATTGGGGCAAATTCAATTGTGTTAGATCCCACAATATCTATAAAACTCTATCTTTTACTCCTAATAATTTTTTTTTAAGTATTAGTGTAATTCAAATATAATTGGTCACTTAACAAAACAAACTCAATTTAAAGTTAACGGTTTGTTAGATGAGTATATACTTGATAGGATTTTTGGTAAATTGTTCGGCCACGCGTGCCTAAAGCCTTGGATTCACAAACTATTGTTTTGTATGACTATTGTTAAGTGAAGGGGAGTAGTTATCTATCGTATGGATTAATTTACATTAACTAATTTTATATTATATTTGGTCCAAGATTTTTTTTTTCTTTCATCTTATTTATTATATCTATATATAGAGATATAGATATGTTCAGGAAAAAAAAATCAAATTATTTTACTTAATGGAAATAAAATATACAAATGTTACGTGACAATTCAGATCAATATATTGCGTTCTACATGACAACCGACAAAAAAATTGTTTCGATTTTGGAACAAAGAATTTAAGTATTTAACTTTGCTTTAAGTCAATTTCGTTATTAACATGAAACTATTTACTGCATAATACATTAGACTTTTACAATGATATCTATATCTATACTCTTTTATAAAACAAGCTCTTCCTCCCTTCCTTACTTTTAAGAACTTGAAATGACACATTTACCCTCCATCTTAATACATCCTCATTTCTATTTTATAAACTATGACTAAAATGTCCTTAAAAAAAAATTAAACCTTCATCTTTCCCTCACGCATAAACACAGCAAAAACCCTAACTCAAATTTCGTCTCCCTCCTCCCCTTTTCTTATCTCACACAATAATTTATCACATCTCTGACCGCAATGAAATTTACTTTTACGTTAATAACCACACCATCACCGTCGCTGTTACCGCAGTTGCATTGCGCGGGTATCAATCTGGTATACTCAAAAAATATATAAATTATTTAATTTTATTTTTATCTTTGACAAACTTTTAATTTGTGAAAGGCATGTGATGTCAATAAAATTAATTCGTAGTTTCTATTTCCATAATGAAAAAAAGATTAAAGTTGGATTTGTATTTTGGATCGGACTTAAAAATATATATAAAGAAAACGGACTCTGGTCATGGAGGAGCATCTTCTCACTAAGGAAGGGAATAATAATATACTCCCACTATTAAAATATTGGGGTTTGATGCTTCGAGATTTGGAGGTGGTCAAAAAGTATCAAAGTGACCGATGGAAATAAGTCAGAATCTTACTTATTGTATTTGTAGTAATAGATTATTAGGTGAGTTTTTTTTTTAACTATTATATTTGTAGAAGTAGATTATTAGGTTAGTGTTTTTTTAGAGTTTTGAGATTCGTGATTTAAATTTATATAGATATAATTCATGGACATCGGTCTTTGATTATATTTTGAGTTTTGCTTAACAAAGATTGAAGTTTAACCCGAATGACTGTAGTTAAGGTGTATTGAATAATTATAAAATTATCATAAATTCAGAAAGTGAACTTTTGATATAAAAGATATAATTTTCAATACACATTAAAGAATTAAGTAAGGTTATTTACATAGGAAACATAGGATAATTAAGTTGATAGATATAGATTACTAATACAATTACGTTGTTATATACATATTATGATAAGTTGTATTCAATAGTATGCAAGAACTTAACAAATATAGATAACTTAAGATAAGCATATTTAATAGTCGAAGAGGGCAAGTGTTGGCCAACGAAGTATCGTTCAAAAAATACTCAACTTTTTTTTATATATATTGCTAGATAGATAGATATAAATAAGGAAGTGATATTCGTATTAGATGTATATTAATACTGAACATTTGTGGTACATCTAAAAAAAATAGTAAGAATATCCTACGCGTATGCACCATTCATGCCTTGACTTATTGAAATCTGTTATCCTCCTAATTAATGTTGATCAGTACTTGACTTTGACTTTCATTCGTGAATAACATTCCATATGTGCAATGTACCTCCTACAGTCCTACTAATTAGCATTCGTTTTTTAAATACCATTTTGTGAGTCCTTTCTTTTTTCATTTTTTTCCCCGTTACTGTTCCACTTATCCTCCCACTCGCTGGATGATTCCCATTCCAACACTAATTAATATAAGTATATAACCACTACTAGATTTAATCCCGTGTAAAACACGGGTGGATTAAAGATATAAGTGATAATTCGTCTTTGAAATTGAAATAATGGTTGAAATTTGATCATCAAACTATATAAAAATTTAAGATTGTAAAGGTTTTTTTTATTATTGAAAAATATACATATTTATTATGTGGCCCATTATGATAATTGTTTTAGCCTAATTATAGGAATTATATTGGGCCCACAAATAGAAATCTAAATTTTAATGTAACCCAATTATCAGAATTGGTTTAGCCCAAATTTGATTTATATATAAAGTTGTAATTCAAAACAAAATATAGTTAATACATAAAAGTAATATTATACTTCATACTTGATACATAATATAGTTCATACATAAAAGTAAGATTTAAATCCCGTGTTAAACACGGGTGGAATAAAAGAAAATATGAATTTGTTTTTTTACACGCTTGTATAGAACAAATAACCATGTTTTATTTGTTTTGTATGCGATTAATTTTGTATAATGAAAATAAATTGAAATGCGTTTTGAGTATATGAATGAAAAGTTGTTTGTAAAATATATGTAGTCTCAAATGTGTACATTATTAGCCAAAATAATGCTATATCCATTAAGTTGTTGAACACTTTGACAGTGTAATGCAAACAGTGAGACACATCAAACAAATGTGTACATTATTAGCCAAAATAATGCTCACATAGCCCATGTAATGCAAACAAATGAGTTATTTTAGTCCACCAATACTACACTTATGTAATGCAAACAAATGAGTTATTTTAGTCCACCAATACTACACTTATGTAATGCAAACAAATGAGTTATTTTAGTCCACCAATACTACACTTAACACCATCTTCAAATAATACGACACATCAAACACAAAAATACATCAAATATAAAGGTACATCTCAAACAATTCACAATGGTATAAAAGTTAAAAAGAAGACATGAACTACCATTGACAACAAAAACATGGTCTCTACCTACATTTCACCGGAGCATCTCCAAGCCTTAGTCCCTGTAACAAACCAACACCCCAAACAAATGCATAAATACATATCCAGCCCTTTCTTTTTAAAAGATTTAGTTACAGAGAGATGAAAGTAAATTGCAAATCACAACTAATCGAAACAGACTGGCGATTTTAACGCTTAAAAGAAGTCCAACATCAATGCTTTAATCATGAAGCACTGCCAACTTTTCGAGATTGTCTCTCTTGTTGTATTCAGAACCAGGAGCTTTAATCTAAAATAACTGCAAGTTGAAATAATCACAATCTTGTATAGCATGAACTAATTATGAAAAAGATAATAGAATAGTAACAATGGAATACAAGTATCATTAAAGATAACTCTCAAGCAAATTTGGAGGCTTGTAGTTTGGGTGAACTACCTAGTAACAGGAGCATGTAACAGGAGTAGATCAACATGTCCATTTAGGTTTTTACACATACATTAAAGTTATAAGACAAGCCAAATAAAGCACTTAACCTTTGAAGTTCAACTGTAAGTAACAAAAGTAACCAAAATTTGTTCCAACGATCCATGGCTTGGATGCTCAAACTTTTTCCCCTTTGCCGAGCAACCTCTTTTCACGTTAGGAACCCCAACGATCCACGTTCGGATGCTCAAACTCATGATAAGACATGATACTTGGTTAGCTATAAATCTACAAAACTCATGAGCAATATGCATATATTATTCAATTTTATATATGCCTGTACAAACAAATGGCTGACCCATCCATTTTGTCAAGGGACCTGATGAACATAATGAGAGGTGAGGTCAGTGACAGAACTGTTATGTTAATGCCGCTTTATATTATGTGATTTTGAGCCCACGGTATGCATGAACCCTGATGTGTGTCGGTGACTGGAGGGTTATCGACGATGTGACATGTTGCTTTCATAGCTTTTTAGGTTGACTGTATCGTGACAATAAACACACATAGAAAGTGGGGTGAGTCTTTAATAGATAGGACTGTATCAGTGATTTTGTATCTAAAAAAATATGATTAAAATGAAATACAATCATATTCTATACGTTTGCCTACCTGGCTGTTGTCGAGTACTTTTTTGCAGGCGGCTGACTTCACGTGCTAGGCTGCCAGTGGGAAATGGAATCACACCCCGTATTTGATTCTACCTGTATATTTCTCTGAATTTCATGCACTATGCGTACCTGCAAACTTAAGGTATAAATAGTTCAGTTGACTCACAATCACTTTTGGTATACCTTTTTAAATAGTATTTATGTTGCAATGATAAATGAATTTAGATGATGGTTAAAACTATATAAGCACAATAATATTCTGAAGTTTTAACTATTTTTAAAGGTAGCATCATGTATGCATCATGAATATGAACACGCATTGAGCCGTTATAGACCTGCTCAAACAATTTGACTCATTCCCTAATCACCCGGCGAGTCTCTTGTTTTATTGATTAATATGATATGAAGACATTTGAAACCAATACTAAGTTTAATCTTTTACCCAACCCACCCATATTGCTATCTGTACCCCGAAAATTAGATTTACCAACCTTGAGCTATGATCGCCACATTTTTTTTTTATCAAGATCAAGACGTTTTTTAAAGGTTTCTTACAATATGATCAGGGGAACCACATTTGAAGCAACCATTACCACCTAAACAAACAATGATCAAACCCAATATCTAAGACCCCTTTAACTTCTTAGTTATAAAACCCAAACAATTAATAAAGCTTTGAGAATATTAAAAGTTGAATACCCAATATAAAAACACATGACCCTCTAAACAATAATTCTTACACAAAACAAAAGATAATCAATATTACCTCTTTTGCAAACAACTACATTCTTTAAGATAACCTAAGTCTTAACCATGTAGCTGTTTTCAAAGATCTCCCAAGATAGCTTGAAAACAACTTCCAAATAGGCCAAAAACAACATCAAAATCAGCCGCCAAATCTGCACAAAACACCAGCCAACACAACAACAAAATTAGCTCGAAAACAACCTCCAAAGCTGCAGAAAATAGCATAAAATCAAATAATAGCAAGAGAACCTCGTAACGACCACAAAAATTTGCACAAAATAGCCTCCAAGCAGCCTCCAAACAGCAGCTAAAAGATTCAACATATACTCATTTGGCTACATAAAACCTACAATGATTTAAGTATACTCATTCGTATAATTCATCATATACTCATTTGGCTCAGACATGATCAAGTATAGCAATGATTCAACATGGCTGCATCAAAGAAAGTTGTCATGCGACATCAAGGTCACGTTCACATCTCAAATGCCATGCCAAGGAACACATAAATTCATTTTTTTTAATCGATACACATCATCATAGCCAATAAAAGGAACGTTTATTATCAGTGGGTTTTGCTTCGATCTATGAGGAAAACTTTGCAAAGTTAGAACACCTAATCAATTATTATCAATTACCAAGTGTTCAAGTAGCAAACAAAAATGTCATCGGATGCATTTTGACACCAAGGAATCAATCACAAACTGTGACCAACTTCAACTGGCACCAAAGGTTCCAATCAAGTTGCAAATTTTCTCATACGAAGAATAAACCGAAAACACAAATCATATTGCAAACCAGAATCCAGGTCAAATAGCTTTTGCCTGACCCACAAATTTCACAACAACCCTGAATCAATCACAAACTGTGACCAACTTCACTTGTTTTTATATTTCTCAAGAAACATAAAAAGTTACCATGTTGATGCTTAAGGCAACTGTTCAAAACCTAAAAAAATATAGTATACAACAATGAAATTGATAAGTGGTCGCTTACTTGCAAATTGACAGCTTCACACCACTGAAAAGAATTCAACACTACTCATAATCGAAATCAATAACCATGAACTAGCCTCTCAGAAAACTTTGCACAAACACTTGGTGTGCACCCACATAAATTCATCGAACACTTTATATGCATCACCGTAAAATTTATTTCTTTGTATTAGTAATCACCTAATCACAAATATGGAGGTGAAACTCACGAATTGTAATAATCACAGCCTCTTTTAAAAACACCAAATATCCAGACTACAAATACCTTACACAAAAAACTTACCAAGAAAGTCGTTTTCTTTTGTTCTTTGTTCAGCCAAGTTGACAAACCAACCACCATATCATCATCTTCATCTATATACATGTGAAAAATAATTTTAAAAGAAAATAATTTTAGGAGTAACCCTAAATCACAAATAACTAAAAACATTTGTTCACAATCATAATAATAATAATAATAATAATAATAATAATAATAATAATAATAATAATAATAATAAGTTTTTACTTCTTTTCATCTTTCTTAAATTATATACAAAATTTCTTTCTGGATATAAGACAACACTTAAAAAAGTTTCAACTTGACATTCATTTGATCAAATAATAGGATATCAGTATTGTTTTAGAATTAACCACCGAAAATAAAAACCTAAAAACCTACAGATTACAATAACACCAAAAATTAGAAGCAAAATGAAGATGAGAAATCAGATCGAAATAAGCAGTTCAAAAGATCGAAAAAGTACCTGAGATGAAAATGATGAATCACATCGAACACGAGCAGATAAAACAAAACGATTTACATCAGATTTCTTAGTCAAAGTGTAGAAAGAGAAAGAGATTTGATTTATATTTTAAATTTGATCTGAAAATGGGAGAAAGAAAGAATATTAGGAGAAGAAAAAACATATCCCCATGCATCTCTGTCGCTTCTCTCTCTGCTTTTATTCAAAATTTAAATCCCCGCTCTCTCTTTCCTCCATGATATCTAACTTTATACACATAGTATAAACACCATGAAATACATAGCAATTTCATCATGCAGTGACATCAAAATCCTACGTGGACAAAGCCTCTAGTTGACACCACTTTTTTGTAACATCAGCCGAACTCCTCCTCTAGAGGAGGAGATAAGCAGATGTCATGGATTCGATCCTCCCATATAAAGATTGAAGGGTCTCTTTTAACATTTAGGTAAAAAATATAAACAACCTCTCTAATTCTATTTAGATAGAGGTGAGATCTGTCTACATCTTAATCTCCCTCATACACCATCGATATATTGAGGCTCAAAACAAAAAAAAAACGTCACTAAGCAGTTTCTTTTTTTCTTTAAATAGTCCAACTCATTTACATCTAATAAATTAATGATGTTGACACTCTAAAATTTGAAAGATGCATTTTTATCATCTTAAAATAAATATTTTAGTTTGTTTGGTGTTACAACCCAAAGATGAACAGGCCCGACCCGATGCGTTGATCAATATCGAATGATTTGTATGTGTATGCGGGTAGAAAAGAATTTATATACAAAATGAAGGTACAAAAAATTACCACACCCCTCCAACTCATCGAGTAAACGAATGAAATGTTTACTATTATTTTAAGTGAATAAATGTAGAAAAAAAGTAACATGGCCACCACACGTCCTTCCAAGTAGACGATCCCAACATATGGCTGAGACGAAGCACGGCAGGGAACATGTGACGTGTCACTTGTCGATAAGTCCACGTAAGCATTAGCAGATTGAATATATGATCCAAGAATCCACTTAAAAATCAACATCTCATTATCTTGCATATATTTTGTATATATGTGGGGCCCACCCCATCCCCAAGACCCCAACTACTTGTATCTTACATAACATCATATTTTATTTGGACATAAATTTATAAAACCATGTATGTCGTTTATAAATGTTGGTTTGTTTGTAATGTAACATAAGAAGCTTGTATGTAAAGTGAATATAATTATCTGTGTTTTTTTAAGAGCCTTTAACTTATATTTCTAATAAAGGGAGGTTGATGCATACAGATATACATACATACATACATATAAAGTCATCATCATCATAATAATAGTCCGTGACTGTGTTCAAGTTACCATTACCACACATTCATTTTTCACTCATGATACAGTAACCAGCAGCTAAAGGTAATGCAGATGAATTCCCTTTATAATTATATATATTTGCAAACTTTTGTAGTGCAAAAAGTGTCCAAATATGTTTGTTTCTGTCAATATTAGTCATGTTCTGTTTAGTTACATTACGGATTGAATCTGTATTCTATAATATACCAAGTGCACTGTTCATGGCATTGTGTTCATAGTTGAAATTTATTGTTTCTGGTTCATTTTGGCACATTATTTATGCTTTAGCAATAGTGACAGAATATATAGGTAACTTAAGGTTAATGTTGTTTCGGTCGTAATAACCTAGTGAATTACCAAGGTAAGGATAGTGAAGCTGCAGTTAGGTTAGGGTGGAAGAATAGATGCATGCTTACAAACTGTATTGTGATGATCAAATTTATGTCTAATTAGTACTGACGTTATTCTTGGATCATCAACTTTTATGGCGTTGTGCACGTGAGACGTTGATGCTAATGTCTTCCTTCTTTAGAGCTGCGGAGAAGTCCTAAAACCTGCAGAATTAGCGATCTATCCCTTCCATCCACCTTGAGTGAGAGGAGAGCTCAGAATTAACGATTCACCTTTTGGTTCTCTTATATATATATAGATATCTGAAGTGAGTTAGAGTAGATGTTAAGAACCCTCATTAGCTTTTGGCATATAGGTAATCGGTTGCTCGGGCTGTTACACTCAGTCCTTCACAGTTCAATTTAAGAGTTTGAACTGGTTAGATAACTGTTTTGTGGTTTCTTGTTAGACTGTTTGTATAATTGTATCGTAGCATTGCAAGTTATACCTCTTATGCAGCTTTTTAAGACTACTGTTTTGCTCTGCTGTTTATTTATGGTCTCTAATTTCTGAACTTTCTTCAAAACATTTATCATTGCAATACCTATCATTCATAAAGAATTGGTGAAAGGGCTTTTTTTTAGCTAGCACTTGTACTCATGTTTCTCTTATTTTCTGTGTAATTCCCAGAAATTTGAACTGATCTCCAAAATACTTGAAGACCTGTCCAGCAATTCTGTTTATGATTGCTGTAGAAAGATTTTCTCAAAGTATGTGGTACTATTTACTTTAAGTTGGCTAGATCGACATATATGATGGCTACAAATGCAGTTGTTGGATTAAGAACAGGGGAACGCTTATTGGGTTCAACAACCTATTACTCTGAAGTTAGTGAAAAGCTGTGCTGCAGTAGCAATCTAGGGTTCATTTTTGTCCCAAGTACAAATCTGGTTACTTCAAAGAAGTCAACCAACTATAGTCGTAGTCTTATAAACAGTCGAGATATTCATCCCACCAGAGCTCTAAAGGAACATGTAGATACTACTCTTGAACCTCCAAGTACAGACCAATGGGCTCAGAGGTTTGACTATCTGGATGAGGAAGTCTCAGAGCATGAGCTTCCAGTTGATGCTTTACTCTTATTACACAAGTCTTTGCTGGAAAAGCAGTGGACTCTTTCAACAGAAGAGACAATAACTATAGCTACTCCCGCAAAAAGAATCAGCAGAAAGGTACATGTCACTGGTTCTGGGATATCTGCTCGAAGGCGTAGAATAGATGCTCAGAATAAAATGTCGAATTCTATAAATCAAGATGGTCGAAATAAGCAGCTGAGACCCATAATCAGTCCAGAACTTCTTCAAAAATGTCAAAAAGGGTATCTTAAAGGTGTAAAAACTGAAGCTTTACTCACGCACTCAGAGGTGGTTGCTCTTTCGGAAAAGATCAAAACTGGTCTGCAAATTGAAGAAGAGAAGTCAAGGTAATGGACTTTCTTAGAGAAGTTATATGTTTGTTTATAATCCATCCACACTCCAAATATATGACTTGTTATCTCGTGAGCTGTATATTTAGTTAAAACATACAATGTTTGAATGATTATCAGACTGAAAGAAAGATTGGGAGTTGAACCTTCAGAGAAGCAACTTGCAGCTTCCCTAAAAATTTCACGAGTTGACTTGCAAACTAAACAGATGGAGTGCAGTTTGGCAAGAGAGAAGCTGGCAATGAGCAATGTTCGTCTGGTGATGTCTGTAGCACAAAAATATAAACACATGGGAGCCGATATGTCTGACCTAATTCAGGTAGCTAAATTCTTTGCTGATCTCAACTAAAGGATGCAATATTTACTCTATTAGCATCTATAGCAGATAGTTTCTTACTGTATTTCAATTGTAATGTAACCCTGTTCTCATGTAGGGAGGTCTAATTGGACTACTCAGAGGAATAGAGAAATATGATTCATCTAGGGGACACAAAATTTCTACTTATGTATATTGGTGGATTCGACAGGTGAGGATCTCAATACATCTCTTATATGATCAGATTTACTAGATGAACTTTCTTTGTAAGGCATATCCGAAAGATGAAACTGTATTTGTTTACTTTATATATTTTTTGTCATGCAGGGTGTAACAAGAACGTTCTTTGAAAATTCTAAAACGCTTAGATTGCCTACTCACTTACATGAAAGACTAGGTGCAATCAGAAATGCCAAGGCCAAACTGGAGCGCAAGGGAATAACCCCATCAATTGATGTAAGTTTAAACATCTCAATGACTTAAAATCATGCTCAATACTCATCCTGTATATTTGGGTGGATTCTCTTTTTGTTTTCTTACAAGTTGCCTTTTTTTCAATCTACTCCTATAGAAAATTGCCGAAAGCCTGAATATGTCTAAAAAGAAAGTAACAAATGCCACTGAGGTACTAAAAGTATTTGAGAAATTTGTATATGTATTAATACCTTTTTATATGCCATGTTCTTATACTTAAATTCCATTCCATGTAGGCAGTCTGTAAAGTCTTCTCACTTGACAAGGATGCTTTCCCTTCTTTAAATGGCCTTCCCGGAGAAACACTTCATAGTGTAAGTAATAGTTCAACGTAATGATGAGCCACTGCCACTTTATATGTTTCTAATACTCTCTTTATCAATTACTGCAGTACATTGCAGACGATTGCCCGGGAAACAACCCATGGTATGGTGTAGATGAAGCCGCTCTCAAGGTACTTTTCGATTTTCATGTTCATAGAACTCGTCATGTTGATTCTTATATTCTGGTTGAACAAAAAATGTTCTTCATTGAATACTTGTCGTTTAAATTTACAAGAAAGTCCCAATTAGTCAATTACAAGTGGATACATTCCTACCACAACCGATTGAAGAGATCAGGAGAGAATGCTACAATTCTTGACTTTCTTCTTGTTTTGCAGGATGAAGTGAGAAATCTTATTAAAATGACTCTGGGTGAACGGGAGAGAGAAATCATTTATCTTTACTACGGTCTTGACAATGAATATCTTACTTGGGAGGATATCAGTAGAAGGTACTCCTATAACATATCCACTACTACATATGGTGCTATTCAGTAATCTCCAGCTCCAGGCTTACTAAGCTTAGCAATGAATTTTTGTCATAGTAATTACCTATAGTTGATGCCTGAATCTGAAATTTTAGACTGGTAATGGACAACACTTGAGTCTGAAATTGCTAGCGATAGAAAATGGATTTCAGACTGGTAATGGACAACACTATAGTTGATGCCTGAAATTGAAATTGACAGTCATTACAAATTGGAAACTGCTTTTGTTCCATGGATCGTTGATTCACCGTGGTTGCTAAAGGTGACAAAATAAGCGGGTCATGTCGGGTTGGATAACAGGTCAAAACTTAAAGCTGGTTGAAATGGGTAAATTTTTAATGCAGGTTGGTATTGAGGGAATTTTTGCTGTTTTTTGGAAACTAATGGATGAATAATTCGTTAGAAAGGATTATAATCCTTTCTAGATTAAACGCAAAAATAATCTAGATTTTTGGGTTTATGAAATAAGATGCATTAAAAATATACCATGGATGACTCTCAAGTCTCAACCGCTTTGACCCATATACTATTAGCTTAGTTTTTTTAGTTGACTCGTTTCACCCGTTCACTTTTTGGCTAACTTTTTTTTAGTTGACCCGTTTGAGTAATTGAGTGGTAAAAACACGAAGCAAGAGAACCCATCTAAGTAGACAATAAATTCTGCCACCTCTAAGGGTCCGTGGTCACCCACTTTTTGCACTACGGAATTGTACCTACTGAAATGAAACTTGATAGTACTTTTTTTTTTTTTGCTAACTTCCAGTTCCAGCTCCAAATGCATTACTTGTGCACTGTATGTCTGTATCTCATATAATATAATATAATACCGGATACTATTTCAGGAAAGGGTTGTCAAGGGAACGAGTTAGGCAGGTTGGCCTTGTTGCACTGGAGAAACTAAAACATGCTGCAAGAAATACAAAACTAGCGGCAATGCTTGTGGACCACTGATTTTTGCTACACATTTATGACAGAAAAACAAAAAATACCATGTACATACAAATGACAGTTTTTTATTTTTCCATTGCTAATATTTCTGAGCCAATATGCATTCCTGACTTAAGAGTCCTGTTTTTTGCAACGAAAGAGTGGTGTATAGAAAGGTTTTGTACTGCAGGAACACCTATTATGTTGTTCACAGAAAGATAAACATGTGAATCTGTAAATTGTTTTTTTTTTTTAACATCGAGTTAGTAGTTAGTACCAAGGTTCAAATCTGTACCAAGTATGATTCACATGCTATGATATAATGATATAGCCTTGAATCCTTGATAACTGTCCCTCTAATAGATCCCACGCACAGATATGAAAGAAATCACATAACACCAGAGTTAAATAGATATGATGATGAAATTTAAGCACACATCCTTCAATATTTTATGTCCATACGGCTGGTCTATGATTAACATGGACTAATTCAAGTTTATTAGCACATAAAATATTCATTAAAAAAAAAATTCATATAACTTAACATTATTTAATACAAAATATAAAAGTTTATGTGATTTAATTAAAAAACATAAACAAAAAAAAAAAACTGAAATGAACCTCATAGTATAAACAAAACTAGTTAATGAAACCTGGGTTCAACCCGGGTTTTTAAAGTTAAATTTGTTCTAACCCGAACATTTTCCGTAAATATCGGGAAAAAAATTCGGATCAATATTAGAAAAAAAATTTGAAAAATTCAAAATTTTAATAAAAAAAAGGTTTAATGTTAATGTTGATGACTATTCACTTATTATTATATATATATATACACTAGGCATTTTCACCCGCGCGATGCGCGACTTTTGTATTGATTTTTTAAAACTTTCAACGTTGGCATCGATAACAAACAAAATTCGGTTTTGCTAGTGTGGTGTTGTTGCATTGTTTGGTTTTACGGAGACGTGAATAGATAATATTTATAAGAATTAGACCTAATTCTTGCTATGTACCACTGAAAAAATAGAACAATCGACTAAATAAGAAAATATAAATTATCTAACTTTTGACATGATCAAGAACTGAAAAACAAATTGATGGGCTTAAAATCGCTATGAACAACAAAAGAAGAAATCTTAAGAAAAAATAAAATTAAAATAGGTTAAATAAATCAAACTAAAAACAATAATGATCTTAGTTGGTGAGAGACTTGCAATTGTAAATGAAAATATAATGTCTTCTTTAACTCACCCGTAAGACCATGTGTTAATTATACTTGAACCAAAAGTTAAAGAAAATAAATGGAGTACGTAAAAATATAATTGCTATATAATCAAAATAAAAATAACAACGAACCTCTTTAACAAATTTAAAAAAGAATAAATAAAGTTGTAGGTTTTAAAAATGTGAATATTGCGTAATGATTTTGTGATAAGCATAAAATATTTAAAGATTTTATAAAGATTTATTAGAGATATATTTTTTAATAATATAAAATATTATATTGTAAAAATAATATGAAGATGACATATAGGATAAATCCTACGTGGCAATTTATTAGCTTAACTTTGGATTTGAAGAGTCCTTTAGAAGACTCGATTAACTACTGTTTTAATAGATATATATATATATTAAAAATTATTTATATGAGGATGAAAAAAAGGATGAAAGTTTGAGATATTTAAAGAAAGTAAACATTGAGTTTAGGATAAAAAAAAGAAATAAGAAAATAAAAATACAAATAATTATGATGTCATATTTTTTTTAGAAATTGTGCTAGCAAGGGATGAGAGCTTGTTATTTCATTTCTTTTCTAAAAATAGCTTTTAAAAACAATTTTGTTTTATTAATATAAGAGAAGATATGTATCATTATATATTTAGATTTATATTTATATCAACGGTTGATTATTCTTCACATAATCATCAACCTTTGTGCTATAAGAACGAAATAAAACATTAAAAAAAAAAAACACACGTTAGTTGTCTTAGACCCTCCTATATTAAAGATCTCCATGCAAAAGTCAAACCACTAAAAACATGTCTTGTTCTTGTTCTTACTAGTAACTAATTCCCCCCAAATCAAAGCCGAACTTTTTGATATTCCTCAATTATTCCGGTTCTTTCCCATTTTCCATCATCACTACAAATAAACAATTGAAATCAATAAACAAACGGCACAGCAAAAAAATACTACAAGCTAGGAAAATAAAATGTTTAGATCGGTAAGCACAAGCAGAGTTTCTGATGATACATACTACAGTATTTATAATCATTCTCCCACCTCTAAAGCGGTTTCCCCTGCATTAAGAGCATTGGCTTTAGAAGCTAATGAATTGCCTCAACATGAAACCTCGTCGTTTTCTTCGTCGACGACTCCCAAGAAAGATAAATTAGGACGTGCGAGATTCTCGGAGAAAGCTGTTCATCTTATTCCTATTGTTCTCCTTTTTTGTGTTCTTGTTCTCTGGGCTTTTTCGAATCCTGGTGAGCTTTTCTTTTTCTTTTTTTTTTTTTTGGTCATGCTTAAATTTGCTAATGTTTTTGATATGCAGAAATTAATATGACAATTAAGAAGGATTTCATGGCGACAAAAATAAAACGGAAAACGGTGGAACGAGATATTGATAGATATACTACAATTCAAATACAAAGGTCACAAGCAGATCACGATTTTGTTGAGACATCCTTACGCAAAGAAGGAAAAAGGCTCGGAACATCTATAGGAACCTAGCTAGCTAGTCTCAAAAGATTCTTTCTTCGCTTGTATATTATGATTTTGCTTTATCTATATCTTAAGGTGATTATCATTATCATTATTTTTTAATTATATGTGTAGCCAACGCTATATGTACGTATGATAAGCCTCTGGTGGCATTTTTCGATTTATTATCGTAATTTCCCAGTTGTTTTATTTTTATCACACCATAACTAGTGCCCTAGAAAATCTCGTTTATTACTTTCGAATAGACATAAAAAAGGTTGATAGATGATGGATAATATAAATAATGTAATTATGTATATGTAGTATACTCTTACAAAACGGTGGAACAAATTGTACGTACTATGAAAGTTTGGTTAACTTAAAGAGACGTATCAATTTTTTGATGGCTTCTAAAGTCATCTCCAACCACAATATCCTTGTCAAAATGCCAACACAAGCAAATTATGGTATCGATATATCATGGTTGTGACTTCAGTAGTAGGTTGAAATTTTGTCCTCAAACAAACTGAAAGTATATTGTGTAAGTAGGATCATAAGTTTTTTATTTTTATTTTTAAGCATATGTGTGCATGTATATTTTAATGAAGTGTTTTCTAATTTAATACTCGTATAAATGATGATATGGTATTGACAAATTGAGTTTCAACATGTTAGATTAAAGACATAATGAGTTCAGTATGTTAGTGACTTAGTTCAATATGCTGAAACAAATTACTGACGTGTGAGTGAGGTGGCCAATATGCTTGGACATTTTTGTAAATACCATTGGAGATGGCCTAAACTTTTGTTAAATTTGTAAACAGCTTGATCCTATACTTCTATAATACACTAAATGGATGTCCGCATGTTGTGGCGGCTAAACGGTGATGGTATTGGGGATTCATGGCTGCAATAGTAATGGACTGAGGTGATTGACGACGGTGGGTGGTTATGGTGAGATATGTGTGTGTTTAGTGTGGGTAGAGGAGAAGAAAATGGGAAATAAGGAGCATGTAGGGTTATAACTTATAAGGGTATTTTGGATTGAAAAAAAGTGTTAAATTAAGAACTCTCAGTTTATATTATATAGAAGTATAGATATAGAATTATAGATAAAACATTCTAAAAGGTTTTAGGGTATTTTTTAATGTTTTAAATTAAAATTTTAAAATTTTTAAAATATTTTTTATGAACTACATAATTTATCTCTGATTTCTTCAAATATTTATATTTTTTTCTTTTATAATATCAACTACCATACTTACAATAGCCTCATTCTTAATATGGACAAGATTCATGTAAAAACTTTTTTTTGCAAGAATAAAAGAACTTCTAAATGATTTATTAACAAAATTTTATTTGAAAATATTTTTTATAAGATATATAATAAAAGCATATATAAATATGTTCTTTAAAAAAAAAAAATTACATACTTTACAACCCAATCTTTCATCGGTCTCTTATTCTAACCCTTATACTTCATTTTTAATTTAAGTCTTCTAAATTTTATCTAATTTTATTATGGGTAGCTTAAACCCTAGTGGTCAGGGGTATCTTCTAAATCCATTATGTGGGCCTGGGGTGATTTTACCCAAGGTCTCAAGGTCGAGTCTTGGGGTTTTCATCTCAAAAGAATTTTCCATGAGGTCCATGAGGGGGTTGGAGGTCCAGAAAATCTCTGATTAAAATTGCCTCCAACACGTCTGAATCGAAACTCATTTAAAAAAAAAGTAAAACATGCAGTACTTATCTTAGGTAAAGCAGGGAGAGATTATGTAAAATTCAAGAAAAAGTTATGTAAAATTCAAAGAAAGATTATGTAAAATTTAGGGATTTCAGTATATTTATTAAATTCAAAAATTTAATTTGTAATTTTTTTCAAGTGGCAGGTAAAGTATGTACGGTTTTATTATTTGTAACCATCAACATCAACCTATTTCCGTTTGCAAACTATACTGCTATGATTGTAACTAGATTCGAGCTGAAGGTGAGATTGACATGATAACGATAACCTAAAATAATATTAAGAAAAATCTTACCGTGAATTTTTAGGCGTATTTAGCCTGACTAGTTAGTGCCCATGTGCTAGCTGCTCGGTAACGCTAAACCCAAAACCCGGAGTTATATTGGTGACACACACTTTTTAGGTCTATTATATTTTAAATTATTAGGTAATCATAATAATCTTGCTCTGCTTTAGATTTTACTTACAGTTTATATTTCTTTGTATAATTTATAGATTTTCTCATTTTATGGTTAGGTATATTATTTAAAGTGGCAAAGTTGAAGAGGATTTGAAGGCATTTGTTTTCGATTTCCAGTAAGTGGTTTTTCGGTTGATTATCAAGCCGTTATCTATGAATTCATGTTGAATCTGTTACATCATATGTAGTTAGTTAGTTTTAAGACTAGGTAAATACTCCCTTGGTTCCAAAATACATGTTGAAAAACACAAAGTTTTAGGAATCGCATAATCGTTGTAAAATGATAATGTCGTCCCACAGACTTCTAGAAATCAGGTCTGTTGTATGAAGGTAGAATGGTAAAGCTAGCATATTACTTTTGGAAGAGAAACATTGTTTCCGGGCCAACTAAAATAGAAGGTTGAACAACCTAACCAATATTATACTATCCAAGCTAATTCGAACACTAAATTGAAGCGCAGGTCTGCCAACTGCAAAATGAAGCTAATATGACCCATGATAGTTTAATTAATGCAAGACGTTGAACCATGTTTCTTTCTAGCATCTACTTTAATAGATCCCCTTGGCTTTTAGGCTTTTCTTGTTAATGCACCCACACGGTTCATCAACTCCCTAAACTTTAGCATCTTGATTATTTGACTTTTTGGAATATAACTATTCATCTCCATGTTAAAATTAAAACTTGATGTTCTTTCCTAAATGGACTCCACCCGACTTGGCATTTGCAGTTGTGCCTTTTACCACCGATTCGAATACACTGTTTTTTGGTTGCCTTGCATATGACTTGGTTTTATAAGGCGATAGGCATTCTGAAGTGAGAAGGGTCAAAACGCTAAGGCGCTAGGTGCACGCCTCACGTATCAAGATTCTTTTTTCACCAATAATTGTATCAATTCTTCATACCATGTGCATAAAAATAACTTCTACATAACAAAAATAAATAAGATGATTCACTTATATACTATACTACCAAAAGTTTTCACAAAAATGTAGTGACTATGGGTAGTAGTATCATTGGGCAAAAAGAGCTGCTCCACTATTCTCAAAACGGGTAAAAAAGAGTTCAGTTAACATGTTCTACTTTTAAAATTCATTAGCCTGACCTTTCTATCAATTAAGACATAAGGCGCTTCCCGAGTAACAAATGACGAGGCATCCAATGGCCAAACGGTAAACGCTAGGCACACCTAGGAACTGCCTTTTTTAACTAAGGCGTATGACTTAAATGGGGTTTTTCAGTCGTGACAACATATTGTACATCAGGTACGTTGATTGGTGATTTGGCAACAAGAATTGGATAATATTAGATTACAAGTTGTAAATTTATGTTATAGGATTTGGTATTAGTATTTGTACGTTTATGTTGTAAGAATTCACTAAATTTTGCAACACATTGTTAATGACTAGATTCGAATGGTGGCCAAATTTAGGATTTCCGGCTTTAAGATTATGTTGCTGCATGGGGAAAGGAGTGGGTTGCGGGTGGTCTTGCGTGTCAGAGAGCTGTGTCAGTTTGTGTACCCTGCTGATTTGAATTTTTAGGTCTAGATGAATTCATTCATATTTGAGACATATGGTGTAATGCCCACTACTATAATATTAATTATTTTGTAGGGGATTAAAATGTCTTTATTTAGTTTTGAGGTTTTCTTTGTAATTAAGTAGACTTAGGAGGTTAAGTTGAAACTTGTACGATTATAAATATAATGTGAAAGGTCTGAAACCCTTAAACCTAAAATCATACATTTGGGGATAAGTTTAGGGTTACGAGAATCAATTATCGATATGCCGAAGGCAGGGATTGTAAAGAACTACTTAAGGTAGATTTTGATTTTTTATTTTCTTATTGTTATACGATTTGATCTACCCCCTTCTATGTGTATATGAATTATTTCTCATTTGATTAGTTATTTGCTTGATTTAGTTTAGCATTGTGTAAATTTTCTTTCCCTCTTATGGCATTGATTTCTGATATGGTAGGTTTTATAAATCCTGGCACAAAATCTATTGTACGAAATATGTCTGTAAAATTAATCGCACGTCTGGTTCCACGATACATGAGCTTTATTATCAAACGGTTTTGTAATAAGTAAACGCGATCACTTTAGCTATCTTGTTTAAATCGTTGAGGTGCTTATTACGAATCTCTATGAAATGAGTTCTTCTAATTGGCCGGTATGTAATTGATCTTCCATATAAAACGATTTTAATCTGATCGAGTTCACTCTTGATATGTTGAAAACTTGAAATCATAATATTGTTTTTTATGTAACTGCTGTTTAGAATCAGTGTCCATATAATTCTTTAGGGATGGTGAAGACCTGGATTCTTAGAAGTATCTAGTGCGGGAATTTTTATCTTTGATCAGAAAGCTTGTGATTTATAATTTTCTAATAGACTTTAGCTGTTATAATAACATGTAATGTAACCTTTAGACATCCTTAAAACCTTTACCAAAAAAGGTAATGTGACCCAAATTTTATTACAAGGATGTCAAAGGCAGTGTTTTCACAATCATATCTAATGTTAGATGTGAAATGAAAACCGTCTTAAGAAAATCTATTCAGAATTTAGTATAAATCTGATGACTTACTTGATCTCTTGGAACTGTGAGAAGTTCAAACCTTCTATATTAATGCTCTGAGTATGATTTTAAGTATGTGGTGCTCCATATAATAATTGTATTAACTGTCTTTAGAATCCAACCTCTATGATTCTTTTGTTCTTCTTCCTACCCAATTATCACAAAGTTGTGATGTGGTTGCATGTGTTGTGAACATATGTATCTATTATTTACCGGGTGTAACAACCTTTTACCCCAAAAAAACCCATATGAATATATGTTATGATTTGGAAAACATAGACTCTCTATTGGAGGTGTCATTATGTGACACCATTTGTGATGGCATGATCAGTATATGGCGTCTTCTTTTGTACTCTAAAGCCTATTTTGATATGTAAGCTTTTTGGTCGACCTATGGCGATTTTGAAAGTTGTGTGGTGCCTACAACATCACACATTTGTTTGAATGTGATTTATGCTGGAATACGGATTAGTTTAGGGAAAAATTGTGTTACGTCTTATCACATATGTTTCTGTATAGTCTTATAGATTGATAGATAATATTGATAAGAAAAAGAGTTTGAGAATAACTTTGAAGTAGGACTACCGAGTCACCATTGTAGCAGGTACTCAGGTAGGGAGGTAGGGATGCGAACAGGTTGGGGACCTCCTTCCAAGCCCTCCATCCCCTTTTTGCCACTAGGGAACAGGTTACCATCCTCATCCCCATCGAAAAAATTCTCTGTATAACATCTTGAAATTGATACACTAAAAGATTGTAAATGAAACATTGATCTAAGTCAAACAAAAATAAAACAACTATCTCCGAAAAAATAGTAAGTTTAAGATAAATGTTTCCGGTAAATCTCAAACAATCACACACTTAGCTTTTTGCTACACAGCTTGTCGTGATGAGTCGAAGAATAGGTTTTTGGTATTAGGATATAGGATTTAGGTTGTAGATGAATAATTTTTTTATTTTATTAAAGATCTATGTTTAGTAGAAATCCAGATCGGGCCCTGGTCAGAGACTCGTGATATATTCATGCCCCATCCCTTGTGGTTTACAGTTGAGGGTTCTCTGTCCTTGCTTAACTTGGGCTTCAACGGCCACACTGGGTTTGGAAAAATTACAATGTTAGAGTAAGTACCTGATTGCAGGCAGCGAGGATCAATGTCAATGATCTACAACATATGGTGATGAATGGATGCTATCCTCATTTTACTCTTCATCTACATCTTTAAAATTGGACCAGGTCCATCTTAATTAAATGCTGGTCTGCAGGGGCCCAAATGACCCTGGAGAGGTGCAGGTAACACTGAGTTTGCAATTTAGCGTTGCCTAACAGAATGCCAGGCATACCTTTAGTTTCTCAGGAAGCCAAGTATGTTTTCTTACATCTAAGGCTATCTATGCGAACAAGTACTGTAGGTAGTCTATGGTGTCTAAAACGTGGAATCATTATTAGCTTGTGCTATTATTATATGGAGTAATTATTTATTGTTGTCCGTTTATTTTTGTGTCTGATACTCTGATGGCCACATTTTTGTATTCAAGATTGATTATTAGGCCTAAAAGATGTGCCTAAGGATGGGTCTGAAAATATGATTAAGACATGTGCCAGTATCAGAGGTTCATATGAAGAGAGAGAGAGAGAGAACTTTGTGTTAAACTTTGCGTGGATTAGGTCTATTTGTTGGATTATATATCAGGCTCTATGTATTACCACTCATTCTGATACCATGTGTATTTTTAATGTAGTTACCCAGAAAATTACATCAACATAGTTTCTTTCTCTTATTTCTTATTTTGATTTGAATTACTCTCACTTATATGACACGCATATATCAAATGGTGTAATGTCATTGGAAAATATATGGTATAACTCAAGTTTGGGGAACTCGTGACCCGGGATCGGGTCGGCAAGGGGAGTGGAAGGAATTTTTGAAACCTCAGACTCGGATCAGGGAAAAACGTCAAACTTAAACATAATTGTTTAGAAACGTGAACATAATACTTCAAAGTTCAAACTTAATTGCTTAGAAACATAAACATAAACCAATTTCGGATTTATTACATATTTTTAAAAAAAAAAAAAGTTTGACCAGAGTCGACCCGAGTCGGCAGAGTTTGACCAAAGCTGACATGATTTTTAGCTGTTGAACAAAGTTGACTCGATTTGTAGTCTGATCCAGGTGACTGGGACCCTCCAGCCCCCGATCCCAATTTATTGGCCGATCCCGCCGATTAATACAACACTGGACTATAACTTATTGTAAGAAAACGGCACGAGGTGTATGTTTTTACTAGCCATTGAAGTCCTTGTTCTGTATACATACATCATTAATTCATTATATTGCTTGTGGTGGTTCAGAGTTCTTTTTAGATATCGGTTGGTATATGGATGGACTCATGGAACAAGAATTCTGTTATTGCTTGCAGTTACTCCAGAGATTCAGAAGTTCATGTTCCTTTGTCCGAGGAAGAACAAGTGGAAGCCGATGAAAGCTTCTCTGTTTATGTCAGGCCCATTGAACTTTACGACATTCTTGTACACCGTGCTCGTCAAAATGTAAGCTATTTATGTTGTGTGTTCTTTATTATATCTATCTATCTATCTAATGATAATTAGTTATGCACTATGTTAGTTTTATGGACTTTTAATGCATCAAAATGATGTTTTTAAGTGTTCTCACCGTTCTTATTTTAATAGTGTTCTCACCGGAGTGTTACCCTATATATATATATATATATAGCTTAACTTTGATTGGTTCTTAGTTTATAGCCATATGCCCATATCGGCATTTATGAATAACAAACGTGAACATGCTGATCTTCATGATTGTAATATGGTATCTCTGTACTCAGTTCCTAAATAATGGTGTTATTTTCATGCAGACATCATTTCTACAAAGATGTTTGCACTACAAGTTTCTTGAGAAGCACAAAAGAAGGTAAGTGCATAATCTCACAGCCTTCTGCACTCATTAACTGATTATGTTAATTGTCGATATGTATTATGTCGTTTATTTCAATATACTTTTTGACACCTCAATGCATTTGAAACTTCAAATTGGCGTTTGCTTCAGGATGAAGTTTAGTATTCAAGCCTTCCTTAAGTAGCTTAAGTATACTCGGGGTTAAGAAGTAATTAGGTCTACTATTGCGTTTCCAGTTTGTACCTGAATGGAACGGTGGAGCCAATGTGAAAATTAGTCTGTATATTACCTTTTATGGTTGTGAAGTCGAATGAATACTGTTCTCCAAGGATTTGCCCCTTTTATACAGCTTATATTGACATCTGATCGTAAGTAGACTCGCATTAGTGCCTAGGCAAGGTGACAAGGGCTCATAGTTAGCATTGTCCTACGGTTTATTGATGGTGGTTGTCAGGACGGTTTCATAACCCATAATAGAGAAGATATAATTATGTGTTGTATGGAGGTGTTTGGAAAAAAAAAAGGGGTTTTAATGCAGTAACCCATAGTAAATCAGACTTTTATTAAAGCTTAAGTCATAGCTAACTAATAGTTATTTTATTTTATTTTATTTTAAGCTTATGAAAAATGTTTAATAACAATTATAAAAAAATAAAAATAAATAAGTGACAAATAGTTAATTTTGTTATTGAATAAGGTAATTAATAGATAAAGGTTAAAAGTAGTTAATTTATAGTTATTAACTCGGAATTGGCCCGTGCGATGCATGTATACTAGGTACTTATATGAAACATAGATATTCAAGTTAAAAATAAGTTAAATACATTTGTAATACACTAATTTACCTGATTACTACATGAAACTTAACTTTTAAAAATGTATAGATTGATATCATTCTCGTGCAATGCAGTTGTAAGAGAACAACATTTGACATGTTGGGTGTTTAACTTTTGCCTTACACAACTAAAATGATGGAGATTGACTACGAATCACATTGTTAAAATCAACTACCTTAGTGGTGTATGAAAAACCTTTGGTTGTGTACGGATTTCCACCCTTAACTTTATTTTGAACTGTAAATATTTAATGATTGTATATTCATTACATGTAATTTAACATTATATTATTACTTACTCTAATGAATACATGGACGACAACTTTTAAAGATATGTAGATGTAGATTGTTTTTACCTGTAAAACTAATTGTATTTGAGATTAATTATGTTGGATAGTAAGCAGGGGTAGATAGGTCCCACAGTTCTTAATTTTTAGGTGATTTTATATATCAGCATAGAAGCATAGATATGGCTGTAATTAGCCTGACACCTGTTTTGCTTCCAGGGTACGACTATCTATATCTGTAAGTAGACATAATGGGGATGGACTGCAAACTGAGAGTCTTTTCCCCTTCTACATATTATTGGCCAGACCAGTTCCTGGTCCAAATGTGGAGGTACTTCAATAAAACAATTTAGGTTAACTTTATTAGTCATTGTCTATTTTTTATATTTTATGTTCCACTTATTTTTCTAATGCATGTTTAAAAATTGTGGTCTGATTTTTAGACATCCCGTTCTAGCTGTTATCGATTTAATCAACCCTGGAAGATAACTGTTATTAATGGGGCTCAGACAGAGAGTTCAACTCAGGCAAAATTAATTCTGCCTGAGATTAGTACACTATCAACAGAAGTCAAATCGGGGTCTATTACAATGTTGTTGATGAGCTATGGTATGATATGTTTTCTAGTCTGATTTTAATTCAAATTGATACCTTGTTTCAAATTTTAATGTTTTAAGTTTTAACTATTGTTATCAATGCAGTTGATAACGCCAACCAAAAAGAGATTGATCTGACCAATTACGAGAAGCTATCTTATAGTAAGTTATTCATCATGTAATTGATTTCATGGGCATTTTCCCCCTTAACTTACAGTATATTTTTTTTATTTGTTTCTCATCTACTATTTGTACATACGCTGACAGCTCATGATGGTTATTGTCTACTCGGGAAGATTCCTCTAGATTTTCTACACTCTTCTTTGAATGAATATGGGACCATTAGCTTAGGAGAGAAAGTTCAGACGAGTTCATTGGTCACCATGCATTCTTGTTTCATGAAGGTATGCTTTCATGCATATTTGGTGAAAAGTGGGTAAAGGGAATACTACTAAGCCTGAGCCAGTGACCTTATTCTCGGTCTGCATGCTATCTGAAATTTTATCATACTGTAGTATGACCTCGGATCAACTTAATTCTTATTAGGTCGTAGTGGCATATTAGTAGTCTGGAACTCTACCCTGGGATAGAGATATGAATGTCTACATTCTGTCTCCCCATACCCCGCGGCCCATGGCAGGATTGAGTATTGTTGTTATTGTAATAGTATACTAGTATAGTAGTATGGCCAGTACCATTATATTTTGTTGAAGCATGTTCATAATATGGATAGTCATGTATATTTATGCTGGTTTGCAATAGGGATAATGACCTGTGGATGTAGTGAACTATGACAAAATGTCTATGTTATGTATTGATCTAATTGGGGGTCTATGTTATGTAACGAACTTACCAAAACTGTCTAAGTGATGCATGTTACCGGGTAATCTACAGGTAGCTGGTTACCATCCAGTTTTTAAACTTGGGATAATGACCTGTGAATGTAATGAACTATGACAAAATGTCTATGTTATGTATTGATCAAATCGGGGGTCTATGTTATGTAATGAACTTACCAAAACTGTCTAAGTGATGCATGTTATTTATTGTTTCCAACTCCTCCCGAGTATTTGAGAACTGGTATTTTCTTGTTTCCATTTAGTTATTTATTAATATCCCGAAAATAGAAATGATGAATTCTGAGGTCAAGGGGATTTGATCTTTTCAGCTTTAGGCTTGTAATGCGTTCTTCTAAGTTTGTTGTTTTGTTGCTTTAACTAAAATCTAGCAATTAGTTATTCTTTCTCATTTCAATTCTAAGTTATGCTTCAAGAAGCCATGTAAGAATACGTCCCTAGTCTCTCATTGTTTGTTTGTGTGAGTTGTATATATGTACCCTTAGATTTGTGTGTGTCAATGTGTATATGTTTGAGAATATATGTAATGATTGGTTTCAGCTTCTTGACCTTATAAGGGATCGTAATCTTCAAATACGATTTTAATTTTTGAGATCTTTGATTTTTTGGTATATGATTGTGTTAAGGTTGATTGGAAAAATGGGAGGGTAGGTGGCGGCCAGAAGATATGAAGGTGTTTACAGTTTTTATATAATTACAGAACTTATATACATATATGTTTCCATAAATTAATTTATTTATATATGTTAAATTAATTAATTAATTATTAAGATTAAAAAATAAAGGGAAAAAAATTGATGACCGCCTTTAGCCTGTAACATGCATCCCTTAGACAGTTTTGGTAAGTTCGTTACATAACATAGACCCCCGATTAGATCAATACATAACATAGATATTTTGTCATAGTTCACTACATCCACAAGTCATTATCCCTTAAAAAAATGGATGGTAACCGGCTACCTGTAGATTACCCGGTAACATGCATCACTTAGACAGTTTTGGTAAGTTCGTTACATAACATAGGCCCCCGATTAGATCAATACATAACATAGACATTTTGTCATAGTTCATTACATCCACAGGTCAATATCCCTTTGCAATACTACATGTCTAGTTGCACATCCGTGTTTGATTTATTCTTTTATTGTTTTGTTAATCAACCATTAATTAATAAAACTTACTACATGTACTTCATGAGGGTTTCAGAATCTTAAGCTCGTAACCTGAAAACAAACTACAATAGGTCGATAGCTGCTTAAAGATTTTTGGGTACATTCTATATTTCTATCAACAATACATGAATTAGAAAAATTATCATGGTGGAGGGTGTTAAAAGTTCTTGCTAGAATCTGACATTTCTCATTAAGAACTGTACATAAGATGAATTTCTAATGGTTATCTTGGAAGCAGAAACAAAGTTCATTTAAAATTTGACTCATTAATGAGAATTGTGGTTCTGACCTGCTTAGAGAAGAAAACTGGCCGTCTTTGTCCCACCAGAATTACTGATACAATCTTTACTATTTCAAAGGGCTTTAGAACTCGAGATTCCACTATAATTCCTTCTTACCCTTTACATTCATATTTTTCAAATTATTGATGGGTGGTCACCTGAATATGCAGTCGATTTATATTGTGGAAGACAAGGAGAAATATATATCATTTCATTTTTCACATAATTCTGAAGCGGTGGTATGTTTCCATAAGTTTATGCATTGCAGTACGAATCTTTTAAAATTTTAATGATTGTGTTCCTATTGGACATGATGTCATTTTATGGTTGGCAAAGAGTATATTGCAGCAAGTACCGGTTCTTATTAGCGCTGAACATTGCCTGCAAAATATATCACCTTATGACTTGTATTCTTACAAAAGTATCCCTCCTGGTTTGCTGTCTGATTTTATAAGGTAGCTGTCTGCAATTCTTTGTTCCTTGTTTTGAGATGAATTTGAAAAAGACATTTGAATCACATAATTTGATGTCTTAATGTGGGTTTTTTCATATGCTTTGGTGAAGTTCCAGACTGATGTTTGTTTATTCTGCTGATTTTGTACTCCACTGTATTCATTTTCTCGTCTGTTAATAGCCTCATGCATATGTTCTATTTGTTGTTTCTGAAATCTGTGTCCACCAAAATACCAACAAAATAGTATATGTGCTTTCCTCACTTCAAAAATCAAGATTCTAAATTGTATTGAATATTCTTCTGATTAGTGGCACACTTGCACCTGTTAGTAGCTTTTTCAAAATGACACTAAAAATTGGAATGCTTTTCTTGTCAGGCTAAGATCTGGGAATGTTATATTCTACTATAGATACTACAAAAACTTGATGCATAGGAGCGAAGGTACCTCTTGTTTCTTGATTCCAACTTTGCTATTATGGTAGTTTCATGACTTTTGTGGTCTACGTTGATAGGCGTTTTTTTCCCCTTTATCACTTTATGCACTATTTGCTGCCGGAGTTTACTAAACTTAGGCTCCCCTGTAATTAAATCTTAGGGTTTCCACTTTCTCCAATTGATTTTTTCCTGAAGTATCAATTTTACAGTCACAGAAGATTATTCATGTCCATTCTGCTTGATCAAAGGTGGAAACTATAAGGTACATATGCTTCTTTACTGGCTTTGTTGCATACTCATGGTGTATGATAATGATATGGTTTATCTTAATGTCTTCCAGGGTCTGACATGTCACTTAATTACGTCACATGATCTGTTCTCCTATGATTTCAGGGTATGTAAAGTTTTATAAATCTGCCATAATAATTGGTTTCTGCATTTAGCTAGAATAATTGTTCTAATAATGATATTTGTTGTTTTACAGGTGAATAAGGACTACCAAGTTGTGATTGTATCTGTTGAGAGCGATACATGGACTTCTGAGGTTGTGATATTGTCTCTACATTTCTAAAGTAGATTATGGGTATTTAAGAATACAATCATGTAATATAACACTCTTTTTTTCTTGAAAAAATGCTCGTCAGATTATTGGCAGTACAAGTCCCAGAATAGACACATTTTTCTTTTGGTAAGCCATGAGCAATAAGTTTTATTTCTGAATTATTTTTTTTCTTGTTCTTAAGACAAGTTACTGCAAACTTATATGGATAAAACTCATATCCTACAGCCACCATAGACCCTCGAAACACAGAAAGCCATCAAGGAAAAAGCTAAATGCAATTCTCTGTGACTTAAGAGGCAAGATGTTTTGTATGATTTTTTTTTCCCACTGTTATGTTAGTTTCTTCTAAAAATGTGAAATATTGGTTGTGTTTATATATATATATATATATATAATATATATATATATAATATTTCAGGTGTGTCTGAGCATGTAGAATGCGATACACAAAGTCCTAATGCACCATATGTGTCAAATGATGCTGTTACTACATTTTGTGGGCCAGAAACGGATACCCAATTAGTACCACCTGTAAAGACAAGAAACTTATCAGCCGAACGATCCTATCCTAGAAAGTATGTTCCTTGTTTCGTTTTTTGCTCTTCTATTGACCGCTGAAAATGATGTATGCTAACCAACTTACTAATTTCGCCTTCTGTTTTTGCAGCCAAGTGCTGTTGCGGAAGCATCACTTCTATCACTCTCATAGAGCTCAGGTCACCATTCTATCCTTAATTGTTTGTCACTGTTTATATTTCAAATTTCTTGTATGTTATCTGTAAACTGTGCATCATGTAGGACTGCATGTTTTGAATCTTACTGGCAAAGGGTCACTCACTTTTAGCACTTCTTTTTTTTGTTTCAGCCAATGGCATTGGAGCAAGTGCTTGCAGATGAAGACAGTGAAGATGAAGTTGATGATGATGTTACCGACCTTGAAGACCGAACGGTTTGTTCTGTTCCTACCATAGTTACTAATATCAACTTCCATATTGTAAATGAATGATCTTATGGTCCTATTCTTAAAATAAAATTCAGATGCTGGATGACTTTGTGGACATTGACCAGGATGAGAAACAACTAATGCATCTATGGAACTCATTTGCTAGAAAACAACGGTACATGTGTTATACATAATAAGAGTATGTAATATATGTGTAGATGTTTATATGCTTAAACTTTGAATTTATTTTTTTATGATGATGATATCAGATTGCTGGCCGATGCACATGTTTCTTGGGCGTGCAAGGCATTCTCAGACTTTCATGGAAAATACCTTGTTGAGACTCCACCATTGGGCTGGTACCTTCTCATCTCATTTTTGGCAATAACACCACCCTGTTGCTTTTTAATATAGAACTGCAACTCAGATGGGAGGCCTCACGTCCATGCCACCATTCATCTCAAGATCTTACCACATCATCTCCACGTCATTTATTCCTTCCTAAATTAACCTAAAACACACCCACGACCAGCAATACCATCATTTTCAAATAATTTATTACTGTTTATAGTACAATAAATTAAAAATTTTAGAACATTTAATTGGTTAAGAACAAACCTGACCCCACACTCCCCACGTTCTCCTCATTCTCTAGACGGGGCTCCAGAATTTCGCCTAGAACGTAGGCATGCCAATGGCATTCTCACGAGAACGTGAGTGAGAACGCCTCCGTTGGGAGGACTCGCATTATTTTGTTTTTGGTTTCTAAGAGCGTGGAACTTGTGAATTGACAGGTGTTGGAACTTCTTTTTGGTTAAGCTGTATAATCATAGTCTTCTGGATTCCAAGACAGTGGACAAGTGTCACTTGATATTAAATAAATATCACCCACAAAACAAAAGGGATCTTCAACAAATTGATCCTGATAAGACCAAAGTTGATGCAGTTTGAAGTTTTACAAGTCCTACTGTTGATGGCTTGGCAAGATGTCGAAACATATGGGCTGGTAGTGGCATTGGGTTTAGAGAGTTGCAATGTTCATTCATTCTCATGTGTAAGATTGAAGTTTAACAGTATGACCCTTGTTGAATGCTAGATTCCAAAGCGTGGATTAATGTACCACAAAATGTAGAGACATTTCAAAATATGAGTAGTTACTTTTTCAAAGAATATTCTCTTATCTTTCTTTACCCCTACACTTGTGAATTGAACAAATGATTGCTTGTTTGTTTGTCTAGATTTGAAGAAATAACATACCTTGGTGTCTATGTTCTTTCATCAAGAAAACAACACTCATGGTATGTGACGGTAATAAGTATAAATAAGAGGGAGGAGGATGTTTGTTTGTCATTATTCATTACATAAACTTACACATCAAAACACTCCTCATTATTACATCGAAAGAAACCAAAACATACAAACTCGGAAATTAAATACACACATTAGACTGACAAAAGCTTTAAAAACACATCTTCATAATGATCACATTATTCCATACATGCATTCATTACATATATCATCTAAGATGAATATGTTCCTCCTCCTGCTCCAGCATGAATCCCAACTCCGGCTCCTCCGGTGTGAAGGCCACCTCCGGTTCCATAGTGGCCGCCTCCTCCCATAGCGTGTTCACTTCGGTCCTTAAACTCCCGAGCTTTTGAACCCAACTTGTGTGTGGCCTGGTCCAACGAATTCGCCCCAGCTGGACGATCACCAGTCATGTACCTATACATCCATGTCAAAACCGTAACGGCCGCGACACCGAAACCACCTGATGCAAACATCCCAGTTGCCAAAGTAAACACAGTGATCAAAGCTGGAACTAGTACAGGGCTAAATATGACCAACAGTGGCGTAGCGATGGTTAGTGCGATCACTGTCCCTGCAAGAGTTAGTCCTGAGAGAATGAGTAGTGACCCGCCGGCTGTTGCTGCGGTGATCACTTTAGCTGCCTGATAAGCCCATGACTGCTGCTGATGCTGCTGGCCGTAGTACGAGCCACCCCAAAGGTGCTGGTCGTGTTGCTGATCACCACCACCACCCCAATATTGTTGTTGTTTTCCTCGACCTTCTTGGCGGTAAATGTCGGTCATTCTGAATTGTTGTTTTTATTTTTCTATGAAAATGTGAATGTGATTATGTTGTGTTGGAAAGAAAAAGAGATGATGAGTTTATATAGAGTCATGAGGTGATGACACGTGTTGGAAGGATGATGTCACGTGTACAAGAGTTTGATTGTCATTTGACGGTTGTTTTCTTGATGTTAGGACACGTTGGTTTTCATTGCCTTGTTAGCAGAACATACATATATTTGTATTTGTATTGTATTGTATTGTATATCTAGGCTACCTCCACCGTCAACAAAGTTGGGCTACATATATTGGGCTTCTTTAATACTGGATCAAAGTTTGCAATTGTTCAGTTGTTCGTCACGTTGCATTTTAATTTAAGCAGAATCTTCGGTAGAAAAAACGTAGATCGGTTGGGATATATTTGATCTTGAGTAGCAATTTTGCCAAACAATGTCATCAAAACAATGGTTAAGCTAACTACATATGGTACATATATAATCATTTATTAAATAATAATTAGTTACATGTTTCACTATCCAAGTAAGTTTTTAAGCATAACTTACGTAGTGCTTTTAAATCTATAGTGAACTATTATATTATATATTATACTTGTTTTCAAAGGATAGTACTATGAATCATTTGTGAAATAGAGATTTTAACTTTTAGGCAAACAATGTTTTGGAACTACTACATTGAATCATATAAGTTGAATGATACATAATTCTCTTCCTCATAAATGTTTATGAAAGGATAGATCTGGTTACTTCCTTTTTGCTCTTTAGCCTTTCTATATGATGTTGCTTGCAATTTGCTGGTAAGTGGTAACTAACCTTTAGATCTAGTTATTCTGACTGTTGCAGAATCATGAAACTTTCAAAGCTGATAACAAATAATGAGTTTGTATCATTAAGGTATGACTACTTAACTTTTTCTATCATGTGGTGAACAAAATGGCTACGTTTGTGTAATGTATGCTAAGTGTGTAGTGAACCTTTAGATGCAATAAAGAAAAGTAGGTATTGGAGGGAATGTAGGTATTATAACTATGATTAATATTGTGCAAAAAGGTTACAAAATGATGGATGGTGGAGGGTTTATATAGACATTACACTTACACTTAGCACCCTCATTAGTTTACAAAACGAGTCCTTGATTAATTACAGACTAACCCTCCATCCATAACAAGATTAAATATAAAGACAACATATTCGTTAAATATCAAAACTAGCACTAATCTACTTTAAAGCTAACGGTTTGCAACATGATATATTCCAGCCCATTTTGAATAGGTGGATTAGGATTTTGTTGATCGCTAACAGGTATGTCATAAATTAACATAGACCGTCAAATAGGTGGGAAGTTATATTGTCAAATAAAATTGAGTTATCATTTTTAACCAAACTTGACATGTCAATTATATATTACTTCGAGAATGGTGGTATTATTATAGGCTTTTGTTTTTGTTAGGATAAAGTGTTGGGGATATATATATTCAGTAAACAACGAACAAAATGGATATTAAATAATTATTAAAGACATGAAATACTTTTAAAAGTGATTAAGAAGTTTCTATATGTTTTTGTTTTTGTGTTTGAGCGTGTATAAGAACCAGACAGAATTCTTGGAAGAATTGGTAACTCTAGAATAAAGGGACGGAGTTTATTAACTGTTATACAGTTTTCTTAGGTTTTCCAAACTGCCATATTCAGCCCCTCCAAACTGCCATATTCAGCCCCTCAAGTACGAAAATAATTTTTTTGAGATGTTTTTGCCAATCTTGACCCCAGCCAGGGGCTCTGCCCATTGGACCCCGCTTTTGGGAGCGCTTCCCCCAAACCCCGGTCCTTTATAAGGCTTAAACTGTATTTCTTTAGATTGCAAAAGAACGTTCAACGATTTGATTTTGATGAAGTGTTTATCATACGTTCAAGTTGTGAGAAACAGACTGGAATTGGGTTTGGTTTCCATTAATTTGTCTCTTTATTGAACTTGAAAACTTTTCACATTTTTACATAAGTAAGAAGCAAAAACAAGTCTGCCAAAGCTTTAGACTGACATTGGCATCTAATCTAAGCGTTGTGTTTCAAGTCATGGACAGACCAGGCCCCCCTCCGACTGCAGCCGTATAATGCCCCCCTCCGATCCTTTTATCCATTGAATTCGTCCTTGATTGCCGTCCTCCCGTCACGAAATTGTACGCCCACTGATACATTCTGGTTGCCACAGCACTAAAGGCTCCAGCAGCCAAGCATAGTATCCCCAACATAAGTATTGCGATAATCATAGGCACTAGCAATGGGCTAATTATCAAAAGTATAGGAGCAGCCACAAACAATGCAACCACGGATTTAATTAACTTTTGACGGTCTTCCATTGCGGTATGACCCCCTCTGATTGTTTCTAAATTTAATAACTTTTCACTTATTTCCTCGCCACGCATCTCCTGATTTTTGAAACCGAACTTTTGAAAAACCCGGTCTAACAACTGGGCCCCCACAGGCCGTCCGCCACGGCTCACATACTTATACAACCATGCCAACACGCTCACACCCGCAACACCGAACATTCCAGAGCTCAAAAACCCAATCGCCAATAAAAAAATCGAAATCAACGCCGGCACCAATAGTGGACTAAATATGACAAATACTGGACCAGCCATAGCCAGAGTGATTACGGTCCCTGTGAACGTCAAAGCCGAAAGAAAAACAAGCAAGCCACCAGCTGCGGCTTTCAACAATTCGTGTTTAGCCCCTGATCCATGCCTATCCTGATCCCTCATTTCACGATATTTCGAACCAATTTTTCGTGTCGCCTTATCTAATGTGTCCGCCCCTATTGGATGCTCACCCTTGATGTACTTATTATATATCCATCTTAACGCCTTGCCATATACTCCCCCGATGACAGAATTGATAAACGATTCCTTAACTACATAAATTAACAAACTGGAAATCCCATCCAATGATTGCGTTGTATGATGTCCTTTAGTGACGTTTTTAGACAACCATTCCATCACTCTGGCCACCGTGACACCAACAACTCCGGAAGCCAAAAACACGGCGGCCGCCGCTAACACTGGACTAAATATCACAAGTAGCGGAATTACAATCATCAATGCAACTACACTTTTTGCAAACTTTTCGGTGGTTGCATGATATTCATCGGTGTCATTGATTTCTTGATCCATCGAACCCGTTTTTTGGTAGTCAAAATCGGTCATTTGGCTAATTGGTTGATATATAATATAATGTGATTGATGCTTGTTGGTTTATCTTGTTGGATAAAATCGTTATTCATTCATTATATTTGTGATGGTTTTCTAAGATAGGAGGAAAAACGGCGGCAACGTTATGGCACGTGGCAAAATAGTGACACTTGTCATATGATGGTGTCATATTTGTTTGACTGTTGGTCAATTAAAGCAAAGACACGTCGTTTTTCTGGTCTGCTTGTGTTTTAAAGTTTATTTAGGATAGGATCATAGGAAGGATATGAAGGGGCATTTTGGGCCTCGCCACCAAAATGAAAGATTGTTGATTGAATTGGGCAATATATCAAAATCCAAAGGAAAATTTGAATATATGGGCTTTTGATCTTGACCCAGATATGAAAAGATATGGCATGTTGAAGTACAATATGCCTCTACCAATGCTACCATCTCTTCTTTAGTGTCACACTATATATAAAACAATTCACCGGATTTTGGTTGTGTGTCTAAATTACTATAGCTAAAATCCAACATTTACTTTTGCTTTTAGTGTTAATTAATAAATCATAATTTTAATAAAAATATCTATAGCCGGATTTTATGTTTTTTACATATACAGCTTAACCGTTAATGGAATACGCAAAACATGAAATAATCCTTATTATGTATAAACAGAACGAGAATGATCAAGAGATTTAAGTTAAAAAGAATGACCTAGATCAACTAAAATACAAATCAAAAGAAAAATAATAATTTTATAAAAAAAAAGTAGCCATAAATCACTTTGGAAAAAAGATCTATGTGAAAAGTCTATCCTTGTTGACATGAAAGAAACATATAAATCCAAGAGGATAATTGAAATGATGTCACATACTCACATTACTAGTAAGACAAGAAATGTAATTGTTGACTAATGAACCTGTAAGTGATAATTAAATAAGAGGATAACTTGGATGATATTAACATTATTTTGGTTCTATGATGTTGTTCTCATAAACCATTAAAATCATGAGGGGTTTTTTGACATGTGTAGAAAATTATCTAAGTGAGTTTGTGAGAACAACATCATCTAAGATTTATGATGTTAACATCATGGAACATTTTCCTATTAAATAATTATATATAGGCTTGAAATTTCTAGAAGGATAGAGAGGGGTTCTTTTTTACTCAAATATGTTACATCACTTTCTTCCAATAAAAATCTTTCAACTCAAATTACGCAATTTCTATCCAAATCCATTAAAGGCAAAATATAAAAAGTCAAAGGTAATTGTAATAATTCAAAGATAAATTATCTATAATAAAAAAAGACTATTTCCTTTACATGAGACTATGGGAGTAAAGATAAACTAAGATAATCAAAGAAAAAGTATAGAATTTATATATTCATCAACAACTGAGCTAATTTAAATATCTTTAGATTTAAAAATTTTAAGATTTTTTTGCCATTCATTAATATTTATCTTTATTGTTGTTTGGATGACTCAATAGTCGAGACTAACTAAGTTTGACCATTAGATTTGCTTAATAGCTAAATTTGATCTAATTTTAATTACCTATGAAGTATGATTAGATTTAAGGGATCTAAATCCAACTATTAATGTTCTCATTATGGGTGATGATTCCCCCAAGTATTTCAACTTAACTAGCCAAATTGCGGAAATTATAGCCTTTGAATTAAAATCAAGAGTCAAAATTTAAAAACAACTTTAAATTTTGAGCTTAAAATTTTCATCCAAAGGTTGAGTTTTTTTTTTAACTTGACCCCTCAAATTAATTTTTAACAACTCGAAAGCAGAAAAGTAGGTGTAGTGGTGCACGTCTAATCAACTCTATTAACTTTCAAATATATGCATGTGATCAAAAATCAATCAAAGTATAGAAACTTTATGCTATCGAATGTCGAAATGTTTTATGGACTCATAAACAACCTGGCTGAATTGTACAATTCAACACACACACACAAATATATTTTAGAATAGAATGGATACACAATGCGTCTTATGAAATACTCATAGTAGTCATTGGAAATGCAAAATATCACAATTGTAAATCTTAAAGATGTCCAATACTCTCTAATAAGCAAGATATACAAATGGATAGTATATTCAATTCCTAGTTATCTGTCGATAACAAAATATCACAATTAAATTTTTAAGTAAATTTAAATTCAGAGACATATTTCTTTATACATACTAAACTTTAATTATAGAGAAAACTCATTTTTTAAAAAAACCTCTCATTTTCATTTTACAAGAATTTTACTCACATCAAGACTTGAAATCAAAAACGTAAGATTCAAGTTTGCATATATCAATCCATCCATCTATTAATGACTGATATAACGGTTAATTATTATTTACAAAATAAATCATGAAAGTTTGAAAAAGGAAAGTATGTCCCGTGTGAAATGTAATTCCAAATATTCTTGATATCATTCTAGAAATTGTGATGTTAATTTTTGGATACAAGTAAATTTCAAGTTTGTTAACTATAACAAGCATAGTGTATGTGGATTGCGGCGACGGTGGAGATCGAGGGAGGTGGTGGAGAAGGAGGGCGACAGCGGAGGTTGATGTAAGGTCGATGAAAGTGTTAGGGAGATTGGGGGAAAGGAGGTTATATAAAGGTTTATATTTAAATAGGAGTATTTTAGGAAGAAAAAAAATATTTACAAGGGGTATTATGAAAATACTAAAAAAAGTGTTTAATTTTTAAAAATAAAAAACCAATATGCTTTATAGAGATTTATAGATTTATAGATAACTAGATTATTTTCCCGCGTAATACACGAGATAAAAATATTAAGTTTCTCAAATAATATAATTAGTAGTTGTAGATACGACATGCTCAACTATGATAATGTTATTATTAAAAATATATTATAGATAGTAGATATCCATGATATATCTTTATATGATGATCGTATAAAGATAAATATACTAAAAACTGATGATATTATGTAACATCCTAAAAATTTTTAGGTCAATGAAAATTTACCTTTATTATAGTTTTGACATTTAAAATAGTTTTCTAGTATTTTATTTTTAGACATGAGGTTAATTTAGTTGAAACTTTAGCGGATAGCGGGTATAATACCCATTTGTTTTGGTGAATAACGTGGCAAGGAAGGGAAGTGCCAGGTAACCTTCTTCTTAGTAAAACACAATTCCATTCACTTCTTCCATTCCGTTCTTCAATCTTCTTTTCTTTCATCCCAATTAATTTCACTCATTCAATTAATCAAAGTTCAATTAAGTGAATAACAATCATAACAATAATAACCTTCTTGGAAAGAATTGAACTTGGGAGAATTGATTGTGTGGAGTGTTTGTGGAGCGACATCATCAAGGGAAAAAGGAAGAAGAATTTGTGATTTCTAATTCTTTCCTTCAAGGTATTGAATTCTTAACCTAATTTCATTCATTCTTAAGAATTAGGGTTCTTTCTATTAATTGAATTGGGGAACTTTTGGGCTTTCTTTAAAATAAGTTAATTGCTTCAATACAAGTTAGGGTTCTTGTAATTTAATCAAATTTAGGGTTTTTAGTTGGGTTGCATGAAGGTTTTGATTAATGTTAGTTATTAAATTGAGATGAGTTTGGTATAAAGATACTATACTAATTGATGTTAAAATCATGTTGAAAACAACCCCTAATATGTATATTAAGTTAAGATTATCAAATGGAAGTGTCATAAACTTGTTTGAGTTGATTTAAGAGTGTTTTTGTGCAAACTCGAAATTAGATCAGCAACTTTAATGGAAAATGTGTCATTTTATAATGCTTATAACTTTCAATCCGTAAATCCGTAGGAGTCATGTAACCTGTCGTTTGAAAGGTATGCAAGTCAAGTTTCATATGAAGTTGGTTTTAGGTCTTAGTCTAACTTTTAAGTAAGTTAAATATGTTAAAACTTACAGCTGGTCAAATCTGGTACAGTGAAAATCAGAATCTGTTTTTGACTTTGTAACATGTAAAAATCCTCTTTAAAAGATAAATCACTTGTTGATTCCTAAAAAGAAAATGTAGGTATATGTGTTAAGTTGAAGTGGCCATTGGAATGAGTCTAAAAGGTGGAGTAGAACTCGAGATGTGAAGTTTTGAAGTCAGTGTGGTCATTCTGAATTTTCAGCAAAAACGATATGTGCAGTTTTTAAAACGAGTATATCACACTTATACGGGTTAAATATTGTGTTGGTCACTGAAGATAAGATGTACCTAAGTGTGTTAAGTAGAAGTGGCCACTGGAATGAGGTCAAAATATGGTGTAGAACTCAAGTTACGCTCATTTGAAGTTAGTAAGGTCAAAACTGTTTTGTTAATGAAAACAGCAGAAGTGTTGGTTTTTAAAACGAGCAGAAGTCATATTTGAAGGACAATTCACATATTGTTCACTAAATATAAAATGTAGGTTTATGTGTCATATAAATTTGGCCACTGGAATCAAGTAAAAAGAATTATTAGAACTTGAGTTATGCTCGTTTGAAGGCAGCCTAGTCAAATATAAAAATGGGGATTTTGTTATAAAAGTGAGTTTGGTATTACGATAATGATATAAGAGATACATGTTATGTGAACCAACCCAAGATTAATATAAGATTGTAAACGATTGGTTGAGTGTTGAAAAGCTAGTGATTATGGTTAGACGGCCTAGTATGTGATTGATGATCCAATATGTGTTTGTGATTTGTTGTTAGGTTGAAGCATACATATTTTGTGTTCTTACGGTCATCTTGAGTTATAAGTTTGGTTGTCGCGGAGGAGGTGAGTTTTTTTGCATACTTTTATATATGCCTTGGGTCAATTACCATATGATGGTGGATTCCGTGTATGATAATTGATTTGACGTTGAGCCTAAGTAGTAGCCGTCTTTGATTACGGACCTAAGTAGTGGCCATAATCCATGTGGGACATAGCTCATGTGGAGCATTGATATTGTTTATTGAGATTGTAATCATTTGCTTATATGGATTCATGTAATGCGTTGGCACAAAGGTGAGTATTATAGATATGACACGGCGATGCCATAGTCTATATGCAATAGACCTTTGTGCATTGCCCTCCTTCGTATGTATAAACGTATGCAAGATTATTCACTAAGTTTTGCTTACTTTTTAGTTGTTTACCCTTTTTATAGGTTGTCCCGGATATGGAAACAAAGCCAAGTAATATACAGATTAAAGTTGAATTGTAAAGCTTGAAGCATATCATATTCGCAGTTAAATGGTATTGTAGCTAGAACTCGTAGTGGCCCTCGTGATCTTGGCTCGTGATATGTCATTTTGATTAAAGTTATTTTTATGTAAAGTGCTGGAGTCAAGAAGTTTTTTAGTTATTTATAATGGGTCATTATGTAATAGTAATGTAATGCTTATGATTAAATGTCTTTTGAAAACTCATTATTCGTAACAGGTTTATGATGTCGATTTTACGAAAAGGTCATGCCGAAATTTCTAATTTTTATACTTTTTCTTTTACAAAGAGTTTTGGTAAATGTATTTGTCGAGACTTATAGTTAAGTACATTCCTTATGAAAAAAAATTGTTATAAAATGGTTGAGTCGAGTTTGGTCCTTTCATATTATTATTTGAAGATGATTGATATCTTTACATCTTTACACCTTTATACAAATTCTTGCCCCCTCCCTTGATGAAGTTAAAAATAAATTTAGTTTGAAAATGATATAATTGTCCTTTATGAACCACCTACTTTGGAAAGAGTTATAAGGAATTATCCAATTTGTCTTAAATGAACTAATTTACACCCTAAACACTTATTTTACTAATTTGCATTCTAAACTTTTATCTCTGAAAATATTTTCACTATCATATTTACATTAATTACATCTACATCAACCTACACCACTCAACACCGCCACCACCACCAAATCGCCGTCATTGTCACATTACGCGGGTATCGTGCTAATTATATATGGTTCATTTGATATGTTTGTAATATCTTTGAATAATGACGATGTAAAATTAATATAGATAAGACATATTTATTTAGTGTAGTAATACATTTCTCAAAAAACATATATCTCCATATTTATACAAAATCAAATCAAAATACTAACTTAGTTATAAAATTATGTAATAATTATATACATATTTATGAAATACAATCTTACGATTTCTTTTTGTAAAACCTTTTGAAATGTATTAGGTGCGAAAAATAATATTAGGTGCATTATAGTTTAAAGAAATTTTAATGCATTAGTATAGTTTCTTTAATAAGGTTAAGTGCAACATAATGTATCCAACTAAGCACGAAAAATTATTGTATGCACGAATCAACCAGAACATCTATCATATGCACAAACTTACTAAATATGTTTTAATCATGTAACATCGTCTACGTGGCATCCCATATAAGCTACCACGTGCAAATTTTTAATTGGTCGACCATAATTATCTATATAATTTGAACATGTTTATTTATTTTTCGAATGGAAATATTGAATATGTTTATTAAGTTCGTGCATATAATATAGGTTCTGAAAACAACTAAATGATAAGTTTAACACTCACCTTGAGATTGATAAGGTAATATATTTTTTAATCTGAAAACAATAATATGTTCTTATTAGTAATGCTTAGCAGTAAAATTTTAATTTATAATCATATAATTTATAAAGGCTTGAAGTCGATGTGTGTATTGCATATATTTTTTTATATAACAAATGTTTGTTTATTAATCATGTATTTATATATTATTTTAACTTAATCTTTTGATATTCAAAGTTTCATGGTATTCGTGATACGTGAATGTTAATACAATTTATTCATATAGTCAGAAATTCATAAAAAAAAAACATAATGATCCAAAATATAATTTTAATTATTTCAAAACTAAAACATTTTTCTTTTAAATAATATATGATAATAGTTATAATAAATGTTGATAATAATAATAATAATAATAATAAAAATAATTTATATTTGTGTGGTATTTTCATACACAACGAAAAAATATTTGTAATAGATTATGATCCTGTAGATTGAAATATAAATGTTGATTTAGTACAATTTTAATGAGGGTGATGGTAAATATAATAATAGTAATTGTAAATATAGTAAATAACAATGTAAGGGCTATAATTCAATTTTGCTTTTGATCTAATAGTTGTTTTTTTAAAAAAGAATTTAAGGGGTTGTTTTATTATTATTGATAGATGTAATATCAACTTGCTGATTAATCTTTGTAATCATCCTCTTCGAAAATCTTTAAAGCTTAATATGTACGTAGATTCCACTATTGTCCATAGCTAGTCCAGAAAGATATATCATTTCTCTATCCAATAGTCCTCGTATAATATGGCAACGGCATATAGTCTTTTACTAAGGTTTTATTTTATTAATTAAAAGAAAATGTAACATCTAGTGTCAATGTATAATGGTCGTCTATAGTAATAGTGCAAAAGAAGAGACATTAGAAAGCCAAATCAATTATCTTTGATAGTTGAGTTGAACATGCAAGTCCACTTGTATCGTTTGAAGTTCACTTAAACCGAATTGATTTGGGGTATTAATAATTTTCAAACAACTTGCAAGTTGCAACTTACCAATATACTTTTGAGATGCATATCCATATTTATTAAAAAATATTAATCAATCTAACTTATATAACTTATATACTTAAAAATCAACCTCTAAAAATCAACCTAAAGCTTTAAAAATTTGACATATGAATTCTATTAATTCTCTTTCCTAATTTTGTCCCCTGATTTTTCCATGCATCATCATTTTACTATTAAGCATATCTTTAGATACACCAATTAGGTTGATTTATCATTATACATATTCATTATAATAACATTATTATTTATGGGGACCAAAAGAACAATAAAGAAACGTGTTTCCACTAAACCATATGAAAACATGTGATGAGATTAATTTAAGTTAAGCAAATAAATTAATAAATTTATCATTATTATTATAAGATATAAAAACCTCTATTCATTCATCCAAAGGTCACACATTACACATTGCTCTTAAACTATAACCTAAAGGAGAGGCCCAAGATTGCATAAAAGCAAATTTACAATTTAGCACTCCATATCTTGTACATCAAGATTAGTAGGACCAGGGCATTTTTGTCCATTTTACATTCAATCCAATATCCAAATCCAACACATCCGGGTCCAACCCGGTGCGTATCTTTTACGATTCTCATGGGTCCCACACATTTGCAATTTGGCAACACTAGCTTTATCAATCGGCTCAAACCTTTAATCAGTAACGGCTTCACTTTCATTTGACGATCGGCTTTGTACTTCAGGCTCCACTATCTCAGCCGCTGAAGCTTTTGTATATGTATTTCTTCTCTTAGATGATGATCCACTAACAGATGCCGATGAAGCCGAACTTGACGGCTCAGCTGACCTTCTTTTGGATGTCACTCTAACCGGCTCCGGCTCATTCAAACCAATTCTATGAGGAAAGTTCAACAAAGCCTTTGACCCACGCATTCTATAAGCAGCTATATCGTAAGCCGTTGCAGCTTCCTCGGCCGTCTCATAAGTCCCAAGCCATACCCTCGCGCCGCTTTTAGCCGGATCTCTTATCTCAGCCGCAAACTTACCCCATGGCCTTTGCCTTACACCCCTGTAATGTTTCCCTTTCGGTATCACCACCGTAGCCGAAGCCGAAGCCACTTCTTCTAACTTAGCCGGTGGAGACATGAAAGTAATCGGCTCAGTTTTCACTTCAGTCGGCTCGGCTTTAACTTCTTGAGCCGAGAAATTAAACGGAGTCCATCCAACACTAACGGCGTCACGTAAAATACCATATATAACCATATCTTCAGAATCGTCAACTTTTAACGGCAAGTCACCCCACTTTTCTGTTAAGCATGGAAAAAGACTGCTAAAGCTTGTGCTCCTGCAAAACACCGGAACTTCACCGGATTTTGTTGCCGGAAAAGGCTCCACGCCATATGAAGGTATTTGCATCATTTTTGTGAGATTGGTTTTGTAAAGTGACAAAGAATACAAAGAAATGAAAGAAAAAATATTGGAATAAAAGGAGTGGATGGGTAGAATATATATATGCATATGGGGATGCAAGTGGAGGAGTGAAAGTGTAACTTTGGAATAGTAGAGGGGGTAAGGGTGCAGTGAAAGTTCGTATCGACGTGGTGGGCAAGGTTGACAAGTTGTGATTAAAAAAACGAAAAACAAAGATTTTTAATAAATATCACGTGGTGAATGTACAAACTCTATTTAGGGTGACGTCATGGCTTGACGCATCATATTATCATTTATTGGAGATTTTTATATGGATAATAAATATTAAACAAAAAATATTCAAAATGAGATAAAATCTTAGTCATTAAATCGTTTATGTCATGGTCTTTAAATATCCAAAAATGAGATAAAATCTTACTAATTAAATTAAGGGAAATACTAAATGGGTTGTATTTAACGTGCATAAAAATACTTGTACTTTTCATATTAAAAGTTCACCCCTTGATTTTCATGGTAAATGTACAAATAATTTATGCAACTTAGAGTTGTATTTAGCAAACCCCTTAAATTAAATACAGTAATAATATAACTTCCTAAATGATGCGCAAGGATGGCAAAGTTTACTGTCATTTTATAGTTTAAAATGGTAACATATTGTTCTACCACAAAATGTATCAAATAGCGATTGCTCCTGGCTAGTATCACTAGACGAACACGTTATGACTGGTGAACTAATTGTTTTTATTTTTAATTTCCTAGACAATGATTTGTATCAATTCAAAGTTACGAGACTTTGTTTAATAACAGTCTTAACGGTTAGTCTTATCTGTCATTTATATATAAAATACGAGTAGTTGTGTTATGTATATATATAAAAAAAAAAAAAAAAGTTCAATGGTGATTTTTATACGAAAAAAAGACTATCTTAAGTCAACAAAAACCTTTAATGTTGTAATTATCATATATCTATAATATAACTAAAAAAGGAGGTTATGGGTAAATTTGGCACCCCTAATCTCTCGCTTTAAGCCTAATTCTCTATTCTAATTAATCCTTAATTTTTTTATACTTTTATAAATTTTTTAGGCCGACCTATATTTTACTTTTTTAAAAAAGCAAATCTTTTTATCCTTAAAACTCTTCCAAAAATTATCACTTATATACAACTTAGGTAAAAACACTCACAAATTCTTAACAAAAAAAGGTTCGACTACCTCACGAATTCTCATAAAAAAATTCGACTTGTTCATGCTTAATCATTATAATTTGATTCGTCTCTTTTAATTTATCATGGCTTCTTCTTTAACAACAAAAAAATAAGACCACATTAGTTAATCTTGAAGATCTTAACCCAACACATGTTAACCATCATCATCTACGATTATGTGTTGTGCATGTATGGACTATTTCGGATTGGAACAAGCTAAAGAAAATCAAAGCATTCGAGATGGTAATTTTTGATGAATTAATATGTATTTTTATAATTTGTTAAAAATTTCTACTATATCTGCATATTTGTTTTTGGGTTTTTTTCTAAACATGTTAGCATATTTGTTTTTGGGTCTCTTTTCTTTCTTTCAACACACATATAAATATATAACTTAAGAAAAAGGGCTAAGAATTTGTATTTGATTACAACTTCAGGAGATCGAAATATCCAACTACTTTTCTTAACCTCTTTCATCATCTGACATTTTTTCTTCTTTCTTTCTTCAAACTTCAAATTTTTATTTGACTAATTATTGCGAATTAATAAACAAAACTAATGAATTTGCTAATAAAAAAAAAGTTGCAAAAAAAATTTAACTGGAATCGATATTGATATGGAGTTAATCTTCATATGTTTCGTTCTTTAACTTGTACTTTATCTATTTGATTTTTATTTAGTTTTTATTTAACATACCTCGATTATTTCTAAAAGCTTTCATTTATCTATTTTGAGACTACCCGTCCAATAGACGGATCTGGAGACTATTATATATATATATATATAACTAAAAAACAACTTGTATTGTTTTCCTTAAGTTACACTATATTCTCTTCACATGTTAATTGTATGTATATTTAAATAGTCAATCGATATTAAATATCATAAGATAACTGAGTATACAATAATGAAGTCTTACATGTATTTTAAATTACGAGATGTAGATCATGAGTCGTCACGCCCATAACTTAGGGAAAAACAGAGAATGACTCTCACCATTTATTTAACCTTCCTTATCTTAAAATGAAACACTTAAATATATAAAGTAGATTAACTTAATTAAACAAAGATGTCAAATTATTAATAGAAGAAACCAACTTTAATACATATGTTAAAGTCTATAAATAACCTTCTATAAAAGTCTAAAAATCCTATAAAAGTTCTTTTAATAATCATAAAATTTTGACATGTGTAAATCATTTATTATCTTTTTTATTTTGATTTTTTTATATCACGTGATTTTGTGATTAAAAAAACTTTAAGACAATTTTGTTAAAAAAATTAATCATTTCTTTTTATTCAGAAACCAATATGAGTAAGATAAGAAAAATGATTAATCTTTCTAAGTAAATAACTTAAAATCCTTTTAAACATAATATGATGACATATTGAAAAAATCAAGAACAAGATTAAGAAAAATAATCATTAAATATCATAAATACTATATGTCTTCTTCTTATAATTCTAAGTGGTTTTCTTAAAGTTAATTTTTTAAAAAGATTTATTGTTTTCTGTAAAATAATCCAGGATGCTTTGTAACTTTAGCAGCCTTTTGATTGATCTGTCGTGTAGTTGATTAGTGTATAGATAAATGTTCACTTATTTCAAGATAAAGATTTGGTAACATTAAATAATTAGATATTATCAACTTTGTTGCAGAATTATTAAGTAACTCTTTGTCCTTTTCAAAACTGAAAAAAACCTAATTACAACAATAAGGTTAACTATAAGGAAATTAGCTGGAAACACCCTAAACTTTACGTTGATTAAACAAAAAAATCAATCTTTAAATATGTGACCAAATTGTATTTCTCTTTGTCGTTATCTTAATATATGTTTGTCAACAAAAAGCATTATTTCATTCTTTAATTTCAACGACGTTGCTACTACAACGTTGTATATGTTCCTTTTATATTTAACTCGAATAGCACGTTACCCGTTTAATACAGTGGTGGTTATGGCGGCGACGATTTAGTGGTTGGGACGACTGTTGGTAGTAGATGCGGCATCGAGTGGTGTAGATAATTGATGTAAATGTAACTAATTTAAATGGTTAATGGAGATATTTTAAAAGAAAAAATGATTGATAGTATAATTAATCATTAATGTAAAGAGGATAGTATAGATAAAAATAATTTAAGAGGTGTTAAGTGAAATATTATATATTTTTCAACACTTCCAAAACTAAAATGATATTCTTTTTATAATATAATATAGATACGTACATGCATCAAACTTGTGTTTGACATGAGAATTTATTTAATTTATCATTATGCTCTGATATCTAAATAACAGATTCCCGTATATACGCAGTTAACTCATTTGATAAAAGTTATTTTTCTAGTTCTAAATCTGAGATATATCTCCACCACAAACATATTAAGAATTATTTAAATATAATGTAAGTGTAATAAAATAGCAAATCTTTTGCCTCATTTATATTGTTTTCGTTAAATATGGTCTAGACTTTGTTTTTTTTCCTTGTATTAGTAAATAAACTAGATTATTAGCCACGTAATATGTGGGAAACATATATAATTAATGTCATGTTAAAATTTTATAATATTATAAGTTGAAAATATTTAACCAAGTAAGAATTAAACTATTAAAAAACATGAAGTTATATTAGTGGTAGTTTAGATATCAGTTAATACTGAGCAAACACTTGAAATGTCTCGCTAAATAAGGTTTTCGTTTTTTTAGATGTCTTTCATTCATCCAAATATGTGTGCAATGTCATTATACTTGTGTTTTAACGTTTTGCTCAAATAATTTAGTTTTACACTAAAATTACTAAGCAATTTAATTATCAATCTATATATCGCATGTTGTGTTAATCTAATTTTAAAATTATGCATAATATCATTGCAAATTTCATACAGTTATTTTTCAGATATATAATTGTGATAACTTACTATAGAATCCATATTTGTTTTTTAGTTCTTTATTAAAAAGGTCAATTTGACATTCGGTCCGGTTTTCAAAACATTGATTTATAAAAATGTTATATGATAAAAATCATATGCAAAAATCCTTATAACCAAGTTTTATTCGTTATAAGATAAAAATCTTATACAAAAATATAATTTAATAAAAATGTATTACTTTAAAAAAAAATTATTGTAACAACATTCAAAATTAATTTTAAAGATAAAAGATGATGTAAAAATATAAAAATATTAGTTTTCATAATTATGTCATTAAAAACATTAATTATTAATGTAATAAAAATTTAAACTTATTAAAATAAAATTAAATCTAAAAAAATTAAATAAGGTATATAATATCATCATTTGATCTAATGCCTCTAATTGAAAGTTTAACTTCATTTAAGGATCCATACTTCTCAAATTTTAAATTAAAGTTTATCTTTTATATTTATTTAGAGATAGTTTTTTCAAATTAAATCTAATACCCGAATTTGAACATGAGATCTCTAGAGATCACCTCCCATCTTCGATCCCTTTAAACCATTACACCAAAAACTCATTATTAGACACTAATTTCTCATTGTATCGTAAGGTATGCTATCTTTGATTTCGATCATCATTTTCTCAGTGGGGTTGACAAAGTTTAACAAAAGGATATATGCAATCATGATCAATATAGGCAGTAGTCGTACACTTTACGAAGTTTAATATATCTTGCAAAGTTTGTTCATAATGCTGAGATCCAATATATATGATTGTCGTGCTTTTTTTTTATGTACATATAGCAAGTAAGTTTAACATATATAATATACGGGGATTGTTATATTGCGTTGTGGGATTCAAATTTCGTGTTAATACGGTTTGGTTATGACAGTGTATTTACGTCAAATTTATAACCGCCTAGCTAATTAAAAACCCTTCTATCATGGATATGGTTGTTCAAAATTGTCATATCAGATATATACTTATTTAAGCGTAATACCATATTAGTTTTCGTCTATACGTTGCATTGTTTTATTATTGCCATTACTTTTTGTTATTGATATTGTGTCACTACATACATTTGTTTGAAAAAAAAATACATCCCTAATCTCTTATGAGTTATGAACTTATGATGGAAATTGTCATCTATTAAAATCTTATCAAAGATGAAATAGTCTATAATCCCTTGTAAAATAATCTGACCTCTTTATTTTAAGAAATTCAACATTTTTTGTCTTTTTTAATATTCTCAAACTACCCCTAAATAACTCTAACAAATATATTTAAAATGGTTAATTTTTGCACATTATTATTTTTCGCATCTAATCCTCGATTTATATTTAGAATGATAACCATGACATGTCTTATCGCCGAATCTAATGAAAGTAATGTAAACAACTTATATTACTGTTACGACATCTCATACATTATAAACCATTTTGGCTGTAATACGCGGACATCGTTCTAGTGTGAAAGAATAATGAGAAGATGAAAGTCTAGGCTGATATGCTATATAATCAAGTCATCAAGATACATGCATTGTAAATAAGTCCTTTTAGGAAACTGAAACTCGAAACCGTTGTGAATACAATATTCACTTTGTATACACTAGAGGACAAAAATCAATTACAAATTTCCACATTTTAGAATGCTTTTGAACTACGAAATTTGACGGTTGAATATATATAAGGTTTTTTATAATATAACTAAAAAAAACATGTTGGGGTTTATTTGACACCCTAATCTTCTTCGTTGAATATAATTTTTTATCTTAATTAATTCTCTATTTTTTATATTTTTTAAAAAATTTATAGGTTAACCTATATTATATTAAAAAATACAAAATAAATCTTTTATTCTTAAAATTTTCCAAAAGGTTATTAAATATATACACCTAATAAATAAACCATCACGAGGTTCGATTACTTCACGAGTTCTCAACAACAACAAAAACTGTTCAACTTACTCAACAAACAAACAAAAGAATTTTTATCTATATTTTGTTCATGTTTAATCGTTATTATTTGACATTGAATTTGTATGTTATTATTAATATTCATCTCTTTTAATTTCGTTATAGGAAAAAACTCTCACGAATTCTCAAAAAAAAAAGGTTCCACTACCTCATGAGTTCTCAACAACAAAAAAAAAAAATCGACTTACTCAACAAACAAAAAGAGTTTGTTTTTATATATTTTGTTATGTTTAATCACTATTATTTGACATTGAATTCTTATGTTATTATTATTATTATTTATCTCTTTTAATTTACTTTGTTATTCATTATAGGTTTTTTTATGAATTCTTCTTCAACTATAAAAAATAGGACCACGTTAGTTCATCTTGAAGATCTTAGTCCAACACATGTTAACGATCATCTTCGACTCTGTGTTATGCATGTATGGACTGTTTCGGATTGGAACAACCCGAAGATAATCAAAACATTCGAGATGGTCTTTGTTGATGAATTGATATATATTTTTATAATTTTCTAAAAGTTTATACTATATTTGCATATTTGTTTTGGGTTTTTTTTTTTCTAAACATCCTGCATATTTGTTTTTATATTTATTTTCTTTTGTTGGACACACATATAAATATATAACTTAAGAAAAAAGGGTAAGAATTTATATTTGGTTACAACTTTAGGAGTTCTAAAGATCCGCTTTTCTTCACCTCTTTTATCATCTAACATTTTTCCTTACTTCTTTTTGAAAATGCAAAATTTTTTATTTAACCAAATATTACATATTAAGAAACAAAAGTAACTAGTTTACCAGTAAAAAAGATGTTGAAAAAAAAGGGTTAACTGTAATCGATATTGATATGGAGTTAACCTTCATATGTTTCGTTTTTCCCCTATTAATTGCTTTATTATTTATCAGTTTTTTTCTTTTCTAGAACATCCTAAAAATATCCCTTCTTTATACCCCTATTTTTCCATATATTCTAATATTTTATAATTTCTTATTTTATTTACATAAAAATAAATTTTATGAAAATAACAATACAACATAATACACTTTTGAATACCGTTTATCTTTAATCCTTATAAAGAGTATTTTATTAAGACATTAAACATTTTTTTTGTTTCAAAAATGTCACTTTCAGTATATTCATGATTCTCAAAATGTCCTCCCCACACTACAATACTATTTAGTGTATGTATAAATATTATATTGGTTTGTTTCTGCTTTATTATATTAGTTCAATATATTTGATGTTACTATATTACTATTATTTTTGCTTTATTATAGTAGTTCACTATTTTTAAGAAAAAAAAAATAATGGTTGGGATCGTTGTTTTGATTTTCACATTAACCTTACCGTTAAAAATTTAAATCTTAGCTCGAGCTCAATTACTCGTACAAAATGAATACTTGCTTCGAAACATTTTACAGTCGGATTTCTGCCTGATTGCGGTGGGGAAATAAACTAAAGAAAAGGGAAGAGTCAAATGTCAAAGTTTGAACATGAAAAGTTGACTTGGTCTAGTTTTGACCAGATGCAATGGATCAGTCTAGATCACCAAACGAACTACTCGTATAAATTTCTAATACTCCCCGCATTTAATGTATCACTTCTATTTTGACGTTTCTTACGTACGTAAATTTATATCACGGATATGTAAATATCTAGTACACTAGTAAATATAAGATTAAAATTATCTAAACTAGCTTTGTAATGTTAATTATGATTATGGTGATGGTAACATGTCCTGTATGCTTGTCCCAATTAAAAATGCATACAGCAATGATGTACACCGGAAAATCTAGTTCTTCATCTTAACTATTTTAATGGAAGACCGAATCATGTTCGGAATCTCTAGCTTACTTCAGATTGATTTATACAATTTCGGATGAAATGGGTGCCTTTAATTTTAATTCGTGGAAGTTAATTAATATCTATCTAATTTGTAATTTAATTGTAGTCACATTTTGGACTGTTAACTTTGTAAAATAAGTATTTGTTTTCTTACGAAGAGTTAAAATAACACACGAACATTTTGTCCAAATCACATTCTATATGTCGACAACAATATTGCATATATACTATATAGCTAGGGACATGCCAAAGACACTTCATGAAAATCATAACATGATATCGAGCTAGCTAGCATACGTGATGGACCAATATTATTACTTTCTATTTACATGTAAACAATCATACGTAGCGATCTATCTAACGTACCAAGAAGAGTATATGAGGGCTGAAAAGGACAAGTCACATAGGGAGCTAGGCAACAAATAAAGTTTAGTAGTCAACATGAAACAAACTAATGAGTGATGATCACGTGACCTGATCGAACCACCACTTAATGGCCGAGCTTTCTTGACTATTCTCTAGTCATCAATCAAATTTTAATATAATACGAGTACTACGTAATTGTTTTCTATATTTCAATTGTAATTTTAGTTTTTTTTTTTATATAAAAATTATTATATATGTATGATCTAATTGTTAGCTGTGTATTTTCAATAACCACATCTCATAGGTCATAAGTGATAGATGATGTATTATACGAAATTGATAATTTAACTATTAGTAAATAAATGTAGCTATTTAGCCGTTATAAATCTCTTTCATAAACTGGTCATGATTCATTTGTAATAACCGTCGCCATAAACTTTAATTATACGTACGTAGTATGGTTAAGATCTCCAAGTTATAAGATATAAGGGTTTTGCTAAACAAAGCCCTATGGGCATTTATTAAGATGCATTAATTAGTTGTACACTTATCATAAAATTTAGGGGGCCGACATTTAATATGTAAATGTACAACATTTTTATGCACGTTAAGTGAAGTTCCAAGGGCTTATTTTCCAACATATAATTAAGGCTTTATATAAAGCAACATGGTTGAATCAGTGGTAAACACTCTTGCCTCTGGAGACAGAGGTCATGTGTTCGATCCTCATCCCGTGCAAAGGTTGGAGGGTCTTTTCTACCATTTAGGTAGAAACTGGAAGCAGTCTCTCTACTTAGGTAAAGGTAAGGTATGCCTACATCTTAACCTCCCCCATACCGTCGAGGTATTGGGGCTCAAAACCCGCAGAAAGCGGCACTGAGCAGTTACTTACTTACTCTAATTAAGGCTTTATATAATATGTTTTTTTTTTGAAAGGCTTTATATAATATGTTAAGTAAAACAAATTAATTACATGTTGATGTAGAAAATGATGGCTTGTTCCCAAAGCTTCCAGGACCTACACAGTGCTCACTTGTGGTATGGTTCTACAATAATTTGAGAACATACGATAAATTAGACAAGAAATTAGTGATCGAGACTCGATAAGAAGATGTTTAAAATGTATTGAGGTGCACCAATCCAAAATTTAGTGACGTGAAATGATATAAAATACCAATTATTTAATTAAGGCCATGAAAATGATGTGATGATCATTCCATGATCGAAAGTATAGTAGTATTAGTATAGGTTCAAACAATGTTTGAAAAAGAAAGGGGCGGGGGCGTATGGAAGGAACGATGAAGGTAGAAAAAGTGACATAAAATGGAAAAAGTAGACAATATATAAAGCCGTAATCCCTTTTAACGGGACGCCCCACGAATGCTTTTTATTGTATCCCCAACTATATTCTTGTTACAGATTTAGTCCTAAACTTTTCTTCTTATCCATAACAAAACTATTTTTGTTTGTTTGCGACGAATTCACAAATGAGCAGATGGATGGTTACCAAAACGAAGATGACCCGACATGGGTGGACTTCAGGACTTCTAAACGAACCTCTTAATTTAAGGTATATTACTATCAATTTACATAATGTGATAATTAATAAGATAGTTCATATATAAATTAATGTGGTAAAAGTATTAACGTGATAAGGTCGGCTTTGGAGGGGTGCAAGAGGTGCATTTGGGCTAGGCCCATTCCCTCCAAGGGCCCATAATTAATTTCTAAAAGCTTATTGCAAGTTTCATTCATAAAATCAGTGTGTAAGAATACCACCCAGCTAAAAGAATAGCAAAAAGAAAAAGGGAAAATGAGAAAAGGAGTAAGTAAAAGTAACTATGATGTCAGAGTCTCAGTGGTGGTTAGGGTTTCAATAACAATGGGGTAAAGCATGAAGGACTAAAAGAGAGAACTATGAATTGAGATAAGATTTATTTGAAAGAAATATACGGCGTGTGATTGTTGAGATATAGAGTATCGGTTAAATAATATAGCTTTTCTATTTTCTACTTTAACGTTGATTCTTTGTTTTAGATAACTAAGCAATTTACACCAATAGTATAGGTCCTCATTATGGTTACATAATAGATTTTTTTAGGTACCAACACTTATATTAAGAACATTTAATAAACTTGAGCTTTAAATGATTTTCGTCAACCTACTATCTTAGAGACCCATTCTTTATTCTTGGGCCGGGGCCCGAATTTTTTCACATTTTCGGAGACGACACTAACTAATTAGTGACTAGAAACTTAGAATTAGTTATCCATATAGAACCTCGAGATCGATAATAGTGATACACATAGACATATAGTACGTCATTACTAAAAAGAATATGATCATTGATACGTACGTTCATTGATCATGCCAGTGTAAAAAGAATATGACTGGAAATAGTAAAGATTCAGGGACCATATATGTAAGAAAAAAATATTGAGTTTTTACAAGTAAAATAAAGAACACCCCAATCAATGTTTGAAGATTTTGGTCATGGTCACAAACTTACCGATGCTTCCTCTCTCGCTCGTGGAACCACCCGTCCTTCCATACGATAAATAAAAGTCTGTACGTCTCTATCTATTATGATTTCTTTACTATTAAAATTCTTATCCATTTTTTACATTATATATATACGACTTCCCACACTCCTTATTTCCACTCAAACTACTAACAATTCCATTCCAATTCCTTTTATTCTAGTTCTACTCCTACATATATTTTTCGAAGACTACACACACAATTACTTGAGTTCAAAATCAATAATTATAATGGCGTCATCACCTAATGAATCATCACTAGACCTTATCCGACAACACCTTCTCATAGATGATCTTTCTTTCCTTCAAACATATTCAGATATTTCTATTTCACCTAATAATAATTATAATTCGTCTCCTTGTTCTTCTTCATCCTACGTGTCTTCTGACGAAATCTTTGAATTTAATGTCATGCCACACAAACAAACCAGTTTCAACGAGCGTAAGCCCTCGTTGAACATATCGATTCCGTTTCCGCCGCAAGTAGTGGAAACACCAGTAGTGGCGGAAACGGTATCTACTAGTGTAGATGATAAAAGACGTTATAGAGGAGTGAGGCAACGTCCGTGGGGTAAGTTTGCCGCGGAAATTAGGGACCCGAATAAAAAAGGTACAAGAGTTTGGTTAGGGACTTTTGATACCGCGATTGATGCCGCGAAAGCGTATGATAGGGCCGCGTTTAGGCTACGCGGAAGTAAAGCTATATTAAATTTCCCATTAGAAGTCAGTAATTTAAATAAGGCGAAAGAAATGCCTATGGTGGTAAAAAGTAATAACACAAAGAAACGGATCGCGAAAAATGATGACGTGGAGGAGAGTGTAAAAAATTTTAAAGAAATGAAAACAGAAACGGAGGTTGTGGAAAACGGAGTTGGGCCTTTAACGCCGTCAAGTTGGAAGGCTGTTTGGGATTTTGGTGACGGTGAAGGTAACGGAAAAGGTATATTCGAGGTGCCACCGTTATCTCCTTATGGGTTTTCGACTGGATGTATGGTTATTTGAAGAGGATTTAACGGCGTTTACTTAATATGGTAAACGTTAATGGGAATGGATAAACGATAGTTATGTTAACGTTTTGTATTATCTACACCCCATTTCTTTTTTGAGAAACGAGAAAAAAAAAAAAAGAAATAAGGTGGTGAGGTGTTTAATGTATATACTAGGAAGTGAGGAGTAGTGTGCACGTATTTGCTTCATTTGTTTTTTTAATATTATATATATCTCTTTGTTATTATCGTGAATTTAATAAATGAGGTTGAATAAAAATATATTCATTTTTAAAAGTTTTTTGCTTTGATATTGTTTCGAGATTATCGTGTTATGACCTCAAAATAAGATGTTATTATGTAAAATAGAAACTTATAAAACAAGATTTTATCATGAAATCTTTTACTATATTAAAACATAGTTGCTATAATAATTTATCGATAAATAATAGTTCTTTGATTTCTTAATGTTAACTTTTGTTTTTAACATTAACTTTAATTTACACTTTTTTTTTTGTTTTTCATAACAAATTTATATTTTTTACCCAATAATTTAAATATAATAAATAAATAATAATAACTAATATATATCCCATAGAGTTATAACTAATAATACTTATCCAATAAAATAGTAACTAATATATATCCAATAATATGTTATATCATATATATTTATAATTAATTAATTAACAATAAATTAAATTTAATGTAAAAATATCAAGATTTTAATAGTAATTATATAATAGAGACAGTTGACTTATGACTTATTAACTAATTATATCGCTCGATTTTATCAAATTGATTCTCGATGATGTCACCATTTAGTTTTTACATAATTTTATTTAATTAATAAAAAATAAATAACTAAAATAATTATTTTTACAATGTTATTAAAATTGGTTTCTATCTACAAAGTCCGACTTTCATACAAGAACAATTGTACATCGAAATATCTCGAGTTAAGTCGAGAGGGGGCTTTAAGGTGTTAATATGTGACAAAGATGAGAAGACAAAAGATATTACAACAAATTTCGTCTGTAAAAAATTCTTTCAACTGATGAAGCAGGGTATATGCTTCCAATGTTTTTTTATTACATAAGTTTTTTTCTATTAACTTAACATTCTTGGCATTTGAATTAAACACATAATATCTATATATATCTTCAACTTTGAACTTATAAGCTTTTATGAGTTACATCTATTAATATTAATATTAATAATGTAGTAAGTCTCGTATTCAGTGTTAGACACGAGTCTAAAAGCTGGTTGCTAAGTCTCGTGTCCAGTGTTAGACACGAGTCTAAAAGCTGGTTGCTAATTCTATAGAGCATGGTGCATCGAAATATCATAATAATGGTTAACACTTTTGTTTATAAAAATAGTGGTTAAGGGTCATGTCTTGTAAAGTCAAAAATTATTTTGTAAAGTCAAAAATTATTTTTTATTGTAGTTTCAAATTGGATGAGGTTTTCCTATCTTTTTGAATTTCGTTAGAAACTTTATGTTACGATTTGATAGCGAGAAGTCTAGTATACGTTATTTTAACTGGGTGCGTCCTAGATTACTAGAGAGCTCACTCGAAGTAATAATTCCTACTCCCACAATGTAGCATCTTTCTATCTTAAGTTCTGATAAAATCATCTACATCTCAATTTACCCATACACTTACATGATATTACTTAACTTTACTGAATTATACGTGATATTGAGACTACAAAAAAGTATCAGTTCAAATGAGAGTATCTAATCCTTTGATTCTTAAACGGATTCTGGCTATAAATTAAGAAAACAAAACATATAGGCTTCGTTTGGTTGTAGAAATGTTTTATGGTTTTTCATTTTTAATTTTCTAGAAAATGAGAAGGGTTTTTATTTTCTAAAAAACAAATAAAAATTTAAAAACGTGTTTTTAGAAAATTAGAAAATATGTTAGGGATGTGACAGGTTGGGAGGGGGGAAATGAAAAATGAAAATGGAAAACAGAAAACAAAAAACAAGGAAAAGATGTTTTCAAGTTTTCAATTGAAAAGTATAAAACATTTTTTTCTATTTTCTTATAAAATATTCTTAGAAAACTATGATTAAAACGTGTTTTCCATTTTTAAAACAAAAATGGAAAACAAGTCTTGTTTTCCACAACCAAACACACCCATAATCCATTGTATCCGTGTGTTAATGTATGTTAGTAATAACGACAATTCACTACAACAAATATATCATTTTCTCACACTTGTTTTTCATACCTTTAAAAAGTGTGAAAAATTTTCATTTAATCACATTTAAAAGTGTGTAGAAAATAACTTACATTTCAAAGTGTGAAGAAGTTTAAAAAATCACAATATTTACACACTTATATATGTTGAAAAGAAAAGTTCACACTTTCAAATGTGTAAAAATATATCAATTGTTTATACTTAAGCATGTGAAAGTTAATTTGTAACATTTATTTTTTTCCACACATGGAGGGTGTGAAGAAACCGTGTGTTATAAATTGACTTTCACACTTTTAAGTGTTAACATTTTGTTTACACATTTATAAGTGTGAAAAAATTATAACTTTTGAAATTTATTCACACTTTTAAATGTAACTTTTTCCTACACACATTTGTTTGAACCTAAAACGACAGGCCTAGTGACAATACGGGTTTGACCACGACAACCATCGTATCTCCTGAATATATAGTGCAAACCTAACAAGCTCTTAACGAGCCTAAGGTGACAATGGCTGTGGGTATATGTTTTCCATAGAAGGATATGGAGCAAGTGAGAATGGTCACTTGGCTTGTGTTATTACGTTGTATGATTGCTATGATATCATGTAATTAGACATTTATGTCTTTTGTAATATACATGCATCTGAAAGGAATATGAGTTTGACACTTGCTACATGTATGTGTTTGAAGTCAAGAGTCTCTCCACTAGATAATGTAGTGAACATGTAATTCACCATTATATATGAAAGAGGGAGAATGTGGCACTGAATGCCATACATATGTAGGTGTAGTGTGAATATATATGTCTTGTACTATGTATCATATCAAGTGGGGAATCTCCATTGTAGGTAAATAAAAGGGGTTTTACCCATATATGGTGAAAAGTGAGGTAAATCCTTTGTTACCCAAGAGATTCTCCTGGTAGAAACGTTGTCCACCTTTATTTATAAATAAAATGGATAAGTGGATATTGTCTTACAATAATTGTCACTCATTTGAAGCTATATAGTATATAAAATTTGGACCAAGGAATTGTTTGCCATGCATCTAGGTCTTGTTAACATATATGTAACCATATGCGTTTTTTATATGTGATTAAATTAATAACTTTTTTTTTTAATATTTTTTATAACCGAATGTGAACAAATAAATATTTATTTGTAGTGATTTCGTAATATAATACATTATAATATAACTATAATAATAACCATCAATGGTTACATATGGTCTTATGTCATGGTAGAATCGTCTAATTGAATCTAATTAGTTTATATTATATTTTTAAGAAATTTAAAAGTTCAATGAATGACATTGGTTAATATAATTAAAGTGTCAATAGTATGATAACTGTGTTTTTTTTTAAATGTATGTATTATTTGTGAACATCATGGTATACATTATTTATTGGGTCCGCGTTAGTGAACTGTCCGGATCGACCCCAATTTAAAACCCTTGATGTTAATTGATATAATCACAATATAATATGAATCTAATAGCTTCTTCTATTTAGTGAACATCTTGCGGATGTTTTAAAAAAAAATAAAATAATACCGACCATTTTACTGCCCATAGGGAATGTGACACATGTTTTTAATTACTATACTAAAAACGGTAAGCCAACGGGATATATTCGATCACATTAGATAAAGAAAATGATAAATCCCTTTAAAGATTAGCCTAATTTTTTTTTATAAAAAAACTATAAGAAAGTGACATGTGATATTCACTAATTTTCTTTTCTAACCTTGTCCTCTAATTTTTTTCACATGTCTATCATTTAATAGTTATTAGGCTATTTTATTAAGATGATTAATTATTCCTCAGAAGATTATACATTTGATCACATTATTGTTGTAAAAGATGATTACACTATGATATGATATGATATGTTATCATATCCTTAAAAGATCTTTAAAACACAATTTCACCAATAGTAATGTACGAAGCCACTATGATATAACTGGATAAAATAAAAATAAAATTAAAAATAAAATTAAATGGGTAAATATATATTTTTTCGAAAGGTGTGGATCATTCACTCGCAACAGGGGATCTAGCTTACGTTGTCTTAACCGGGTCCGCGCTAGATAGCCCCTCACCTTCAATACCTAATAGGAGGAGAAAATCTCAACTAAATCGCCCGAAGGCACGATATTTAATTGAGATAAAACTCTGCCCCATCTGGAGGACTCAAACCTGCTTCACTGGAGGACTTTATTGTGAAATTCCTTCAAATGTGCTTCCCAGGTCTCGAGTTCGAAACTTCCAACATGTAAAGTTGGTGCTCAACCACTGAGTTATAATGGGAAGTACATGGATAAATATTTAATCATACAATGGTTAGTGGGTTAAATATAACTTAATTTGGGGCCACTTATATTTTTGTCACGAAATTAGGTCCTTTTCAGTATGTCATGGAAATTAAGTCCATCCAATAGTTTGCTACATGTCAATGAATTCTACAAGCAAATGGAGCCCATTATTTTTGTATTGGTATTAATAATATATTGTCAAGAATTTAGACAGACACAAGTTGTGCACGACTTACATATACTTTGTGACCCTATATGTCCCGAGTCTAAATTTCAACTCCTCGTGCAGAAGAAAACTTGTACAATATAATTTTCTTGTGATAATGGCACATCAGAGAGGTAGCTTTCAAGGCTAATACTTTCATTAGCTGGTGCTTGACATCCTTCGACTATTCTAATTTTTTATATAAATTTAATCCTCGAACTCAAATTCAAAAAAAAAGAAAAGAGATCATACTACTATAATTAATTACACTCACAGTCAAACAATCAACTATGAAATTATATCATAAAACGATATATGATAAATAAATAAAAACAAATATTAAAATTTTGATAAGTCTCGGTTATCATAATCGACCATTTTTCAAAGGAAATTACTATTAATACCACAAAAGTTAATACATATATCATAATTATGTTATACTGGATTGTACAGTATGCATTAAAAGATGTTTTTGTGGCAAAGTAATCAAAAACATTGGTACAAATTATCACTCCCTTTTTCAAAACTTATTAGTCGTTGTTTGTTACTCGCCAATTAAATGGTTTAAGTGTAAAAAGTTACTTCATTTAGTGAAACAAAAACATGTCGGCATTTTGCTATTGCATAAACTATTCCCACGTAAGCTAAATGTTATAGAACCTATCATTTGAAATCCCACTTGTTGCTAAAAAAGACAAAAAAAGATAATGCATATTCATGAACCCAATGGGGAAATAGTTATAAAGATGACGCCTACTGCGTCGGCAATGAACTAAGTTGTTCTGGCATAAGAACAACAAAACACACATCTTAAATGAATTGCAAAACAAAACACACATCTTAAATGAATTGCAAAGAGTAATATGAGGGACCATTCGGGCACATAGTTGTGTCTCGTTTAATTCGTGTGAGCATATGTATGAAGACATAAACCTAATTTTCATAAGCTTAAAATATGTCTAATAAACTTAATTTTGATCCATGGATGATTTTACTCCTCTTCTTACCTTAACTCCACATTGTACATGGATTTTACTTGTTTCTTTCCTTAGTTCCACTTCCGGCGACATGCTCTTAATCTGATTAATTATCCTTATTCCAAAGTATTACAATTCGGATTCTTACTTAAGGTACATAATTCTTTTAGCGCTACTACACATGTAACTTTATCTTTTCCCGACATTGGGTATTTGGGTCATGATTTGGGTTCTGTTTTTAGTTCTCGGCCATTTCATAAATAATATAAGAAATATATTTTTTTAGCTTATATAACAAAGTGTGACTTAACGGTTGGACATGAAGCCCGAAAGGGGGGTACAAGGCAAGTTGGGGGAAGGGGTAGGGGGCCAGTGGATAGTGGAGTGGTTTAATCGACTAGTTGCAACTTATTGCAAAAACTTGCCAATGGATATGATTTTGAAAGGTGGATATGACCACAAGCCAGGCAGCCAGCTGCATATCTTGGGCATCTGAGGCGATTTTTTGGATGTTATTGTGCATTCTCGCATTAGACCAAAGACCAAATACTAATCAGCTTCTATACAAAATATACAATTACAATTACTTTTGCTGATGAACATTAACGGTAAGGTTTTGTAAAAGGTTTTCTAATATATATTTTTTTAAACATTATGTCTAACACTTAAAACTCATAACCTTTTGGAGTTTTGGCTGATGTACAAATCGAATAGTGCTAAACTCGATACATGTTTTTAACCTATTATATTATATTGTATACTCGTATAACATTGAAGAAAGGAAAAACATTTGGTGATACTAAAATATCATTAAAACGTCATGAAAGCATCAACATCTCTGATTCCCTTTGGGCGATCTACTTTGAAGACCTACATTGTGGCCTAAAAGCTCTAGTGTTTATCCAATAATTATAGATTGATTATTTTGAAAGGATTTTGTGAACAAGTGGCCGGGATCAATTAAATATAATAAGGCATTGAAGCGTGCTTCCAACTTGCATCTATTTTGTAAATTTTTACACAAACATTAATATTTTGATTCTACAACTATCTACTTATGACTTATCTCCTCTAATAGATAGATTCGTTAGATAATACAAGTAGTTCGACTATATATTAATGTACATTGTGCATAGGTCTTCTTTGCGAATCTGTAACACATTGGAATGTGGAAAATTTGTTGAAATTCATAGATTAATACTAGTATAGTTTATAACATTAGACATTTCGGGTAGATCGTAGATATTGCAACAAGACTGATCACTGCTTATGTCGGGTACGCTTTTTTTTTTTTTTGACATATTTTAACTTCAGTTGGAGGATTTATCTTATTATTCCTTTGCTTTCTTCATCAAGTATATGACAAATATTCGATATGTGATGACCGGTACTTCAAATGCAAAAATGATCAATCATATGTTGAATAACATCTACACCAACCTGCATCCGAGCCAATAAACTATTTGACTAGCTAGAAAACTAGAAGATTTTGTTCAGTAGCCATGTGTAGATATTAGACATTATTATTCTTGCTTAGAGTTCAAATAGTAAAAGAAAATATCATCTAAGCTAGAGGCGGCAGGTTGGGTAATACACTGAACACTTGAACCATATTGTTTTTTGCATGGGTCAAATTAGGGGTGTTAGAAAATAACCAAACCCAGATAACCTGACCCAACCCGAATGAGTTTGGGTGAAACGGGTTGGGTTAACTATTTGGTTTGTGAGTCGTTATTTGGGTTAACCCGAATAACCCAAAGCCTAATCAGTTTAGGTTGCGGGTAAAGATTTTATAATTTGGGTCAACCCGAATAACCCAAATACGATATATGCTTATATATATACACATTAATATAGCACATTAATAACTCATTAAATTTGTTTAAAGTATATATTATTTGAATATTAAATTTTCATTTATAAACAAAATCAGAAACGTGCAATGACAATGGATGTTTAAAAATACACTTATAATAAAAAACGATAAAAATATGTATATAAGAAGAGTTTTTAATATCAGTAGTTTTTATATTTTTATATAGTTTATAATTTATTTGTTTTGTTTATGACTTTTGTTCTAATAATACTATCATCTTTTCATGCAATAATTCAAAAAAAGGTGTTGATATTAGTACCATCGAATTTAATAAAGTTACCACACAGTACAATATTTATAGTTGACTGTACAAACACATATTGCATAAATATGGTAGATCAATAAAGTTTTATGGTACTATTATCAATTCTCTTCAAAATACGCACACTTTTGGATATAAAGAACTTAATCTATATAAGTATCACTTTTATTTAAGTTTTTGAAATTGGAATTATATTGCTGCAATGTTGCGTAACTAATGCACGAAAATCCAATCACATTTTATTTTGGGTTACCCAAATCCCGATCCAAAAAACCTGAACCCAAACAACCCAAACCCGAAGAACCCAAATCTTATTTGGCTTGGGTTGCGGGTTAATTTATAATTTTTCGAACCCCGAATAACCCGAAACCCAATTAACCCGACCCATCAACACCCCTAGGTCAAATGGCTGTTTTGTTCCACCCACACACACATTTTATCACAACTGATAATATCATTCTCTTTTATTATATATCACAACTGCAAAAAAAAAACTGTATGATATCAACTCTAATCTAAATCTTACAATAAACGATTTAGGAGATTTTATACACTATAATACTATATACTTAACATGACTTTAGGTGACTTTATATACGTTTTTCTTTCAGCCATATGCCTTTATTCAGCCGGTTAAAATATTTCCCACATATCAACGACTCATCTATAAGTAAATGGGTAAAAACTGCCACCTTTAGTTTGTAAGATGAAAGGTTAGTTTTAAAAATGAGAATGGGCTAATTACAGAGCTTGGTTGAATGTAGTCCATGTGTTGAGCATGTATGTAAAAATGTGTTTATACATGGTTGAGATAGTAAAAACCTGAATAACACCATGAGCAGCAATCCTCAGTATACTATCGTGAAAACTGACGTCTACTTTTTCCCATGGTACACGAGAAAGGCCAGTCACCAGTTCTTCTGCACCCATATGAAAGAGGCATTAAGGAAGAACAAATTCCAGAAAAAGACTGGTATCTTATCAGAAAAAGAAAAAAAAAATAATATAACTAGTTATTAAAATCATGGACCTTCCAAGTCATTAACAAAATCACCATTGGTCAAAACTTGTTGGACATCATATGCCTTGCAGCGTTCTTCATATACAATATGAGGATATCTCTCATTTCTGGAGTTCTGCCACTGCAGACAAACGGTGTTTTGAGTAAAAATAGTTACCAGATATAGTAGAACCATCAAAGTCCAAGGTAAGGAATGTACCTTTGGCAGCTCTGTGTTACGCCTAATTGATGATGTTCTCCAGCCTACTATATCTGATATTATATTATTAGGGAAAAACAAGAAAAGGTAATCCTTTACTCGATGGAATACTAACTGTTTAATGGAATATATATGGAACATATAGGATACGGTCGCAGCAAGCATTAGAATATGCCACCCTCCGATGAAATGAATGAAGTGCTGACCTGTACAGCTTGGAAATGTCAACAAAGAGGACATAAGAATACTTGAGGTCATTTAAAAACTTACCCAAAAGCGAAACAAGTCAAACTCATTTTAAGTTACCCAAAGACTATTATTAATGCTTGCAGCATCCTACAATGTTTAATTAATTACTTCATATGATCATGGCAATAGAACTTTTAAATATTTCGTTTGGGAAATGGTAAAAATAAAAGTGTTTGTGGGTCGACCCAAACCCAACCCAGCCCCTTTTAGTTCGTTATAACCCATCCTAAGCAAATAACCCATATCTATCCGAATCTGTACGACCTGTCACTTCACAGTCAAACACTGCATCCAAGCCACCCACCTTCACACCTCTAGATAAATCACTGATTCACACATCACACTAAACTTACATGAACTGACAATCACCGGAATCTTCCAACATGCGTTTAAGCAGGGGAGGCTTTCCTCCATCATCATCCGTAAGAAAAAGATGGCGACCAGTTCTTCCAAATATCCAATGAATTACAAGAACAGCAGCCTTTTCAAATGCGGATACACCAAATAGAATTGGGACTTGTTTGTTTCCCCTTGAACCAAGATGAGGTGTCGCAACGGTAATAAAGTTAATTGGAACCAAACCACCAATTGTGGCCGTCGATTCTTCATAGTCTATATCATCAGATTTTTCCTCAGGAGGCCTATACAATCTTCCAATTGCATATCTAGCCACTAAACCTCCCACAGAATGTGCAACAAAAGAAATCTTACGAAGACTTGGCTTTTGCTTTATAACTTCAGTGACCTGAGGTCAAACCAAAAGTGCATGGATGATGGATTCCCATTTGAACATATACACGGTAATCATGAAAAGAGAAAAACATCAACCTCGTGTGACAATCGCTCACCCATTACATCTACACCATCTAATGTTTGTGTAGCTGCATTTCGTTCACTTCCTAAATTGGATAAGAAACCAATCAGAATATACAACTAACTTAAATCAAGATGTGAACTTGCATGAGTACAGCAACTTAGAGAAGCCAAAACAAGAGTAGTTGTAAAACTGCGTGTCATTAAGGCAGTGTTAAATAATAAGCTAATAAAGAATCCTTACGGTGAACAAATACTTCATCTGGAAATGTTTTGACAAATTGCTCAGAAGCAAACTTCCAATCTGTAGAACTATAAAAACAAACAAATAATTGTTGATCAGGCGGGCTATAGGAGCACAAATGAAATTATAAAAGGAAACATCGGGACGTAAACTATTACTCCGTATAAGGATAGTACTTCTGATGGAATACTCCACTCGGTGAATCTCTATATTTGCAATGTACATCTTTGCTGATCTCTACTAAATCTTTTCAGCATTTAATCATTTCAAACTTCTATGTTTGAATGGTATGATAGTTCATGTAATATTATTCCACAAAACTAGTTTGGATTCATAAAACTGTTCATATTACAAGTTTCTACTCATTATCGCCGATCTTTCAAGCAGATTTTATCATTTAGTTACTTTGAATGACATCATCTTAAATTGAGTAATCTATAATACTCAAAATACAAAGAAATATGTAAATTTATCATTCAGAAGTTGTTCCTTTTCCTGCCAAATCTATAGATTTTTCTCTGTTTTTAATAGAGTTAGAATGCATTTGTCTAATAATGGCAGGCTGAACTGATCTGCATCTGTTGTGGTCATACAAGGTGCAGAAATCAATGGCTGGATATTCCCATGTATGGTCTAACACTTCACAAAACTAACTATTCCACCCTTATAATGCATGAGTATCACGAATACTGCTTTATATCACTTTGGGGTTATTCAGAGGAGATTTCAATAGAGCGAGTAATTTGTGTTTGTGTATCAAATATGGAGGTTATGGGTATGTGATGCTGCACAAAAACCATTTCTAAAAGTTTGTTTTTTTGAACTGCAGCCCAAACACCATTTCTAGCAGGTACAAATGATTACAGCAGATACAAACAAGAGGATCACAATCACAAGTCATCATGACTTGCTAATAACTTGCTGATTAACAACAAAGGACCCATTAAGCAATTTCTCTAGAACAAAAAACCACTTCCAGCTTTCTATATTTCTCACTATGAATTGACAATTTTAGAAGAAGGCATTAAAATTTATGAAAACATAAAAACTGAACATCATAGAATAGAATATTAGAATGTAATCGAGGGACTGACCTCCCTAGTATACCGTTAACCATGACAACAAGATGATCGACAGACGATTGATCATTACCACTACTACTACAACTGAATACATTTACTCCTCTTCCTCCGGCTGCTGTCTTCGATAAGCAAACATTGTCATCATTTTCCATTTCGCTGTTCGACACCTCCTCTCCAGCCTCCCACAACATATACGCAACTATAAATTCATATATAAAAAAAATAAGACAAAACTAAATACAGAGAGAAATAGACTTCCAAGTTAAGGTAAAATTAACATAGGTATTGAGTGCACGAATTAACAAAAGAATTAAACAAGTAGCACTTGTAATATGTCAGCGTCACTTATTTTAAGTGTGTGAATGTGAGTTTCACGCTGCATATGTTAATTTGTTTCATATTTATAGGAGGACACGCATAGAGTACACACCAGCTTTTACACGCTGACCATGATGTAGTCATGTAACATATGTTTTGAACAAAGTATACTTGACCTTTTATGTTGTTTCAACAACAACAACAAGACTCAATCCTTGCGCTGGGTATAGGGGAGGTAAGCTGTAGACAGTCTTACCTCTACACAAAGGTAGAGAGACTGCTTCTATAGGGACCTCCAGCCACAAAGGAGTGCAAGACGGAAAATGAGAAATGTTTAGAAAATCATACCTGTCTGCCGAGAATTTAAAAAGAAGAAATACCTGTCTGCTGAGTCCGGCTACTATGCGGGTCGAACCTTTTATGTTGTTTCATATCCACGTTATACCAAGTATATTTATTTATTTTTTAGACTAAATAAGATGTAAAGTTATTTTAATTGTTGAAAAAGAAAAGTGTTTAAAACTAATAATAATAATAATAATAATACTGAGTAAGTGATCAGTATACGAAAGACACAAATTTTCAAGTTTAACGACTTTTAAATAAGTGTGTATTAGAAAATTCACGTTATTAACATGTTGCTAGAAAGTCACTTTAACTGAGATATTAATGTTTACTACTATATATTATCCACATCAAATCGATCATACGGATTAAATGATAGATAAAACACTTTTAAAGTCATATATTTAACGCGAACTCGTTTAGAGCATTTTAAAAGTTGTATACCTTCCATTGATTAAAAAACTGAAATAAAGAAAGAACACCCAATATTTACAAATTGATCATAAAGATTACTTTTGTGTACTAAAAACGTACTAGCTTATCAACCCATGTTAACTTATAAACGCTTTACAAATATATCGAATTTTATCCGGATAGTTTTAAAATATGTTATTATGTTAAAATGTATAATAATAACGTTAATATATTAAAAAGTTGTGATAAGTTGTTATGTAAATGACAAAACTAAACGGAAACTAAACTTGTGTTGCTGTGAAGTCGTGGACACATGGTTGAAACACATACGGGTGGTAAAAAAAGGAGAGTAAAACACATCCTAAAAGACACCATAGTTTTTGCCTTATTATAATGAAAAATTAAGGTGATTAAAATGTTACATATATAATAGTGTGAGCATTTAATAAAAATTTATATTAATGAGATATACTTAACAAAGAAAGGATATTTGAAATTTTAAATCAATATAAAATATGATGATGTCATAACTAATTAAAAGGTGCATGGGAGTACATAATTTTTAAAAATCTTATGTTATCACAATTATTTTTTATTTATATACTTAATAGATTTCTGTTAGTTGCGAATATATAACCTATCATTTGGGAGTTTGTAAATGCTTGAGAAAGTGATCACTTGAAATGAATAACAAGATATATTACAATTTTCATACAAAATAGTATAAAGCTAAACGAAACACAACTATTTAAAATTTTTTTTATTTCCTTCTACAATATAAACCTACAAATCTTTCTACGCATACATATTACTCATCTAAATGAGTTTGCATTAGTGGGTCTTACCGTCTTACTGTCTTAGTAAATATATTAGATGAATAACATGTGTGTATTGTAATGAGATGACATATATGCTGATTTGAGAGGATATAACCAAACTAAAGAAAAGAACATTTAGAAACCCCCAACTGCCCAAGTTGAATTAGTGGATAAGAGTGAAGACCAATATATTGCATTTTGTCATGTCGGAACTTGGCAGCAGCCCAAAAAGAAATGGACAATTAGCCATTATAATTGATGCCATGATGGTTATCCTTTAAACCCATTTTGGAATATTTGCTTATCGTTTTAACTTTGAAGTTTGTTGATGGAATTTTGCTAATATATACTCGTATCTTACAGACACACGCATACATATGGGATTATTACACCCAATTGGAGCGAAAACTACTCACATATTAATATTTACGAGAGGGAGTATCCGTACATTGCGGCGGTAAGTTGGTGGGGATGATAAGTCATAAGGTGTGATAGGTCATAGGAGGTGATATGTCATCATAAAATGTAATAACCAAATGCCTTAACCATACGGGCTCTGCCCTAGGATTTAAAAATTTCTCGAATATATAACAAATGACATCTCCAATGAAAGAGCATAAAATTTTAAAAACCCTCATATAATTTCCATAATTTATCGATGTACGGTTTATAAAATAAAAGATTTTGAATGAATTAGAGGAATAAAATGATTTATGAAGGATAGAAAAAAAATGAGTGGTTGGGATTTGAGGAGAAAAAAATGGGTAGTTGAGATGTATATAGGTGTATTGTATATGATGCATTCTTGAAAAGTTAAAAGTTGAAAAAATTTAAAGGGAACAAATGATTTATAATGTAATAGAGATAATGTTTAAATAAATGATTAGATCTATATGTGTGTGACAGGTTTTTTTATACGGTCCTATATTTGCTTCCCTCTTTATCAAAAGATAATTTGGTATGCTAATATGTTAATTGTATATGTGATTGTAAATGTTTATTGATTTTAAATTTATTTATTTTTAGTTCTGATTCCATTCATAACATACAGATAAAGCACGGTTTATTCAATTATTATATATTACATATGACTATAGCTTAAACTTGTTTTTTTTACATGTTAAAATCATGAAATTATTAAATCCCTTGATAAGCAAATGTGATGTACGCATATGGCCACAACCCAAAGACATTGATTTTTGGTCATGATTCATGAAAGTTTGTAAATCATTTGGTGTCGTTCATAATTTAGAATAAAAATAAAATAATTTATTATATATAAATAAAATTTAACCAAAAAAACTTTCATCAACTAATAAACTAAAAATTCTATTGGTTAACTAAAACTATCTAACATATCATTAATAAAATTAAAAGAAATCGCTTCTTAATTAAAGGGTTCTTTTTTAACAAAAAATAAAATAAAATGATTAAACCTTCTCATCTAATCTAAATAATTTTTTTTTAATGAAAAGTGAATTTCGCAAAATTTCGTGTTGCGATTTGACAGCGGGATTTATAGAATACTTATACAAACTTAAGTATAGCTTACTTTTAAAGTTTTTATTTTTAGCAATTAACTTTACGTTTTTAACTTTAATTATCAAATCTTTTTTTCTTCTTCTTATTTTAAGGCTTTTAACTTTTACCATCAAATTCTTGGTTTTGGGTATCTATTTTTGTAGTTTCTATCCCTTATAGTATACTTTTAGTTTTCAAACTTTTAGTTAATGTTGTATTTATATATGTTTGCATGACGCAACATCGATCTCGGGCAACGCCCGGGATAAAAAACTATGTATAACAAAATTTATAACAATAGAGTTATTTTATCTATATATTTTAAATCTTTTTTTTTTCTCATCCGTAAAAACATTATATATATGTATAATATATTATTTAACGATTAAAATCTTTTTTTTCCATTTTAAAGATTAAAGTAGTAGATATACTGTATATAAAATAGTAGATTATCTATATCTATATCTATCCATATCTATACTATCTCATAAAGCATTTTGCCTTTTTTGTAAAATTTCAAAAGATGATTTGAACTACCTAAATTACCCTTCTTCTTTATTCATTAATTTAAACATCTTTGTCTAATATACCTATAATATCCTTAAATCTTAACCACTCTTTTTTATTTCTCTATTCAAATCTCAACCACTCATTTTTTTTTTATCTCCTCCATAAATTATTTTATTCCTCTAATTTATTCAAAATCTTTTATCTCAAAAACTGTATATCGATAAGTTATAAAAATTGTATGGTTGTTATTAAAATTTCATGCTATTTTATTAGAGATGTCATTCGATATATTTTCGACGAATTTTTAAATTCGAGTAAGGGACTTATCACCCTAACCGTATAACATGTTATAGTTTTTCTTTATCTTACATGTTACAGTTAAAAGGTTAAATTAGGTGACTCAAGCTAAAATTAAACAGTAAACAAACTAAATGTTAGACTATGAGTTCTAAACAAATCAGTTTTAACGGACAAGCTATAAGAACGGGAAACGAATCCAAAGGTCTGCTCTTGTAATTGATTGCAGTAAAAATGAATTGGATTTTGAAGTTGAAACCTTTGGATTAAAGAAAGAAGGTTCTGATTCTCGTGGGTCAAATAAAGAAGTGGTTAGTAATCTGATAAACCCTAAATCCCCCCTTTTTTATGTTTCGAATTCACGTTACATCTGGATAATAAAAATGTTCCGAATCTTTCTGTTTCGAATTTTATTAGGATGATGATTCCTGGATGGCGCAGAATCCTAGCTCAGAATATACGCAGGGCAAGGACTCTCACTTACCATAATAAAAATATTAATAATCGTGTATATGTATTCTCGTGTCCAGATATTACTAGACCGGTTGCCTCTGTTGAGGTCCCAATTAATCCAGATTCTACCATTTACACTTATGCAGCTAAATCAGAGGTACGGTAGCTACTTTTACATGTGCTTGGTTATAATGTATCAAACTATATCATCAAATATATTTGTATGATGTATCTAACTGTAAATGAGTCCGATATCGTAAGACCTTCATATATTGTTGTTGTATATATCCGGATATACGAGGCATTAAGTTGTCACGTCATCGGTTTACAAGTTTTATTTGGTCGGTTACATAAAGTCGGAATATCTGAGAGTTAGATACTTGCGATATATCACTGTCTATAATTTGATACATTTCCAAGCACTTAATTACTGGCATAGTTACAAGTTCTTATTCATTTCCGCTTTCCAAATCCGAAATCTGAAGTACATGTTTTTTTTTTCTTATGTTGTGTAAGTAGGGGCAAGACTTGGAGCAACTGGTAGCACCTTACTTTATGTTGAATAATTTCGGTTTTTTGAATAACCAACAAGATTTTGTATGATTTTTGATTAGGGTGAAGTGTTTTTTCGCAGGTAAGTTTGAATAAGATGTTTCGTACTAAGGCGACTTCGTTAGCCTTGCCACCAGGATCCCCTCATAGGGTTTACGAGCCTAGTTACAAGGGTATCTGTCGGTTTATCCTCACACTGATGCTCTTTTATAGTGAACAAAGCACGTCTATCCGAGCAGCAAATGTTATTTATCTCCGTGTTGTTTCTCAAGTTGATAAACCGTCAGTTTATGATGGTTAGAGGTTTTGTTTATTTTATTTTGATAATACTCAGTCTGTTACTTTAATGTTCTTATTTGACTACGTGGGATTAATGCAGTTTTGAGGTTGGAGAAAACGTTCAGAACAACATTTTCTATGCTTGTAGTACATATGTGGCTATGTTTGCAACGCTTGAAAGCGGAAGGAAAAGAAGGTGTTGAATTGGGACAGTATGTATATGAGATATACAATCATGATTTAGAAATGAGGGTTTCTAAAGCCGGGGTTAGTAAGTTCGATCTAGTGTTTAACAGTAATTAGAAGCTATCACAATGTTCAACCTATTGTAGTTAGGGATGAGCTTAATGTGCCGAAACACGATACCCGGTTGAGACCTGACCGAGCCCGGTCCAGAGGCCATCGGTGCAGTTCTCAGTCCATAAGTTTATTACATATTCCCGTTCATTCTGGGCCGACCGAAAATACGCTGTTTTACTGGTAAAAATCGGAAAGGAACAATGTTTGCTGAAAGAAGATAGGTTGGAAATCTGGAAACAGTAGGCTTGATGTCAATACTGAGAAAATAATGAACGGGTTCAATGTGTTGAGATAAGTAAACGTAAAACTGGAAAGTTATTTGTTTCTGGCGAAGAAATTGGCAAAGGGGGTAACGGTTCAATTTTGCTGGAGGGAATTTGTGATACTCGATCTGTTGCTGCGACCGCTTCTATTAGCCATTTGTCATGGATTCCTGTAGCCGCCCAACAGAAGCCCGTCTGGCCCACTATCATTCCGGTTCTTGGGTTCCTTTTCTCTGTTTTTCGGGTCTTTGGCTTTGACCAGTCCGGTCCAGTCCGGATTTTGACCCGCCTCATCCCTATTATGTATTGTAGTTGTGGAAACTTTTTAGTTTTTGACAAGGAAGTTCTGAATCCAATCAACTATTACAAAATTTAGGATTTTGGCTTTTTTTTAAAAAAAAAATAAAATAAAAATGTCTAGCTTGTATAAAGAGTTTGATTATGGTATTAACATCCTTCGCGAAATAAGTAATATTTTACTCTCGCTGAAGTGCAGGTTAATTTGCTGTTGTCTAAATGGATGAGGGAGTTGGAAAAAGTATTTTATGGGAATATTGTTGCTTATGATACTGCCATGCTTCCAGAAGCTAAACCAGATGAGTTGCAAAATACAATATGGAAGTAATACATTTACTCATGTTTATAACTAACATCTGCTTCTGCACAATAGTACATCATTGTAGGCTACAATCTTATTTCTTAACTACCGTTTGCTTATGCTTTAGGAATGTATTTTCTGATGATGGTTCACCAACATTTGATGCTGCTGCTTTACCAGCTGTCCTGGCAAGTTTTCACCTCTGCTGTAATATTACTCGTTGTCCATAGATGAGGATCCTTTTTTTGTAACTGAATAAACCATGTTTTTCCAATCCTGTTAGTATTTATAGTCCAATTTTTACATAAACTTTGGAAGGTGTAAACTCTTGCCTCTTTAGAGATCGTTTTAAGGTCAAGACTATAAGATTGACCCAATGTATATGTTGTAAAATAGTTTAACAAATAATTGACATCTTTTGTGAAAATTTTCAGGCATTCACAAGATATGTCCGACGAGAATGCACTTGCTTGTCATTAACAGGTTCGTTACTTGTTTAATAACTACTGGTTCAACTAAAAGATGTAGAAATTGTTAATAGCCTTCTACCAGGCTTCATGACTAGCTTTACACTTCATGCCTACAAATAGAGTTAGATGAAACTAAGTGCTTAAAGTTCCCTTGGACAATCACTTACTAGACAATGTATATTTTTCCTATAACATTTAGGTGCAGTGCATGCCATCTTCTTACAAGTTTAGACATTCACAACATATGCGAGTTGAAAGTGACAATGTGATTTTGATATGCAGATAAAGAATCGATGATGTCTGGCAACTTCATTTTCACCCCTATCGAGAACCTGGACAATCCTAGATAGATTGTATTCATTGATTTTATAGTCGTATGTTATTTCATATGGTTTAGTTATTATTGTTTAGGAAATTTACCATTTTCTCTAATTTTTGATTACCAGAGCAATTCTTTTATTAGTAATTATGCCTCAAATGCCTGAAACTTATTTAAGGCAACATCAATATAATTAGACCATATAATAAGGATGTGGAAAGCACACAACCAAATAATATTGATAACTAACGAAGCAGAGAGTACAACAGCTCAATGCATTGATTTTGGTTATATCCATTATGATGGCCAAGTTAGGCAAATAAAGCACCGGTCATAGTTTATCATCGCAAAACTATTTAGATTCAGCTTCATTTCCATTTAACACATTCCATCTCCTCACATCGCCAACCGGCTAACCAGACCGGAGCTTCTCTCGGACTGCTCAGCCGATGGCGGTATAGGAGCTAACTTCTGCCATTGTTCCAAGATTCTTGGAATCAAGGAAAGATCAAAACGATAACTTAGAGCGCCGTGATCTCTTGGTTTTGTCGTTTTGATCTTACAATCATGGATTTCCTTGGATCCACCATGTTCTTGTGTATTTTTTCCATAGCTTTCGGTCAAGAAAGCATGGACATGAACGTGGACCGTGACCCTGATCTCCTTCCAAGACCTTTGATCATTGAATTCCCAGAATCCCGACTCAGGAATATGACTGATGACCTTGGCATACATTGTATGAGTTGGAGGGTTGCTGTAGAAGCAAACAATTTGGGTCCATGGAAAACGATTCCAAATGAATGTGCAGAATATGTGAAGGATTATATGTTGGGTCGACCTTATAACACTGATCTTGAAATGGTTTCGAAAGAGGCTATACATTATGCCAGGAGCCTGGAATTGAAAGGAGATGGATTGGATGCTTGGGTTTTCGACATTGATGAAACCTTGATCTCGAATCTTCCGTATTACTCAGACCATGGTTTCGGGTATTATTTCATTAAATTGTTATCTTATGGTTTTCTGATACAAGAATTCTGAATTTGCCATCATTGATATTTGATTTAGAAATATGTTGGTAAAAAACTTTCTATGATTTTAGTGCAAACAACCAATTTGGCTAAATATTTCCTCCTTTTTCCAAAAGAAGACCGATGATTGTGAATGTTGTAGACTTCTTTTAATCTTGTATGTTTTCTGGTTAAAATGAAATGTACTTTATTGGGGGTGTGTAGATTGGAAGCTTTCAATAATGCCCAATTCGACAAATGGATTCTTGACGGAGTGGCACCAGTGCTCAAGCCCAGTTTGAAGCTGTATGAGGAGGTACTAAGGCTTGGCTTCAAGATAATCTTGTTGACAGGACGCGATGAAGATAAAAGGAACGTGACAGTCACAAATTTAAACAATGCTGGATATCAGAAATGGGATAAACTCGTTTTACGGTAGGTAATTTCAGTCCAGTCTTACATCTACCATATAACAATATAGTTTAGTTAATTTTCACTTTGGGTTGTTCCTTTTTATTTAATAGTAGATACATAGCCTGCAATTCTTATACGTTATATCTCTTACGTAGCCTAAAATTTGTCATACATCATCTCTTATTGTGCAGAGGTAAAAATGACATAGAAAAGTCAGCAAGTGCGTTTAAGTCGGAAAAAAGGAAAGAGATGATGGATGAAGGATTCCGAATTCTTGGAAATTATGGTGATCAATGGAGTGATTTAGTGGGTACTTCACTGGCAAGCAAATCGTTTAAGCTTTCGAACCCAATGTATCATATACCTTAATTTGTTGTACATTAGTTCACTCGCAACAATTTGTTTATAAACCCGGCCATAGTGTATGTGTAATTTTGTTTTTATCTTTTGTAAAATATTCTCCCCTTTTTTTTTTAATTAAAGTTCAAACGATCATTGCCTTGACTTTTATTAATTTTTCAATTTTTTAAATAATTACACCACCCTTTTTACATGAGTTACTTTTACTTTAATAATCATATCGTTATCCATCTCCACTGTCGTTGCATTACCTATGTACTCTTCTTCTATGTCTGAAGAAAATTTATGCATATCATCATATATTTTAAACATATGCTCAATGAAACAAAAATCTTAAGTAAAATAAATGTATAATGGTTGTTATTAACTTCGGGAAAAAAAAAACTACCATAGTGTCCATATAATACGTCCAGCTAAATATTTTTATAAGTTAAATTCGATGACTTTAATCTAGAATAATAATTACATATTGATTATGTCGAATTATTTTAGCATTGAATTAAATATACATTTTTTTTCCTAACAGTCAATTTTATTCAAAAATTACTAGCAAGAAGCTAGAAGGATACAAGGACTCAAGTAGAAGTAATGAGAATATTACAAGGAAACTATAGTTACAAGGTAAAATTGTTCCAATGTGTCCATTCGATGAGCGGTGGTTTCATACGATAGGATATCCATAAGAAGTTGGTTGATATGACTTCCTTGAAAGTGTAACGGAATGATGGGATTTTGCTGGAGAAAATGTAACCGTTCCGGATTTTTCAAATAGTCCAGCAACATGATAAGATGATTAGGTTGATAAGGGAACTTATTTTGTTTTTGATAATAGGTGCTTCGTGGAATTCAAAGAGTTCACGCAGTTCGGATGGTTTTGTGAGTGTGAGTGGGAACTTATTAAGTTTTTTTGAGGCCTAGTTCATTACCATATAAATTAGAGTAAAAGAGAAAAAAAAAGTAACTCGATTTTTATTATAAACTACTAGTAATAAAAAAGATATGGATATTGATACCAAAACCAATAAGGGCGTTACTATAATGCAAATTATATATCGTAGTTAGTCCAAAATCCAAACATTAAGTCGAATATACAAAATATTGAGGTCTCGAAAATTTGGGGGCCTAAAACGACCGCCTAATTCCATAATACTGTTGAGCCACCTCTGGTCCAAAACATGTCCGCAAAGCTGCTTTCAGGAAGAGATGTCGGAATGATTCATTGAATGTGTTGCATATGGGGCATGTACTAGTGACTTGTGGAATGTTACATTGAAATAAGAGGTATGAATTTTTTTTCCTTTCATCCTTTGAATTTTAATGATTTTACTTTACCTTTTAGTTATCGAATAAATAAAAATTTACTATTTTTTAAAAAATTAAAAATCAATAAATATCCATTTCTTAGAATTTAACAATTTTAATTTATGTTTTATGCATTGAAATTCAACTTATATTAATGGTTTATTTATAAAGTATATTTTATGTCGGGAAAATCAAATGACTGTAACTAAGTTAGGTGAAATTGTGTTGAAAATGAAAGGGCTAATTTTGTAAATATCAAAATATATAAAAGATAAAATAGTAATTTCATTGTCTCTAATTGCATTTATTTATATACAGTTAATTGCATCTATTATATCCTCTTTTATGTATTCTCTTTCTTAATACCTTAAAGTAAAATTTTTATATGAGAGTGTCGATCTTAATAAAATCAGCATTATCCAAAGATATATGAAAATTTAACTCACGGGTGAAAAGAGAGGGATGGAAATTCCCTCAAATACAAGTTAGAAGAATTATGTTTTTTGTATTATAATGAAGGGCCAAAATTAAAAGATAATTATTAAATCTTGGTTTAATACAAATGTCAAAAATTTACTAACTTGGCTGGTTAGGATAGGGAATCCAATCTAAAAAGAGGGACTCGGTTATTAACAATTTAACATAAATAGACATGATGTAATATATGGCGAATCAGTTTACCTTTTTATTTGGTCAATAATCCTTTCAAAATAAATTCAACCTCGCGCCCCACCCCCCACCATCAAGTTGAAGAGAGAACTGACTGGCTTACCTATTCTAAGGTGTGATGATTTTACAAGTTTTTGTACTGTATATTGTTACCCTATTTTATTTAGCGTATATTATTATTATCAGATTAGATACGTTCTACGACCCAAATCGGTTGAGTTTTCACTTAGTTGGTACGTGTTTGGCTTGGTTATGTTTAGGTTGTTTCTAGTCATGGCTTCTTGTTGGTTTTTGGCTTTGTAAGTGTCTGTAACTTTTACAATCTTGCTGCTAACATCAAATATGACATCCGTTTCGTTTATTAGATATGCATGCTCCTAAAAAGCCCTTAATTTTTTCTATTTTTTTCTTATATATATTTTTTGGAAATTCTTTTAAAAATCCCTTACCAATACGTGCTTATTAGTTATCATAGTGTTCATAAAAATATAATACTAACTAGATGTCATGTCATGATTGGGTTAAAAACTTAAAATCAACGCCGGGTTTTTAAATATTACAGTTTGGCATTATTAGTAGTAAGTGAAATATTAATTTTTTTGTATGACAATTGATTTTACTCTGCTCTTTCCTTGTTTGGATCTTTACCTTTGGGGTAGAGACAAGGCTGTCTATATCTCACCTCCCTCATACCTCGCTTATGCAGGGATTGGGTAGTGTTGTTGTTGTATTGATTTTACTAGTAGTTGTGTGTGGTATCTTTTGTTTTGTTCTTTTTTTTTACGGTGTGAATTACTCGTGATAAATCCCTAACTTAAACCCCTCAAATGGGCGAAAATTAAATACCTGTAGCCGGTAGCACTCGAACTTGAGACCTCTTGTGAGGAAACAAGCCACTAGACCATTTGAATATTAGATGATGGTTAGGTAGTTTTTGTTAATTGAAAACTTTTAATTAATGCTGGTTTTGTAGAATTATGATCACGGACGGATATATGTTGTGTGTATTTAATGTTCATATACATTTGTTGAGTTTCTAATTCTAATATTATTGTCAATATATAATGGTTTTCTTTTCCAGAGCGAAAACATGATGGCTGAATCTGAAAACATGAAACGGGTCAAAGTAGTAAATGAAAGCTCTCCTGCTGTCATTGTAGAAGAGACAATTCCCGCTGGAAATGAATCTTTCTCATTTTACCCTCAGGCAGAAAAAGTTGCTTCCAACCAAGACCTTCTGATGGAAATCCTCTTTCGCTTACCAGTGAGATCATTACTTCGGTTTAAGATTGTTTCCAAAGACTGGTACTCTATCGTTGTAAGTCCTGGCTTCAGAAGCAAACTTCTCAGCCGACCTAAACGTGAACCCCCTTCAGGTCTGTTCGTCCCGCTGCTTCGGAAAAAAATACCACACCTTGAATGTGACTTTGTCCCGTTTGACATTGAAAATCCAGGAAAAGCCCCTTTCAGAACCCCCAACTTCGATCCAGATGTTAAGAGAATTGATATTGAGCATTCTTCTAATGGCTTACTGTTGTGTTCTAGTAAGACCAGGGATTTGACTAACAGGTATGGGTTTACCCACAAATATTACATGTACAATCCAACGACCAATCAATCCATTACGCTTCCTAAACTTGAAAATTATGATAACTCTAAGCGTTTAGGTATGACCATAGCTTTTGATCCTTCAAAATCACCTCACTATAAAGTCGTATATGTTTGTGGCCTTGGAACGGATCGTCGTGCTGGTGTGACTGGTTACCAGATAGAAACATATTCCTCAGAAACTCGCACTTGCAAGGTATCATATGAATTAGCTCTTGATGAAGAGATTGATATATATTTTGGTGCTGGTGTTTATTGGAACAATGCCATTCATTGGATTCACCATACGGGGTTTGTGCTGTATTTCAATTTGGAAAAAGAGGTTGTTGATCATGTACTCACTCCTGGTGCACATCAGCGCGTGGATCCTGAAAGCTATACAAGTTATATGTACGAGTCTTGTGATCACCTCCTTGTCGCTCAAATCCGTAATGCCCTGAATACAGAATTTAATATTTTCGAATCAAAGAGAGATTATTCATCATGGATTGTGAAATACCGTGTTGATATTGATGGGTTGCGCCGACCATACCCTGAAATCATCTTTGATCATAACAATCCTCGTACATTTTGTTTTACTTTGCTATCTATTGTGCTGGGTGAAAAAGACAATGATGATGATTCATTCTTGGTACTAGAAATAGGGGATGAATTAAAAAAAGCTGTTAGATTCAACTTGTCATCTAAGACTTCTCACAAGCTCCTTGATTTTACTGCTTTTCCCCATTCTATCCGCTCTATTGACTTCGACGGGATATACGTTCACAACCCAAATACTTTCCAGTTTACAGAGTCTCTCTACAATGTTTGAAGCATCTATGGCTCTGGGTACGTTGATTAATGACCTTCAGCTCCTTGCTGCTAGTTAATTAGTTGCATAGTTTATGTGTTTGGGTTACTTTCCAGCACCTTCTCTTAGGGCTATAATCTTGTTAAAGCTTAAACTTTCTAGTAATTTTGCAAAAAAATATAATTTTAATTGGAAATGATGTGATGTGGTTTGATTAGTAGAATTGAACATATAAGAGTGAATGACTATGTGGGTTATCAAATATAGTTGCGATTGCATTCCCTAAAATAGCATGCTATGCACTATATATTCTGTACCAACATGTATGTGAGTCTTGCTCATCAAGCCAATTATACTTGCATCCTCTTCACTATCAGAAATCACCTCTGTCATATGTATGGTTATCTATATTGCCTATATTATATCCTCTTAATTGTACATACGTCCATTGCACTTACAATTAAATGTCATAAACTAAGGGGATCGAGTATCAGTGACCCGATTTGTGATCCCCCGCTTATCCTTCCATTCAACTTCTGCTTACTGCTTGTTTACTTACCTTTAAAGTAATTAATGGACTAACTTACAAGAAAGTTTAGATCACTAGTGGCACTTAGACGTGGTATAGGTAATCCACTAGCATAGGCTTGATTGTTATATGTGCACATATGTGAAATTGCATAAATTGTTGTGGAACCGCCTATATAGTCTGAGCTGAGTACTTGTTAAGCTTGTTACTTACTTTTTAGTTATCATTTTGATAGGTGTTGCGAGGTAGAATTGGCTAGAATCAAAGTGAAGGCGTAATGGTGGAATGATTTGTGCCATTTTTGTTGGTGTTGGTGCAAGTGCTTATTAGACTTTTGCTATGATACCACGTTCGATAATGATCACGTTGGATGTTGTGAAATAGTTAAATGTGTAGTTGTGTCAAAATGGATTTTATGGTAGCAGTGGCATATGTATTGTGAATGATTCTGCAAACCTTGGATGTATGAAATGGTCGTTTGCATGCTAAAACAGGTGGTTTGAAAACTGCCAAAAGAACAAGTCAGGTTCTAATCTTCTTGTGCTATGCAATGTGCTGCATTAGCGAGGCTATGCGCCACATTATCTTGTCTTATGAATTAATACGCTGCATAGGATACTGAGTTGAACTCAGAGTGTCTGTGGTCTTGGTCGGTCGTTTTAGTATTTTGTGGCCTTTTTGTAAAGTTCAAATACGCTGCAGTATCGTATGTCCAAATGTGTAAAAAGATTAATTTTTTGGAGAATTGCTGACCTGTTAATATAACCAAATAACATCTTTTTTTTTATTAATGAATTTCGTTGGAAACTTCGTATCACGATTCGACAGCGAGAGGTCTACCATACGTTGTTTTAACCGTGTCCGCGTTAGAGAGCTCTCTCGAAGTAGAAATGTCTATTTCAAATACTCAATGAGGGAAAACCCTTCTACTAATCCGTCCGAATACACGACGATTAATAGGGGTAAACTCTGCTCTCAGATATCTGGGTATATCTAAGCCAAGCCCTCATAAAAAGACTTACTAATTCTTATGTCATTCTCAAGGCTTGAACAAAGACTTCTTGCAAGGGATGGTCTTATAACCACTAAGTTAAAGTGCAAGGAGGACAACCAAATGACATCTATTTTATTTATTGAAAGCCTAAACATTCCGTTTATTTACAATCAATTGATCTCTTTATAATTTTAATACAGTATATTAGAAACTTGAAACATTAGAGTAGATGCACCATTGTTATTTCACGAACGAGGGAAATACATTTACAGAGTGCTGCTAGTAATTTCTTATAAAAAAGGTTTTCATTGTATGTTTATTCGAAATAAACGTGCATATTATATCTGTGAGGGTGCAACACCTATTCTTATGAGGTGCATATATTTTATGCTTTCAATCTTCATACACCATTTTGCATCTCTCGAGCCCCGAAGAAAAACCCCCTCTCCTTTGAATTCCATATCTCTTTTGACTCTACATATGTGGGCACCTGATATCTATGAGGGTTCACTCACCCCGGTTACAGCATTCATTTCTATTGTGCCTAAAATCTCTATTTTTGCTAATACTTTGCGTCTTTTTATTTATAGTTGTGTTTGAAAAATGTCTTAAAATTTAAAAATGTTAACTACATTTCAATTTTCATTTTCAGTTTATCATTTTAATTAAAATTAACACATACCAATTAGTTAAAAATAATATTAATTAAAACAAAGTTTGATAATTTACTATAAATAAAAAAAATCCGAATAAAAAACTTGATAGTACATGTTATAGCTCTTTCTTACATAAAAAATCATGAACGTCGGACACTGGGCGTCGCCACATTCAACCTTCTAATTATTAAAAATTGTGTTGCGTCGGAAAACATCAGCGGTGACAATCACTTTCCCTAATACTGTTGATTCATTTAAGTTCGTTTTCCGTCTGAAACGACCTCCTCCACTCGACAAATTTAGTTTTTCTTTCCCGTAGTTTTTTAATTTGTTAATCCACTCAAAAATCATCCGAAATATCCAATTTTTTGATTGCAATGCAGGAACCAGGATGATTATAAAAAAGTCTATCTGAATTTTTTAGTTTGAGTATGGTTTGTCAGACATGTGTACCACAGATCATTATAATTTATTGTGGACATTTTTTTTTTGACGAACTTCTTACTTTTAAACTTAAAAATGAAACGTATGATTTTTCGAAGATATCCTATCATGTACTTATGTATTAATTTTTTTTAATTTTATTTTACCTAAATGGTCAAACACCAACCAAAATTAGATATACACACCTTTAAGTAATTTTTCTTTAAAAAAACCATTTTTATAAACGCCAACCAAAAACAGTGGTGTGGCTGAATTATACAACGGAAAACACCTTACCAAACTATGAAAATACCAACGTACACCAATCAATAAGCTAGGGCAAACACCCTTTGCTATTCAACATAATCAACTAGAAAGGGGATATCTGAAAGTTTGGGGAGATCGACCGACTGGTCGGCGAATCGGCGATGGTCAAGAAATCGGCAACTTGGTCTCCGGCGGAGAAAGTTGGTTCCATGGACGACCTGACGACGGAGATCCTTGTGAGATTACCGGTAAGATCACTGCTTCGTTTTAAGTCTGTTTCCAAACACTGGTACTCTCTTATTTCAAGCCCTTGCTTCAAACCCCCTAACCCTGACTTCCCTTCGGGTCTGTTCATCCCGTTCCATGTCGGTAGATCATATCTAGGTTACGAATTCATCCCTTTCGATATCGATAATCCGGTTAAAAAACCCCCTTTCGTTTCCCTTGATTTTAATCTAGATGGTTTGATGATTGAGCACTCTTGTAATGGTTTAATGTTGTGTTCTACGTATTATGATAAGCTTTATAAGTATTATATATACAATCCAACCGTTAACCGATTCGCCGCCCTTCCTACACCTGAAACAAATGACGATAATTATTTATCACATCAATGTCATATGAGCTTAGCTTTTGATCCTTCGAAATCACCTCACTACCTAGTCATATATGTCAACTGTGAGAAAATTCCATTTGTTCGTAAAAGTAATTACAAGATACAAATTTATTCCTCACAAACTCGTAGCTGCGACCGTTCATTTACGTTCGTACTTGATGAAGACATCGCTATGTATTTCGGGCCTGGTGTTTATTGGAACGAGGCCTTTCATTGGATTCACAAGAAAGGATTTATTTTGTATTTTAATTTGGATCAACAGATAGTTCATCAGATGCACACCCCTTTAGGTCTTATTGGTGGTAATTGGGATGAAGAAAGCTATTCAAATTACTTGTTTGAATCCCGAGGTCACTTGCTTGCGATTGAAATCCTTCGACCTCATACTTCTAAGTTCAAGATTCATGAGTTGATGAGAGATTATTCCGGTTGGTCCTTGAGGTACAATGTTGATCTTGATGGGGTTTGTGGACCCTTCCCTGAGATCATGAATCCTGAATCCGCTGATACCTTTGAGTTTGCTATACTAGCTCTTGTTTTGAGCGATAAACAAGATGGCTCGTTTTTGGTACTGGAAATACCTGGGAAAGTTTTGAGATTCAATTTGGTTTCAAAGACTTTCTACAAGCTCCATGGTTTTTCTTCTCGCCGTAAAATTCCCTACCCTAACTGCAATAAGGTATTTTGTCTATGGCCTTATAGTGTTTTTCCATTTGTTGAGTCTCTCTGCAGCTTGTGATATTTCGATTGTTAGGTATGTTTGGTAATGTTTGTGATCTCTGCTCTTCAGTTCATCCTTACTATTTGCATAGTCCAGTTTGTTACTACATCAACTTATGAGAATTGTACTTTTTTTTATTGGTAACCAAGGTCAATATTATGTGACGCGTTGAGCTAGATTAGCTTCTAATGTGAATTTTCCATATATATATGTAATGAATTGTGAGTTTGTGACATTATGTGTGTTTGGCAGCAATTTTAAATTACTCATGTTATGAAGAATTGAAGCAAGAAGCAAAAGATACTTCCCTCTTCCAGGAATTTAGACAAAAATGATCATTTCTAACATCTGATTCTTGTCACAAAAAAAAGGAGAATATATTGAAAACGTGTGTTTGCGTGTGTGTGCGCGCGTTGATATCATAGTCCGCCTTCATATAAACCAGAAGGTATATGAAGATTACCGTCCTGAATACATAACATACATCGACTGATGGTCTCACTTTGAGTATCTACAAGGAGAGTAGGAACTAGGATGAAGGTGATAGTGCAACTCGCAGACCAGGGGAATTGGGTAGCTATATATGTCAAATGTTGGCAGTCTCAAATGGTTGAGAGCTAGTTTTAACAGCTCTTTTACACTGCGGAGGGTTTAAAGGTTGTGGACCTAAATGTACTTGGGGATATCTGATGGCGGAAGTTTGAAATTCAGAATTATGGAATCCAGAATTTTTGGTCCACACATTAACACTAATAGTCAGGACAATTGTTTTTTTTCACACCATTACTTTGGTCGATTGGCAATCATATTTGGGCAAATATGTGGAAATAGATTTGTTGCTTTGATCTATGGCTCTTGCTCTTCATACAACCAAAAACGTTTGATTTCACTGTTGGATTTTTGTTCTACTCAACATCCTTTTTGGTTTGATTTTTTTTTATTAACTTTTGATTTGTTCTTGACATGTTTTTGTGTCGACACATTTGATAATGTGTACCAGTTAATCAAAATACTTGGACTTCCATACTGTAAGGATTTCAACTTGTGGTATATATGAGACAGAGCTGAAAGTTTGGCAAAGCCACAAGCTTTATCGAGCTTGTGTATTTACATAGTTTTGCCATCTGTGTATGGTATGTTAACATGATTATCATACTACAGATCAATATGAGCAGGACCGAAAGATATTGAATATCAATAACTGAGACTGAAAGTATCCACTAATTAATAAAGCTCGAGCTTAAAGATCCAAGCAAGGTGTAGTGTAGTTCGAGCATCAAATATGGTAGTGGATTGGTTGACTCAATTACACCCGGACTACATTCCTACATACAAAAGAAAAGTTTTCATACATGAAAATAACTTAAGATAATTTATAAAAAAAAACATAATAAAAAATCTTGATAGATTCATTTTATAAACAGATTTCATCCCATTTTTTAAGATAATTGAAAAAACATGAAAGTGTGATCTTACTCTTAATAAAGATAGAATATAAAACCTTACAAAATACTTTGTTGCTCGATACAACTAACCTGTCTATTAAATGGGTTAGATTTGAGTTTAAAATTTTGACATAGATGATTCAATTGAATGGGTTTGAGTTGAGATATATAAACCTGCCAACATATCAACCCACAACCCATCAACCCAAACCTACTTAAAGTATGTAAATGCAAAAGTTACAACTTAGACAAACGACAGTTGACTTTGACTTTGTGTATAAGCATGTTGAACGAATCATCCTTCTGTACAAAATAATACTACATTATATCATTCCCTCCCATGTCAACGTCAGGGAAGATCGACGGTGGTCAATCAATCGTCAACTATGTCTTCTGCAGAGAAAGTTGCTTCGTGCGACGGCCTTACGTCAGAGATCCTTTTACGATTACCGGTAAGATCATTGCTTCATTTCAAGTCTGTTTCCAAACACTGGTATTCTCTCATTTCAAGCTCTAGTTTCAAACTCCCTAACCTTGACCCCCCTTCGGGTCTGTTCGTCGCAGATTATATCAATAAACCAAACCCAGAATATGATTTTATCCCATTCGATATTGAAAGTCCAGTCAAACCACCTTTGAGAGCTCTTCATTTTGATCCAACTGTTAAGTGTTTGATGATCGAGCACTCCTGTAATGGTTTAATGTTGTGTTCTGCCTATACTGATGAGTATTTTCGACATAACAATAAATATGTGATGAATTACAAGTATTATATATACAATCCAACTATTAACAAATTCAATACTCTTCCTAGACTTGAAAACTATGCAAATAATGGATCGGTTCGATATGGTATGACCTTACATTTTGACCCGACACAATCATCTCACTACAAAGTCATATATGTTTGTGGCTACGAGACGAATCCTCTTACTGGTAACACTCGTTACCAGATTGAAATTTATTCCTCACAAACTCGCACTTGCAAGACTTCCTGTGAATTTGAACTTGATGAAGATATTTATATCGATTTTAGGGCTGGTGTTTTTTGGAACAATGCCCTTCACTGGATTCAGAAATCGGGATTTATATTTTGTTTCAACTTGGATCAAGAGATTGTTCATCAGATACAAACCCCTATAGGTCCTATTGGCGGTTGGGTTGAGGAAGAAAACTATTCAAATTACTTATTTGAATCCCGAGATCACTTGCTTGTGATTGAAATCCAGCGACCTCATACTTCTAAGTTCAAGATTCATGACTTGAAGAAAGATTATTCAGAATGGTTTGTGAAATACAATGTTGATCTTGGGGGAATTTCTGGATCATTCCCTGAAATTATGAATCCTGAATCCGCTGATACCTTTGAGTTTGCTATACTAGCTCTTGTTTTGGGCGATAAAGAAGACGAGTCATTCTTGGTACTCGAAATACATGGGAAAGCTTTAAGATTCAATTTGTTGTCAAAGACTTTCCACAAGCTCCATGATTTAACTTCTTCTCGCCCCAAATCTCACTCTTCTAACCGCAATGAGGTTTTTCGTCAATGGCCTTGTGTTTTTCAGTTCGTGGAATCTCTCGGCAATGGCCTTTGAGATGTATCTAATACTGTATGTTTTGGTGGTATTTTGTGATATGTAGTATTGAGTTCATATCACTTCTTGCATAGTTCACTTTCTTACAACCCGGCATATAAGATTTCGTGTGGCAGGGTTAGCTATATTGGTTTCTAGCACGAATCTGCCATATGTTGATATATGCGATGACATTTGACGCCCTGCCGGTTTACTGTTTTCTAAGTTATACATTAGTTCTCTTACACATTACAATTTCTTTATCAAATGTAAAAACTCAATTAGTACATATTAAATAAGTTAAAGCTTTTCATTATTTAGGCAGCATTGCATTTGATACTGCAACTCCATCTCAGACCAGGGGAATTTGTTAGCAATGTAAAACGTTGGCAGTCTCAAAGGAAGGACTGCTTATATTAACACAAAAGCTATATATATAAATTTGTAATGGGTTTGAGTTTAACAGTATCATTCAAAACATATATAATGTAAGAATATTAATGAAAATCATTATACAAAGATATACTAATGTAGAAATATTGAATATAATTCATTCATGTCATACCAAAAGCACTAATTTGTTTTATTCAGAATTCTGTAAATAAATAATCAAGTTCCAAAAAATCAAACGTAATCTAGCTAGCGTATCCATACCGTATTATCTATTCAAACAATTATTTCCTTCAATCTACCAATCTAGCTCCAAAATCATTTCTTTAGTTCAATCTAAATCAGTGTATCCATCTCATAAATCAACGACCTTTAAATAGTCCAAGGTAGAAGGGTTCTCTTAACCATTGGTTTGCTGTAAGGAAAGGTCCGGCAGTAAAATTCATAGCCTCGTTCCTATCAGTAATCACCTTGACACCCTTCCCCTTAGCCCTCTTATCAGTATTCGCACCCGGGCCAACATTTGCATACTCAGCATAAAAACAAGTGTCCAATGATGCAAAGTCGTTACCCCATGGTAACCACCCATCCGGTTGAATAAAATCATCGATGTTGGATTCCATCACAACCGTCCTTGAATACTTCTTCCACGGACGTCCTAAATAGCTCTTTACTAGAGACCTAAAAGGATATAGCTTCTCATTTGCTACAATGTCGCAGTGTTGGATAACAAATCCAGTGGCTTGTCTGGGTCCTTTTCTTCCATGGGCTGTGATTGTCGTCGCGTGACCAGCTTCCGGAAGTTTTGATATGATCTTGCAGTCTTGGATGATGGTTGCACTGAACCCAAATATGAAGTCAACGGTGCCTGAAATGGTGCAGTTGGTGTAGAACTGGCGTTGGCTATGGGCGTATAGTGTGTCTTGGTAACCTGTTATTTGGACGTCATAGAATGTTGATCTGTCGGATTTTGATACGAGAGCCACTGCTTGATTTGCATCTAGTCCTGCAGAATTTTGAAAGCCCATTGACTTTGCTATAAATCCATCTCCTATTACAGCTACAGAAGTCATGAAATTTAGTTAGAACTCAGACTGAGATTTAAAAAAAAAACGCAATTAGTTATTTCAAAACACAATTATTGTAATGATATAGTTTTTGTAACCATACGTAATACATTTAGATTTTGGATTATGATGGAATTTGCAGGTTGTTGAAGTGAGGAAGATGAATCAATTTATGTTGTTAAACAAAAAAAAAAAAAGATGAATCAATTTATGACTTTTCCTTTTTAATACTATTTTATCTTTTTATTGTTGTTGTTCCCGAAAATTTACATGCTAAGATCAGCCCCTCAACTTTTATATTTGTTAATGTGAATCTTAGCTATTTAATTAGGTACTGTTAGAACCGAAAAAACTACACAATACATATATTTTGTTTTTAAATAAGACTGTTCTTGCTAGTGATACTAAATTATAGACATATAGTTTCTATCAATGGAATATCAAAACTTACAAAAAGATGCACTCTTCCAAGTCTGTCAGCCAGTTTTGTTACTTCTATTGCCAGTGACAACGGTCATGGCAGAACCATCACCATACATAAATACATTCATATGGTTTTTGGTCACGATTACATGCTCATCATATATCCCTTGTTTTACATAAACAACATATCTCCCTTTGTTTCCTTTTGGATATGCCGCCAAAGCATCGGTTATGGTTTTAAACTGCCCACTTCCATCCTTGGCCACCACTGCATTTGGTGTTAGACCTGCATTGCCACCTGCCAACAATCTCTGGTCAGCCACTGACATCCACACGGGATATCTACTTTCATCGGTGCCAAGAAGGCGCCTTCCAGTACCTTTCACAATTGGGATATTAAATATTTGGGACATATTTGGCATGTCAGCTATAATAGCAATTGCATTGAAGACATGTTGAGTTGCATTTAAGAGAATTTTTGACATAGATTCCCTTAATTTCAATCGGTCATTAAACCCGTCCAAACATGTTTCTTGATAGGCCACAACCGCGCTTAGCCAGTTCATGAGGTCGAGTTCTTCCTCACGAATGATTTGTGGATCATGCTTTTCCACTAGATTTAATGAAGCATGGAGATCATCAAGGGCATACCCCAAAAGCTCATTGCAAACATCTAGAGCTTGATCATTAGCATCAACATTATTGGCTATTAACAATGGTCCAACATTGGTAATGACATTGGTAACAACATGAATGACACCATAAATTGTGGTATTTAGGACGTCTTTCGAGGACATTGTGTGCTTATATGCTAAAGATTTCATGGTGGTGAGACATGCTTGTTTGTAATCAGTTATGTTACATATGGAGTGAATGGTGTGTGAATGGTTAACAACACTGGTTTTAGGCTTGTGCATGCATGTGGCAAGTAAGACAATAATGACAAGTATGAGCAACATAAGAGTTACAGTAAGCCATAACTTTTTCTTGTTATGATTGGTAGTAGTATTCATGGTTGATTGAGGTTTTCTTATTTGATTTACAATTTGACATAGATTAATTTAATTTATATAGGTAAGAACTTACAAAATCTATAAAGGAAATAATGAAAAGATAAACACAAATTTTCATCATAAATCATATATATAATTTATCATATATTAACCATATATATAAATGAGAAGACGAACATAAATATTCATCCTATATCAACCATATATAAATTTGTTTTTTTTATCAACATTCAAAGATTTGTATTAACAAGAATGTTGTGATAGTACGTAATATACGGGGCATGTAGAATGTTGGAGTCGAATATGGCGTGTATATTTAGAATTATGTATAGTCGCTGTGCATGTTGGTTATGTGTATAGAGATATGTAATAATGAGTTTTTATCTCATAACAATGGAATGAAATATTAGATAGGTATTTGTATATTTAATTCTATATCTATAATAATTTATTTATAAAAAGTATGAATTTATATATGGTTGATATGAAGATTAAAACTTATCTTAAATCAAGGTTGATATTTAGGTATGTATCATTTCTTAGTAATATATTCATTATGAATATCCTTTCACGTTATTACAAGAATTATATAATATATTTAACAAAAATAATAATATTAATTAAAATAGAAAAAGGAAAAGAAAACTATACGAGTTAAAACCAAGGTTTTCAATTTTCTTAAGACTTTTAAAAGGACAAATCTTGTTTACGGAATTTAACATTTGGAAGTTTTACGAACACCAAGCTTTCAAATGCTCTTAAGATTTAGTTTACTAAAACATAAATCTCTATGATATTTAGCTTATTTTTCAATGCTCTTAAGCTTATTTTCTGGTTGAGTTCGGTAAATTATCGTAGATCCAAAAATTAAAATTTTATAAATTAAGCTTTTTTTTAACAGTAAATTCTTCAATTTTCGTTTGCTTAAGTTTTATGTTATTTAAAATATGTAGGTTATTTTCTTAGAAAGAATTTGAAAAATGATAGAGGAGACATATTAATTTTAGGGGCCAAAGTATCTTGTTTTAGTGGCTCCATTTATCACAATAAGCTAATCAAGTAATACTTTCAGTTTTTCCTTCTGGGCCAATAATGGACCATTTACGGGTTTTTTTTTTTTTTTTTTAAAGGTGAACTTTTCATGAGAACTTCGGGTTTAACATATGTTGTCTTAACTGAGTCCGCGCTAGATAACTCTTTCGAAGTAAAAATATCTATTTTAAATGCCCGATGTGAAAAAACCCCTACTAATCTGCCCGAAGGCACGACGATCAATAGGGGTAAACTCTGCCCCCTCAGACTTGAATCTGGGTATACCCAAGTCAAGCCTTCATAGAAGGACTTCCTATATACTTTCCAAGCCTTGAACCCAAGACTTCCTACTAATAAGACAAATGCTCAACCACTTGAGCTAACTAGACAGTACAATAGACCATTTACGTAGTTTCTTAATTTCTTATATACCATAGCATAGCATTTCATATTATGTACTCATATTATTTACGTCATAATCTTTTTTAGAAAATTGGTAAAGAGAAGCACCAATGTTAAGATAAGTGTTGTAAAGATAGATTAAATTACATCTTTCTTTTAAAATGTAGACTAAATTATGTCCACCTGAACTTTAAATGGTTCTTTGGTTTTTGGTATTTATTTTTTTATTGGTTATTTTTTTCCAATCATTTTATTTATACTTTTATATATTAATGGTATCAAATATAATATTTTAATGTTAATACATCTTGGATAAATTTGTTTCGTGTCCGTCGCAAAGCAAGAACAAGATCTACATTTTATTTTTTTTTATAAAAAATAAAAAGGTAAAATCTACCTCATTTGCTACATACTACAACTAATAATTAAAACCTCTATTAAATTATGTATGTGATAGGAGTTAAATAGTTATGTATGTAAAATTAATGTTTAAATTATTACTTATCATGTTTATCATCCTATGGGTATGTTTGATGTACAAGTTTTAAGAATTTATGAGAATGAGTTTATGTTTTAGTAAACTAAATCTTATAAAGATTTATTTGATGCAAACAAATCTTAAGAGCATTTGAAAAAATAAGCTTTTAAGCCAAAAGGTCTTTAAATTGCTTTTGAAACGAGATGAAACTTTCTATAAAAGATAAATAAATTACATAACTACAATTTAAATTCCGCGATAGTTTGCAAAACCTAGATTCCCATAGTCCATGGCTCACTTGGAAAACGTATTTAACATTTAAATTTTAGATTTTAAAAATAATATTTACATAATAATGATCACTTCTATAAATTTCTTATAAAGGCTAGTAAAATCCAAATGGAATAATAAATGTATCTTTATTATTATATGAAACAAACTATTTTTTTCCCTTCAATTCAGACTTTAAATGATCATATTATCATTTTATTTATTCACTAGATTAAACCCGCACGTTGTGCGGGACTGACTGAGAATGTAAATAAAATAATAACTGATAATTACATTATTATTCATAATTTATGATAATATAAAAAATAGTTAATTTACAACTGATACAAATAATAAAATTATAATTTATAAATATATATATATAGTAGATGGTACCCGCGCAATGCGGCGGTGATGGTTACGGTGGTCTGGTGGTGTCGACAACAAGTGGTGATGGCGCGACTATTAGTGGTGGTGGTGGTGGCGGTGTCAAGTGGTGTAGGTTGATATAAATGTAATTGATATAGAGGTAATTGATCTAAATGGGTAGTGTGATATTTTAAAAGATAACGGACCAATGGTGTAAGTTAATTCTTTAAGGGTATAATAGTCATTTTGCATCTCTCATTTTTCTAACTTTTCAACAAAAGTGTATAATCTTTATGTAGTAGTATAGATATATACTTATCAAATATGTTAAAACGTGACTTTATAAATCATAAAATTCTTTTTCTATGATATATATATATTAAATATAATATAAAAAACAATCTCTCTTAAAACAATGATTATTATTTTTTTATTTTTTTTAGAATAACACAATGATAATTATCATTGAATTAATAAAAAAAACGCGGTCTAAAGAATATATAAACATCTTTGCGCTCATATATTATTAAAATACAAAATCTTAGTTATATGAAGATAAGTTACAAACATAAATTTAAATATCAAAAATATATGTGTGAAATTGATAAAGTAAATATCTAGTTTAACATTGATAATATAATCGGGTAGTAAAATATTATATGTAATTATCAATATAATCTAGTCTTATATTATATTAAACTATATTATATTCCACGCATAAGGTAATTAATACAAAGGAAGATAGAAAGAGATAAGTTACAAAGATCGATAATATATTATCAATATCTTTTAATTAGTTTTAAAATTCAATGAATATCTACCGTAGTTTGCAAAATATAAACAAATATTAAGTTAGATCAAGTAGTTTGTGCATAATATTAAAAGTTAGAGGTCATGAGTTCTAATCTTGTATTTGGCTTTTTTATTTGCTATTTAAGATTAATTAAAAAAAAATGTCTACGTAGGCAAATGAAGTGCCACATGAGCATTAAAAAATATATATCTAATTGTCAATATATCTAAGAAAAACTTTATTAGAAAATGACACCTAGGAAAAAGCCTAGTTGGCACAAAAAGATAAGTGTTACATATGAAAAAACATATTCTCTCTTAGTTATATAGAGATTAATATAAACATTTTCATTTAATATATCTATAATACCCTCAAAAAATAATTTACAACATCTATATTTTAACGCTTAAAAAATTTTACTAACCTCTTTTATATTAATTAATTTTACATTTATCATCACATCGCTCCCGCCGCCACCACTGCCGACATCGCCACCTCCTCACCCCATCCCACCACCTCTGCCGCATTATTCGTGCATATGTCTAGCACAAACAATAACTACGGCTCTAAGCTTTAGCCACAAAATAATATTACCAGCTCAAATTTAGTGTTACATCATGGTTCGACTTTTCGTGATAAGTGTAGTTCCTATTTCTCAAAAACATAAATACTTAATTTTTCACATTATGCTTATTTAATGCTAAATACATCACTTAAAGTTACACTTAAAAGTAAAAAAAATTATATGTTACATATTAAAATTTTTATTTGAATATTATGTTAAATGTATAACTATTTAATAGACAAAAAGTGAAGACTCTGTTTAACAAACCTCTTAAATAATTATCATGCAATATAGACATAATTTAGTCAAAAATTAGATTATAGTTCTCAAATTTGCATTTTTATAACAATAATACTCCGTATATGTATTCAGTATTTCAGTTTCGATATCATGCATAAATAATCTCAATTCCAAAAAAAATACTCGTAGTGCATAGTCCAGAACATTGGCCCCACATTTCTTTCTCTTCTCTGTCTGCTCTTGAAATCTTTTTTCTTTCATTCATTCCAAACAATCTTAATGCCCCCTTGCTCTTTCTGTCTTCTTCTTTTCCTAACTACATCACACCAAACAATTTTTTACTTTTTTTCCCCCACATTTTTCAGCCCAACCCAGATCTCCATTCATCACCAAAATAAGTTCAACTTGTATCTTTAAACCTGACCCAGATCCTATTTTTTTCATCTTGACCCATAAAAATCCTTACTTTCTTCACTACTACAAGCCCAAATGGAGAAAAAACAAATGCTTATATTGATTGTCACATTATCTTCTTGTTTTGTTATATTTGTTATCATTCTTTTCTTTGTCTGTATTTGTATGTGTAAAAGAAGAAATAAAGATTCTATAAAGAATAATAATAATAATAGCAAATCATGGGATAAAGAAGCAAACCATGAAAGTGGTGTTGAAGAAATGGATATGAAAGGAGAGTTTATTAAGTTTCAAGGTGGTGAAGATCTTACTTGTTTTGACATATTAGATGCTCCTGGTGAAGTCATAGGGAAATCAAGTTTTGGGACTTTGTATAGAGCAAATTTGCTGAGTGATTCTGTTTTGTTGCTGAGATTCTTGAGACCAGCTTGTACTATTGGCAAGTTACAAGATGTGATGCATGTGGTACAGCTTTTGGGGTCAATTAGACATCCTAATTTGGTACCTCTTTGTGGTTTTTATTCTGGGCCTAGAGGTGAGAAGCTTCTTGTTCATCCTTTTTACAGGAGAGGAAATTTGGCTCAGTTTATTAGAGGTAACTTTTGTTTTTATTCACAGCATTACAAACTTCATTGCTTTTACTTTTTTGTTTTCTTGGTTGGCATGGTTAAAAAGTTTTAAGTAAAGATTTTATTTATTCTCTTTTTAATAAAATAATGTAATAATGACCATTTTTGGGCAATGATAATCTGTTGATGGGTGTGATTAAATGAATATTTGATTTTTAATTTTGGGTTTGCTTTAATGATTTTCAATCAATAATGCTCTTTTGGGCCATGATAATCTATAATAATAGAAAAGGATCTGCCAATCCAAGGAGGCAAAGAGTATGGTTATTTTGAATTATTAGGATAATAAACTGTGAATAGCTCATCTTGGTAGTTCATGACTTCATGTGTATGTGAGATTTATGTCAGTAAGTACCTTTCTAGCAGTTAATGCATGAAAAATGCAGCAACAAATTGTACTGTACAAATAATTAACGCAATTCATGTATAAACCAGATCCTAAAGCAAAGTACTTGAGAATTTAGCATTTGTTTGTTTTGTTGTACATATTTTCATCGTTTTAAAATGTTTTACAAATCGTTTATAGACTTTTTGATGGAAAGTTCACTCGTGTTTGTTCATTAAGTGAAATGAATGAATATGAATAAACATGAATATTGCTTCCGTTCGATTATGTTGGTTAAGTTTCGATGATAGTTCATGAACGTTTTACAACCCTACATATTGTTGCTAATAAAGTTTAGTTTTATGCTTTGGTAAGCATTCAATCTTTATTGTCTTCTTTTGTACCTGTTTTTCTCCGTTTTTGTTTTTAATTAATCTTTAGATTCATATGTTTAATTTCATCAAGTGTTTCTTTGAATATGGCATATTCTTTTGTGTTAAAGCTAAACAAGATCTTGTTATATCTTCAGGATTAAGACTTCATGGTGTTATGTTATTCAGTTTATAGAATAGGGACACTGTTTTCTCTTTTATCAAAATTTCCTATAATAAAAATGACTTACTTGACCTTAAAAAGTCAAATTTTGTCTCTAGGAAGATCCATACATACATAAGTTGCAATGATACAATTATTATTATGTCATGGCTCATATGAACTTGTAAACTACTGGTATCAATTATTGTTACTACATACCAAATTTCTTGATATAGAAAATTGGAATTGTGCTAGATTTGAGGGAGTTCTTGATTGGAAATAACATGCATGTGGGTGATGGTCTTGCAAGGTCATTTTAGTCATCAAATTATATGTTTGTCTTTACCATATTATCTTATATTAAATCTCCTTCACATGCTACACATTTGTATGGTACTCTACTTCCACTCCATCATATTGGTACCAAACATTTAAGAGTCAAATCATTTAACTTTTTTTCTTTTAACATCAACTAATATCTTTCCTGTTTTGTGGAGTGGAGGTTAACTGTACGTACACCAAATTTAATTTATTTGCATACCTGAATATCATCATGATGCATGTTGACGTATCCATCGAAAAGTTTAGAGTATATATAAACCTCGTTTGCAAAACCCTAGTTTAGGTTTGGATACACTTTTTGAAAGTTAATAGTATCATGATATTAAGTTGTTAGGCTTCGATATAATCAAAATGTAATATAACATGTTCTGAAGATGGTTTTTGGAATGTCTAAATAACACTTATTAATAACAGTTTTGTTGCAATTTGTAATTGAGTATTAAACTCATTATTATCTTTAAACAAATGATTATTGTGCGATAATTACAAATCCAAACACCCTCTTAGATGTTGCACACATAAGATTTGGTAGCTTATGTTACTTTCATTTTTATTGAGCAGATGAGAACGGTGACTCTCACATATGGGAAGTCATTTACAAAATCTCAGCTGGAATCGTTAGAGGATTAGAATTTCTCCATACAGGGCTTCAAAGACCGATTATCCATGGAAATCTCAAATCTAAGAACATACTTTTGGGAAGGAACCATCAACCGTCTATTTCTGATTTTGGCCTACATCTACTTTTGAATTCAACAGCGGCACAAGAAATGCTTGAAGATGCTGCTGTCGAGGGTTACAAAGCGCCTGAATTGACTAAACTGAAAGAGTCAAATACCGGAAGTGATATCTACAATCTTGGGGTGATTTTACTTGAACTAATAACAGGTAAGGAACCGATTAATGGGAAAGCAAACCCTGATCAAGATTTCTATTTGCCAACATCAATAAGGAATGCAATCATGGATAAACGGATGTCAGATTTATATCATCCTGATGTTCTTGAAGTTGGCATTGGTGGATCAAGTTCTGTTAATGAAGACATTGTTATCAAATATGTGCAGCTTGCATTGGCTTGTTGCTCTCCTTTGCCTTCTCTTAGACCCGATATAAAGCAGATCTGCAAGAGGCTGGATGAAATCGGACCAAAATCTTGAAGATTAAGTTTGACTTTTAAAAGTGAAATTTTGACAGGTTGAGGTAGAAATGGTCAAAATGTGTAAAATTTTGGCCACAATGGGATGAAGGCTCTCTGCTATGCCAATGTGCCGTGAAAGTTGTACTCAGATGAAGTAAAGGGTAGTACTTTGCTAAATCTCATAGGTCTCATCTGAGGCATTGCTGATTTAGTATCAACCCCATATCTATATTCAAAAGGGTGTTATTGATATGGGTCAAACAATTTTCTTGAATTGTCAAAGTCAGAGCCTTTATTGGTGGTTGACCCATGTATTAACTATTAAGTGGTATTGCTGTTCTTTGATCACCATGAAAAGCAAAACATCAAAATTATGGAGAATATTCAAAGGAGTGAATAATAGTTTAAACAGATTCAATACAACTGTTAGATATGACAAATGGAGTATTTCATTTGTATCTTTTTTCATACATCAGACACACTCACGCAAAGGGCAATTCCAGTTCATTTTGTTTAATATTTAGCTGTCAAAGATGGTTGAGAAGTTAAATGGGCCAAAGTGTCTACTACTGTAGTCTGTAGATGATGGAGAATATAATTAATAAAACAAGCTAGATTTGCTAATAATTATTATTTGCATGTGAAATATGAGTTATTGGTCAAGCTAGTTGGTGGCTATTTGTCATCGTCATCGACACTTAATGTTGATAACATATTTTTTAGTATCAAAAAGTAAGAATGTATTGTGACAAGCAAATGAACTTTATACTTAATCAAAATAATAATAATAATAAAAAATTGTACTTATTCATTTTATTGGGGACATGTATTGCTAACTTGTTACTTTTCCACTTACACACACGTTTGTTCCACTTAAAAAGGCAGTTGATTTTATTGAAGGATTGAAGATAAGGTGAATGATATATCTACATTAATTTTTTTGTCATCTATAACAAACGTATATATTATATTGTACAATGTATAACTATATAAAGCGTGTATTGTTGTAGATGGCAAAAACTTGTTGTAGATTTATCATTCCCCGAAAGATTAGATCTTAAGTCTTAAACAGTAATATATACAACATAATTTATCCATCTACAACAAGGGTTTAGTATCTGGGGATGTAAGTAACTTTTATATTTTTTCTATTGTGTGAATGTAACTTTCATTTGGTTCATTGTATGTAATCAACCCGCCAAATTGAACGATTAATGTAAAAGTGTATATGTGTCACACCATATGAGCTGCCACGTAGAAGTTTTTGATTGGTCAACCTTAAAATTTTACATTAATCGTTCAAATTTAGCGGGTTAGTTGCATACAATGAACCAAATGAAAGTTACATTCACACAATAGAAAAAATGTAAAAGTTATTTACACTTTCAGATACTTAACCCCTACAACAAACGTACAAATTGTAATGCACAGACTACAACTAAATGATGCATATATTGTTGTAGATATCTAATTTTTGTTGTAGTAATATCATTTCCCATAGTTTTTTAGAATCATAATGTAACGTGAGAATGATGGATATTTTTTTTTTAATTTGATCTATGTATAGTGAAAATAATGGTGACTGTATAGAAGGGTGGTGGTTGAGGAAAACCCAGACAAGAAAAGAAGCATGGTAAGATTAAAATCGACAAAAATACCCTCGAGTGATTTGCATATGAGGGAGGTTAACAGACGGATTTTAAAGTCGTTAGTCAAAAAGATGAGTTTTGGACAAAAATATAAACGCCATCAGAAAGATGCCCAATGCTATTTTCGATAGGGAGGGATAACTTATGCAAAAATAGGAAAGTATGAGGACGAATTCTGTAAATAACTTCCAATGTGTCAAAACATGGATAAATGATTGCTCAGATAATTGCCTAACAATTGATCTTACTATCTGAGTATTATATGACTTTGTTTATTGTGTCTAAATCCACGTTGAAAACATGTCAGTGATGAATGATTGCTTCCATCGGTCATGGGCGCGCTCAGTCCAGCTGCCATTGGTCTCGAAGTCCAAATGATGAAAAAGGATAATGTTTACATCACGATTTAACGTTAACTTTATGAAAAATGACTAAATACTTCAAACAAAATAACCTAAAAATTCTCCTAACACTCTAAAAAAAGTAATATGTGGTATCCACTAATTCTTGCCCCCTGATTTTTTCACATGTCATCATCCAATAGTTAAAAGGATTTTTAAGCTATTTTGTTAGGAGGATTAATCATTCCTTAACTTTATACATGACCTATATTTATATAGTTTTAGGCCCTAGTATTACTAAGGGTAAGGTTGCCTGGTGTCCGGAATTTTTAAAACATTTAATGTATTTACAAGAGGTCTTAAAACTTTTCTAAATAGTTATAAAAAGGTTAAAAACAGTCATAGAAATACCACTGTTAAGCCGCATATATTTAAGTTACAAACTTAATCTTTTCGAATAACATGAAAAAGCGACACCTCCCGTGTTTATCTCTCTACAATGTATATGGTTGTGTCATTTATCGCTTCATATGTATAAAAAACTATAAAGAGTAAATTTTTTGTTGTGCAAATCAGAGTTTTTTTCTAGATAGGTATAATGGGAAAACTTATTTACCAAATTGGTATGGTTTTGAAAATATTTACCATTTTAGTATTAAAAAGGATAATGTTTACATCATGATTTAACGTATACTTTAAACATGACCTATATCTATATAGTTTTAGGCAATAGTATTACTAAGGGTAAGGTTGTCTGGTGTCCGGAATTTTTAAAACATTTAATGTATTTACAAGAGGTCTTAAAACTTTTCTAAATAGTTATGAAAAAGGTTAAAAACGGTCACAGAAATACCACAGTTAAACCGCATATATTTTAGTTAAAAACTTAAATCTTTTCGAATAACATGAAAAAGCGACACCTCTCATGTTATCTCTCTACAATGTATATGGTTGTGTTATTTATCGCTTCATATCTATAAATGTTATGTGTTATAAAGAGAAAATTTTTTGTTGTGTAAATCACCTCCGTCGGGTAATTGATCAACCTCACCAGCCATTTTCATTTAAGTGTTGGATCCAAAGCATTTTTTTCACCAGACAATGTCTTGCCCAAAACTATTTTGTTTACATATAAATATTTGACATGTCAGATATAATAATGAAATCTCTATTATTTCATAGCCCATTCTTTATAATGAAACTAGCATTTTATCCGCACAATTCGGCGGTGTGGTGTTGTAATTGTTTCATTAAAGATATTATAGATATTTTTAGTGGAGATTTATAAATTAATAAATAAAAGAGAAAATTCATTAAGAGTAGAATGATCATTTCGCATAGGGACATTTTTATGAGAGAAAGTATTGAAAAGTGTTAGGAGAGAAAGTGTGATAATTTTTATAAAGGAGTAGAGATAACACAATAGGTTTTATACAATTATACATGTATATCAAAAAATAAACTTTGGAGATTCTGGCTTGTTACAACCAATCTCTTGTTATTAGTTTAGTTACTCGACCAATTTTCAGATAAATATTTTGACATTGATACATCTAAAATGTAAGATGAGGGTCAATGTCAATTGCATGCTGCACGCTTCAAATAGCAGAAATATATATAGACTTATAGAGGACATGACCAAACATCTAGCTAAAGGTCAGAGGCTCATCTTCCTATGCAAATCGTTTATAATGTCAAATGTTATATGCGTAAAGCTGCACTTCGCAATTCAAAATTAGCTGTGTGTCATAGACCCAATACACGGAGCAATTGAGATAGGAAGGAGATAGATCTTCATTTACTAGCAGTAACAAAATATTAAAAATATTACATAAAACCTGCAAGTTTGTGTCCGTGGGACATTTTGCGAATTCTCCCTATAAGTAGAAGATCGTTTCGGGATTTTAGTACATATTATAGGGTTCCATACTTCAATGTCACTATAGTGTAACTTCAGGAGATACACAAGAATAGACTTTATGGCCCTGTGAAACACATAATATAATTATACACTGAGAAATAAAAAATGTAAATTTATTGTGGATGTCTAAATATTGTTGTAGATTTATCACTATATCTACTTCCGCATCCTTTTTCCAGAATACACCATTTTGACTATAAAAATAGGAGCCCTTCTCTATTTGGTCTTAAAATGAAAGCACTGCACAGGGTGTTATCATGTTAGCTTCAATAGTATGTCAGATGGAGTCAACTACTAATGTATTGGAGCATTTTGACTATAAAAATAGGCCATCAACTACTAATACACCATTTTGACTATAAAAATAGGCCCCAGCTGAAAAGACCATTATAACTCCAAGAAAAGATTGGAGCATCAACTATCCATATCAAACACAAGTTTCGCTAGCTAAATACTAGTTTAGAAAGGGCAAAGCAAAGACGACAAGTATATGTTTAACAAACAACAAACCTATGAAAACAATGGATTTTATTCTTCCTACATTTCCATTAGACATAAGTAAGCGACTCGACAAAGAGAAAAGCACCGGGCCACCTGCCTAGTTTCGAAAAGCCATCATCTCCAACAGACAACCTAGACGGTCGACACAATTTAAGTTCACAAAGCTGCTGATAAGTCTTCAACATTATATTGTATCTGATAGCCTTCCCGGGTATTTCCAACACTATAAACGAGTCCTCTTCTCTTTTCCCCAAAACAAGACAATGTATTACAAACGATTGTCGTGGCCTTAAAACGCCATAAACGGAGCGTGTTGCATCAGTCATTTCTGGGAATTTACTAGTCATTTGGTTAAGATCAACATGGTATTTCACAGTCCACCCTGAATAGTCCCTATCCATTTCATAAACATCAAACTGCATACTTGATTGAGGAACATTTGTATCAATAAACAACAAACAATCACGAGATTCAACTAAAGGATAACAATGGCGCTTAACATTCCAGCCATTATTATAACTAACAGGTATACTAATTTCATCAAGGCTGCCTTCATTATCATCAATCTTTAGATACAAAACAAACCCTTTCTTGTTAATCCAATGAACCGCGTTATTCCAATAAACCCCACCAGTAAACTCTGTATCAATATGACTAGAAAACGGCTTTTCAAACCTCCTCCAACTCTTGCTCTCCGACGAGTAAATCCCTATATCATACAAGTGTTCACTCCACGAAAACCCAATAACACATATGACCATATAATAAGGCGATTTCAACGGATCAAAAGCTAACGTCAAACCACGAGGTCTACGTTCGGCCCCTTTCCCTTCAAATTTGGGAAGGGAAATATATTTATTAATAGTTGGATTATAAACATAATACATTGCATAATACACGATCTGTTTGGAATCATTACAAAAATATTCATGCAATCTATGACACAACATTAAACCTTTACACGAATGCAAAACCATCGAACCCTCTTCAAAATTCAAGGTTTTAAAAGGAGGTTTAAAATCGAGGCTTTCGCAATCTAAGGAAACGAAATCATACTCCTTATTAACATTACCATGAATTCTTTGAAGAAACAGCCCGGAAGGCGGGTTATCCTTAAGGCTTCGTAACAAAGAGAAACGATGATCCGAAATCGCGGCACGCCACTGTTTGGATACACATTTTGATCGGAGTAAAGATCGGATGGGTAACCTTAACAGGATTTCCATCAAAACATCGCCGTGAGATGCTAAATCTGTTGATGATGACGTCATTTCCTGTTTTTCATTATTCTCACTTTCGTTTTGATGTTTGGATAGTAGATATCGCTTCATATTGGTTTTCATAGCACATATGTATATCTATATCTATCTCTGATTGCCGATGGATCGCGATGACTGTTTCAATTAGCGGCGATGATGATTGTAATACGTGAATCGATGGTTATCAGTCTCTCTGAATTGGGAATTGTTGGATTTTGTGTGAAAATTATTGACTGAAAAAAAGCCCTATTTTTTTTTCTAGGGAAGTAGTCATCGAACATAACACGAAATAGAAATCTGACTTTGTTTTACGGAGTATGTCTTATAGCATCTTCTTGTTTTTCTTTTTCAATATATATATTCAATAAATTGTTTATGCATCATATTATACCATCTAAATTTAAATAGTTTGATTTGATTATTTGAATTTTTTTTAAGATAACTTTATTTGTATTATATAGTACTGAGGAAATATATTCGCGCGTTGTGCAGTGAGGATGGGGTAATAGATCATAGGGTGTGATAGATCATAGAAGGTGCTAGGTCATAGAGTGTGATAGTCAAATTCCTTAGCAGTACGAACTTCGTCCTCGGATTTAGAAATTCGTCAAAAGTATATATCGAATGACATCTCTAATGAAATAGAATGAAATTTTAAGAATACCCATATAATTTTTATAATTTATCGATGTATGGTTTTTGAAATAAAAGATTTTGAATGAATTAGATGAATAAAATGATTTATGGAGAAATAGAAAAATGAGTGGTTAAGATTTCAGAAGAGAGAGAAAAATGAGTGGTTAATTTTCTTCTAATGATATTATGAATAAGTGATAGAGGTGTTTTGGGATTTGCAACAACTCAAAGTTAAAAAAAAATAGAAGAAACAAATACTTTATAATGTAATAGAGATTTGATATAAAATATATGAATGAATCAAGTCTGAAATATAATTTGATTATTTACATTTAATATAGTTTTTATATTAAAATAAATATTGAGAACTAAGAAACTTAAAGTTGTCAAATTAAGAGTATGGAATCTTAATCTTAATTTTAATGTTATTTTAATTTTAATTTTAATATATACTAAAAGACAATTGATCAAATTTCAATTGACCAATCATAACCATCAATTTATTTAAATTATCAAATTAAACATGTGACTTAATTAATTTAATTTATTAAAATTACGTTATTATATTTAAAACTAAAATTCTAATTAAATATTTATGTTATCTAAAGCTAAAATTAGATGCGGATAAAAAAAACTCTAGATTAATACAACTATAACTAATTAAATATACAACTATTTAGAAAAATACTAGATTTTAGACCCGTATAATATACGGGTATATATAGAATTTCTACATTTAAACAAAAGTTAAATAAGTTTATAACAAAAGTCATGAAATAAAATATATGAAGTAATATATATTCAGTTAGTTTTTAAAGATCCATTTACAAATGTATTTAGTAAAAGATAAAGATTATTCTATTAGATATGTATTACTAATTATTCTTTATATTATATCAAAATTATTCTTTAATAAGTGATGAAAAACAAAAAAAAAAAAGTAAATTAAATTAAATTAAAGACAAAATTGAAAGCAAAAGCTGATTTGAGAGAATCGAAAGCTGTGATTATTCTATAAATACTTAAATATTTGAATAAAGATTATTAGTATTTTTAAATTATAATAAGGCTAATAATGACATCATCAATGTTAAATTTTGAGAATTGAAGATTAATGAGTGGTCAATAAAATGGTTAAGTCAATTGTCACTTAGTATATATAAAGATAAATAAAAGATAAAAAAGACTTTTTCTACAAATAATACGGATATAAATACTAAAATATCTGGATAAAGATTATTAAGATTTTTAAATTAGAGTTTTGTTAAACAAAGCCAAAAGAGCTTTAAAAAAAATAAACTTTTAAGTTGAAGACTACAAAGTGCAGGAATAATATTTAAAGTGCAAATTAATGATGTAAAACAAAAAAAAAATATAAATTAGTTAGAGTTTTTCTAAGTATATATATATATATATATATAATATATATATATATATTATATATATATATAAATATTAAAGAGTAGTTATCTTAAGATTCTTAAGCCATCCATCTTAATTTAAACTCTCCTTAAACAATGCCACATAGGATTTATCCTATATGTCATTTTCATAAAATTTTTGAAAATATTTTATTTATTTATTATATATATAATAAAAAAAACTAAAATAAAATTAATCTATATTATATTGTACAAATTTTAGATCCTCTAATCCAATAAGGCAATATATATATATATAATACATATATTTGTGGTTTGGCATGAGATTTGTGATAGATATTAAAATTATTTATTTTAGGTAAAAATTTGTTTTATTAACCAAAAATGAAAATCCTGTAATTAACTGTATATTTTTACCGATAACTACTTTGGATTGCATATGTATATTTTACATTAGAGTTAGATATTTTATTTACCAAATTTTTAATTTTATTAGAATAAGTATTGGTTTGTTTTTAGTTTATTGTGTATGTAATTGGTTACGTTTTTTTTTGGTGCTTCATAATCATTTATTAAGCTCGATGTGTGATATTTACCATTTTGACAAACATACAATAAGACATATTGTTTAAAAGTATGTTATAATCGCCTCATGGTTGCTAAATATTTTATCTAAAAATATGTTGTAATCGTTCTTTATAATCTATGTAGCTGAGTCCAAATTCAATGCATGTTGTTTAATGTTTTTGTTAACCGGTTTTGTTGGTGACTATGATATGAAAATACAAGGGCCAACGAATGATATGGTTGTATAAATTAACACAAAACACTTTCACTGATTATCAATATCCACAGCTAGATTATTTTTCTTATATATATATTCCATTAACGATATTTTAATTAGTCACACATCGTGCGGGTAAAATACCTAGTAATATATATATATATATATATATATATATATATATAATAACTTTTTGTTAGAGAAAAAATACGGCTACTATAGTTAATTCTTTGATTACATATTGTTGATTTTAATAAAAAGAAAAAGTTAATATTTACATTGTGCTTAAAAGTAATTACATTAACAATCCGTGCGTAAAAATAGTCCCATGAAGTTTGCATATTTGTTAAAGTTACTATAGCTAGGTTTAAGGTAAAATAAAATAAGTATTAAAGTAAAACAAATAAAACAATAAGTTTCTCTTCACTGAAGATCACTGTGCATCATGAAAATCATCGTGTATCAATTGTTTCGTGAATATTCGTGCATCAATTTAATCATGATCTAAGGGTCAAGATCTTGTCTTATTTGTTTTACTTTAATACTTGTTTTACAATACCCAACCCCACTATAACTATTAATCCTTTAAAATAAAAGTTTGGATGTGCTTAGCATCTTTAAATAACGGATAAGGAAAGTCATAATATTATTTATAGGTTAATAACTATTTTTATTTTATATTTATGACATCATTAAAATTTAAATGATCAAATTAAGGCTTTTGATTGGTCAATAAACTATTAGGTTTGTTGTCTTTTAGTATATATAAAGATATCTATTTTAAAAAACCCATTCTATAAAAATACGACTATTTATATATTTATATATATATACATATACATATATATATATTTATTATTATTATTATATACCATATATATTATATACTCCATCTATAATTAATTAAATCAATATGTCTAAATTAATTTATATTTTTTGGTTTTTATCACCAATTTATACTTTAACACAATTAAAAAATAATTAATTTACTTTTTAGTTTTTCATCACCAAAATATGTCAAAACAGATATGCCTACCTGTTTGGAGTTTCGGTGCATCATAGCCTACCACTGCTTATGTGGTGCACCATTGTGTGGCGAGGAAAGCTAACAATATGTAAATTATAATAAATAAAAAAAAAATCGACTTTGTAGCACAACACCAATGTATCCCCACCATTTGGGCATTTAGCTAGTAGCTTACTAATTTGAAACATCAATTTCAAAACTAAATTGAAACCATTTAACTGAAATAATGATGTTATTTTCCACCTAAGTTTAAGTCAAGTTCATTCTAATTCTTTCATGTTAACAGTCATTTTATTAAACTCGTTCTCGTGATATCATTCAAAAAAAAAGTAAGTAAGTAAGTAACTGCTTAGGGTCGCCTTCTGCGGGTTTTGAGCCCCAATACCTCAACGGTGTATGGGGGAGGTTAAGATGTAGGCAGACCTTACCTCTACCTAAGTAGAGAGACCGCTTCCAGTTTCTACCTAATTCAAAATAAAAAGAATTTATCAAACACTAACTCTAATCATAATCATTGATTATAATCTTTAATTCAATTCTTTAACATAATCATTTTTTTTCAATCACCAATTTCATAAGTTCGTTTGTCTTTTTTAACGTCTATAGATGGTTTTTTGCTGATGTGACGCTGATTATGACTAGTACCCCTGTGGATGAGTCTACGCATAAGACAACTTCTTATTGGGTTGTGGCTCTTTCAAAATAACGAGCTTATAGTATTAAACTACTTTACCACAATAACCGAGTGGGAAACATGCAACGCAAAATGAAGATTAGGATAGATTTTAACTTGATTTGTTTTAAATTAGAGTTAATTACAGAAATCGTCCTTGTCGTGGACCTCTACTTGCAGCTTTCGTCCTTAAGTTTAATAAATTACAGTTTTAGTCCAAAAAACTTTGCCTCATCAACACTTTTGGTCCTGGGTGGTAACGTCTGTTTAAAACCCTATCACGTGACAGCCACATGATGGGCATTTTCGTCATTTCCCTTCTTCCAGTTATTACACTTTTAGTCCAAAAAAAACTTATTTACCTTTTTTTTCCTCCAAATTCATCATCAACAACAACCATCCACCATCATCATCCACCACCATTACCTGATAGTAATATTAAATTATTCTTTTTCATTTTTCTTCTTAAGAATTCTTGGTAAAGGAGACAATGGGTTTTAACCCTAAATTGTTTATAGTATAATTTCATTCATATATAACTTGTAAATCAGATTATGTACACAGATATATATACAAAAATCACAAAAACCGAAGATACAAATATAAATTGGACATGTATCGACCATGATCAGTGAAAGAATCTTGGGTATGAGTCTCGATATCATGTTCTCATTTCTGTTTCACCTCAGATCTTGACTTCTTTGTTCAGATCTGCAAGTCAACGCCGGTCAACAGCCGAGTCTTCTTATTCTTCTTCGTAAGAACAAACAAGTTTGTAACCCAGATGACTTTGGTTGACCCGAACGTTCTTCCTTTCTTCTTATGACTTCTGTTATATATCTCCATTTTTGTTTTATACTCTTGCCCATGTATGTGTGTGAATTGATGTATATGTGTGTATTGCAGTGTGTATGTACATAGGCGTGTGTGTGCGCTGTATGAAATCAATGTATGTATTTCTTCTTTTTCAATTTTTGTTTTTGCTATCTTGTTTCATCTGTTCATAGCTGAACATCTGGAAGATATAGATATAGATGATGATGACTATTTAATTTGTATTTTTAATAGATAGATGGGACAATGATTTTTGATAATGGAAATAAATTAATAAAAAAAAAAGTTTATAATTAGTTACACTTTTAGTCATGTTGTAAAACAAAGACGACACTTTTGGTCATTGTGACATTAAAAGACAAAAATACCTATCATGTGATTGGCATGTGATGACATATTAGACTGATGTTACCACCCAGGACCAAAAGTGTTGATGGGGCAAAGTTTTTTGGACTAAAACTGTAATTTATTAAACTTAGGGACGAAAGCTGCAAGTGGAGGTCCAAATTTTTGTAATTAACTCTTTAGATTAATTTGATTTTTATGTCATTTCATGTTGGCTGTGAGACTAATCAAACTGATAAGTTGGCTTATCCATTTACTCTAAATTTTTATTTTTGGTGGCGTTAGTTTTTTAAAGGCAATTAATTATGCAAGTCTTGTACACTTTGGTCCCTCCAAGACTCCAAGAGTTTAAATACAATAAATCTTCGAAGAAGATATATACCTAACAATTCGACAAATCCGTCATACCAAATTAATCGTTGACTCAGCTATCTTTTCTCACTTTCATGTGACGTTCTTCAATTCTCCAATCTTCAATATCTCTCAACTGTCACTACACAAAATCCAGGTTTCTAGCTAGATATCAAGCCATCGAGAATATTGATCAAAGTATCGTGCAATAAGGTAATTCTTATATCTTTCGTTCGTTTGTTGTTCCGGGGCTTACTTGTAAAGAACATGCATGATGATCGATATGATCGATAGATAAGTTGCGCATTAGTTTTTAATTGTTCTCTTGCATATGTTGCATCAAAGCCTATTGGAGCTTTCCTAATTAAACTAGATGTCAGGTTAATTAATTGTAGATAACTTAATTGGTGGTTTTAATCAAAGAAGATAAAAATTAAAATGCAGATATAGCTTGGTGTGGTTCACAACTTCATCAAATTGTAAAAAAAAAAGGTGCTCAAGATTTCAATTCAGAGTCTCTCCTAGTCTGATTGATAAATTTAGAAGCCTTAAAAAGATCGCAAAGTAGATAAAACTTTCATTTGTAGTTTAATAGTATTAGTTTAGAGTCTTTCTTTCATATACAACTATATGAACGCTTTTTGCATGAAAGGATATCAAACGATTATGAAGACTTGCTGTTCAATAAAATAAATTAAATAAATGATTATGAAGACTAACTTAAATGATTAAGCCTTTGAACAAAGATTATTAGTTATACGGAGTAACTAATAATCCATGAAATATGTTCCTGCATGGGGTTAAATTAAATAAATTCTAGTTTAATTAGATGAACAGATGGAGTTGGAAAATTTTGAAAGATGCAAGATATTAGAATTGCATTCCAGCATTCATCATATATCTTTTCACTTAAGGTGAAAACACTCCACAATTTCGAAAGGATACGTCATTGTTCCTATTAATTTAAATTATGCGGGTCCTTCCAAATAGGGTGTTTGGAATTGAGTTTGTAAATATTTTACGTTGCATTTTGAAAATATATATATGTTCTAATTAACTTACTTTTTCAAATTGTCTGTATTAATTATTTTTTCTTTTTTGTCAAAATTTTTAATAATTAGATAATTACTTCAAAACGTAATTCTAAACACCCTTACAAAACTAGATTTGATCTTGTAACATAATAAGAGCCTACCCAATGGTCATGACCCATCCCCCAAAGACTAGTCCATGTCAGCGCTATCAGCAAAAAACACTCCAATGACTAATCCCCCAAAAATGCACCCAATGCACTCATCCCTCAAGGACTAGTCTTGGACCCACCAATTATTTAATTCTACCCCCAAACATAATACTTTTAACCTTCTAAATAATAATAATAATAATAATAATAATAATAATAATAATAATAATAATAATAATAATAATAATACAAAGTATATTTATTTAGAGAATAAAAAGAAGGTTATTTATTTTAGGGTTATTTTTAAATAAACATAAAAGTTAAAGGTAGAAACTAAAAAATTGAAAAAAGACAAAAGTTGGGAAAAAAAAACAAACGCACCTACCTGGCTACCCATCTTCTTCGAGTATTACCGGCCGCCGGAAAAAATGGCTCATGTGATGTTTTTTTTTTCTCTTTATAGAGATGCCACACACACATATATGTATTTATAGACATATATATATATATATATATATATATAGGAAAGAAAAATGAAAAAAAAGAAAAGAAAAAAGAAACGCGAATTAACTCGTCCCTGGAGGAACGAAACCATCGGACGACTGAAGCGAACGAGCCAGGAACGAGTCCCACCCAATGGTGTGGACTCTTCTGAGGCAGGCGGACGAGCTCGGGAATGAGCCCATTGGGCACCCTCTAACAGACCCGTCATGAAACTTGAGAAAATATGTGTAAAATTAGTTAAAAACCAATTCTGACATGAGTAGTCTCAAAACATTAATCACAGGGAATACCCTAACGTGGATAACCGGAGCTTGACTATCCTTCGTTGCCACCGAAGTTATGGCAATGTGTGTCCGTCTTTGCATACCTTTAGACTTTAGTCAAGGAGAACACTTACCAACAATTAGTTATGCTCTTAATTTTTTCTGTCGAGTACTATTTTTTACTTTAATTGATTTTGGTACAAATTTTCATTTCACCTTTATCATCATCGAATCACACAAATACTTTAAACAAAAAATGAATAGAAAACTGTTACATATTCAAAGTGAATGGAAAACCATATGTTAATATTTTAAATAAATGATTGAGTTTCACGTTTTTTTATATATTAAAAAGTAATATGTAAAAACTTTTTAACCCAAAGATATAAAAAAACCCCACATATTTACTTCATAATTTAAAGTCTTAGTTAACTGCACATATTTACTTGACAATATATATTTATGAGGGCTTGGTCTGGGTATATCCAGGTTCAAGTCTGAGGGGGCAGAGTTTACTCCAATTTAAATATCGTTTTGGACGGTTCAATTAGGGATTTTCCCCCACATGGTCATAGTGCTGCAGTTTTGAGGTATCCTAGCGCATGCCCAATTAAGACAACGTATGTCTATACTCTTAGGTCGCGTTTGGTTCGCAGATTCTGATGAAATTTGATGGAATTGGAATTAAATTCCATTCCTTAGTGCGTTTGGTTGCTCAATGATGAAGGAATATCATTCTGTTGGAATGTCAACATTCCCTCATTTGATGGAATCTCCATTCCATGAGGATGAGGAAAGGAATCTCATTCCGTCTCTCCCTTAAATCTTAAAAAAAAATAAAAAACATTTTATCAAATTTCATTCCATCAGATTCCAATTCCTTCAATAAATTCCATTCCAACCAAAATATTCCGTGAACCAAACGCCTTAGAAATTCGTTTTCCAAAAAAAAAAAACTGCACCACAAAGCTACTATAAATACCCAAGAAAGTGATATTATTTCCACTTGTGAGGTAAGACGACTTTTGACAAGGTCAAAAGTCTCCAGGTGGCAGCTGAGAGTTTTACTGGCGAAAATATTCGGTTAAGTCAAACTTAGTTTAGCATAAATAATTGATGAAATTGGTCCCCCACTTTTTCTTAACCAACCTATTTTCCAAAAGTCCCACATGGCCACACTAAATCGAATATTCCATTAACAATTTTTCCTTTTTGTGATGTAATACTATTATACAGTCGTTTGATACCGATATTTTTGTATATGATGAATAAATATTTGTATATAGAAATCATCATTCTTTCACTAAAAATCCAAACCTTTGTTTAAAAGTTAATTTTCGAGGTTCATTGTCTATTACTGTCTCACGTATAGAAGGTGTTGGTACTAAAGCATATGGTAGGAAATCAAAACAGGATCACGCCTTTTACCAAGTACCGTGCCGAACCACATAATTTTCCGTTAGTTTCATTTACTTTGCGGTGTGTGTCGACTTATTGCTTCCCACTGAAGTTTCGTCAAAAAAATATACGAGTAACTTTTTTTAATAAATAACGTCCCATGATTTCTATAACTATACGGATTATACCTAATAGCGGTCAACATAAATTAAGAAAATGATGAATTCTACCTTTTCTTAAACAACATGATTTGAGGTTTGTTTGTAATATAAATTAGATGCATATGGATGTAAGGTGTTTGGAAAGTCACATACCAAAAAAGGACAAGTAGACCTTGCTTTGTCACATGTTGTCAATTTGAATGAATTAAATAATTCTTGTGAAACAAATTGAATCATCAATTAAAATATTACATTTATTACAAATAATAGTAGATAATATAATTAGTATATTTAATTATTCATCTTCTCATTGTCGTTGAACAATAAAAACACTATGGCATTGTTTGAACCAACTAAGTAACATTGTTCATATCACATTCAAATTAATTAATTAATACATTAAATCAATTTAGAGATATGCACGCACGGCACAGTGTATTATTTATGACTTTGACATCCAACTATTTATCTTTCTCTAGGTAAGTTTGTTACAATCTTTATCTTTATACGAAACTAAAGCAACTATTCTAGGGAGATAAAAAATAACATTAACGATACAGGTATTCTAGAGAGAGACCAAAACCTGCGAATTGTTTTTTTTTTTTGGTTTGTCAAGTACAAGAGATACTTCAATCTGCTCTCAATGCTTTTGATATTTTGGTATGTTTTGATTCATATTACTGGGTTATTTTTTAAGAAAGTCAAGTTCTTTTACAGAATTACATACACTTGCTCTGTTTCTAGCTTTTTAATATTTTTTATTTTCTATGTTCTCTAGCTTTTATTTCAAGAAACATCAGCTTTGTGGTTTATAGTTTGGGATTGAGTATTGTTGACATTGACATAGTGACATGACTAATCTTGGGTAATTTTGCAGAAAAAAAATGGAGGAAGATGATGGAATGATTAAAGGGGTAGATAAGTTAGCAACACCATCATATTTGGTAGTTGCTTTAGCTGTTAGTGGAAGTAGAAAAACCAAGTATGTTGTTAAATGGGCATTGGATAAATTTGCTCCTGAGGGTATTCTTCTCTTCAAATTGTACTTCATTCGCCCGAAAATTACCAGAATCCCAACACCAAGTGCGTTTCTTTTTCGAGATTCGTTTTTTCCAAGTATTTTGTAATCTATATTCTATTAAAAATTCTGCTTTTTGTTTGTTATTGTGGTAGTGGGAACTGTTCCTGTCTCTCAAGTGAGAGAGGATGTAGTGATTGCGTATAAGAAGGAAGTCGAATGGCAAACGTACGAAAAGCTGACGCCTTTCAAGAACATGTGTGCTAGGAGAAAGGTTTGAGCTTTATATTGTTTCTTGATTATATCGACGAAATCTAATGAAACGGTATTAAGATGAAGCTGTTTGTTTTTGTGTGTAGGTGGAGGTGGAAATTGTGCAAATTGAATCGGATGATGTAGTAGCTACAATAAAACAGGAAATTGTTAAAAACAATATCAAGAAACTTGTGATTGGAGCTTCATCTAATGGCTTGTTCTCTAGGTACAGAATTCGTGCTAAACGTTTTGTTTTCACTACATCGGGTGTTGTGTGATATGTTATTTTGATGGTATTTGGTAATTTAGGGGACGGAATTTGTCATCAAGAATCTCAGAAAGCATTCCTAGCTTTTGTACAGTTTATGCTATATCTAAAGGGAAACTATCTTCGCTCCGAGCTTCTGATTCTGAGACTATTGGATCCTCTAAAGATGGGAGTAACAGTAGTGATTCAAGTTCTATCACCAACTCTTCAAGTTTTGATCCCAGTTTCCAAACAGGTAATGTTTGACTTTTGAGGTCATAGTTGCTAATTTAGTACCTTCTTTATTCATTAGGATTATTTGACTTTTTCGTGAAAAATTCAAGCATGATTGGAGATTGTGAAGAGTCAGAAAGGATGTTTTTGGTGCTAAATATAAACTAATATTCATATCGAATTTAATGTCAAGAAGTTACAGGTTGACCTCAAAAGTCAAATCCAGTTGTTTGATATTGTCAGAATTTTTGTGTTAACAGAGTGGACAGACCAAGGTTTGGGTACCTCATACTCCCTATTCTCTTCAAATTCACTACCGGTGCAACGTTTTGAGGCACTTTCATCCATAAACCGGGTTCTTCACAAAAAAACAAGTTCCTTAGAAAGTCCGAGAAATAAGCTTCTTGATAGCTTCCAGGGAGATGAAACAACACTTTCTTATGGCAGTAATAGTAATGCTGATTATTTTCGCGCAAATAGTATGGTATCAAGCGATAGAAGTTTTTTGACTGAAAACCATTCTTGGACATCTGATCAAGATACTATATCCTATGCGCCTTCAGAAATTTCTTCAGAAATCCAGGTATCTTTCTATCCTTTTGTCACAATTATATGTGTTTTCATGTTCTTCTAACATATATGATTTGGCAACCTGTCCTCCCAGGATAATGATATCAACTTTGAGCTAGAAAAGTTGAGAGTTGAGCTTAGGCACGTTCGTGGGATGTATGCAATTGCACAAACCGAGACATTTGATGCATCTAGAAGGGTACTTCAGTTTCTTTTCCAAGCCAACCTTTAAATATAGCCACTATTACTACTAAGTCATGCAAAACTAACACATATTACTTTATGTCAGCTAAATGACCTTCAAAAACAGAAACTAGAGGAATCAATCAGACTCAAGGAGTTAAAGGTTAAAGAGGAGGAATCTAAAGCATTAGCTAAACAAGAGAAGCAGCAGCATGAGGCTGCTGAAAGACAAGCCGAATACGTGAAAGATTGTCTCCGAAGAGAAACTGCTGTAAGGAAAGATGCAGAAGAGAAGGCGTTACAAGAATCTATAGAGAAGGAAAAGCTTCAGCAAGCCGTAACAGGTACATCAATGAAGTACCAGACTTTCACATGGGAAGAGATCGTGGCTGCTTGTTCTTCGTTTTCTGAAGATCGTAAGATAGGAACAGGTGGGAATGGAAGTGTATATAAAGCAAGCTTTCATCATACGGTTGCTGCTGCGAAAGTTCTTCACTCTCAGGAAGCTCACAGAACCAAGCAATTTCAACAAGAGGTATGTACTGCAATCTACAGAATTATTTTGATTTTTGTGTTTGAGTCTCTAATTTTCAAATCAAGTTTTGATTTTGCAGCTTGAAGTTCTAAGCAGAATACGGCATCCTCATTTGCTTATTCTGATTGGTGCGTGTGTAGATCATGGCTGCTTAGTATATGAGTACATGGAATATGGGAGCTTGGAAGAGAGATTATTTCGCAAAAACAACACACCACCAATCCCATGGTTTGCTCGATTTCGTATTGCATGGGAAGTAGCATCAGCTCTAGTCTTCCTTCATAATGCCAAACCCAAATCAATTGTTCATCGTGACCTAAAACCTGCAAATATATTGCTTGATCATAATCTCGTGAGCAAGATTGGCGATGTTGGCGTTTCAACTATGCTTAATTCAGACCCTTCTTCTCCATCCACCATTTACAAAGACACCAGTCCAGCTGGAACCCTTTGTTACATCGATCCAGAATATCAACGAACAGGATTAGTTTCTCCAAAATCCGATGTTTATGCTCTTGGTATTGTGATTTTGCAGTTACTGACTGCAAGACCAGCAATTGCACTAACCCATGTGGTGGAAACCGCTTTTGAGGATACTAAGTTAGCCATGGTGCTGGATCGAGAAGCAGGCGAATGGCCAGTGGATGAAACTAAGGAGTTAGCTATGTTGGGCTTGAGTTGTGCTGAACTTCGACGAAAAGATAGGCCGGATTTGAAAGATAGGGTTCTTCCTGTATTGGAGAAACTGAAAGCAGTCGCGGATGAAGCTCAAAGAACCACATCTATGACTCGGAAGACCCCTCCTAATCATTTCATATGCCCAATACTCGAGGTATGTTCATAAGTGTCAAAGATCAGGTAATGGGTCAAAATGGAAAGTCTGTAAAACTGGTTGGAACAAGACGGCTTGGGATGAACTCGCTCTGGTAGCACTTTTTTGCTCTTATAACTATTTATTTATATTAATAACTGATGTGTGAATTGATGATGTTTTCATACAGCATGTAATGATCGATCCTTGTGTTGCTGCTGATGGCTACACTTATGATCGTAGGGCGATAGAGAAATGGTTTGAGGAGAATGACAGTTCCCCAATGACAAATTTACCATTGACAAGTAAGAGCTTAACACCAAATTACACACTTTTCTCTGCAATAATGGAGTGGAAACTAAGAGCGCAGTGATTTGAGTAAGACTTTTGGATCCAACCAGGTTTTTCTTAGGATTGTTTAATGTACATTTTTTTTTCCGGTTTAGATGCTATTAGGGTCTACATGAACCTTTGATCTGAAAAGTTAATAGAGTATAAATTAATGTACATGTTTATACCTTGGAAACATGTTATTGCATTCATTTTCAAATTTTCACCGGGTAGGACATGTTGGGTCAAACTATCGAAGACTAAACAGGTTACATTGTAAAGATCATAACATGGAAAAAAAATACCAGTCAAAATGGGTAAGGTGAAGTTACCCAAAAAAAATTTGTCCACCAATTTAAAGCTTTTTATAGTATTTAATAACAATCAATTTAGAAAGAAATTCTATTGGAGGTTGTATTTCACTAACGAGATACTTTAGATGCTTTTTGAGCAGTCCAGAACAAATATGTTTCATATATGTATGTCACCCATAAACACAAAATATGATCCAAATTGACTCGCTTATAATGTAAAAATGGATCAAGTTGCCACCTCTAAATATTCGGACAGATGGCAGTTATAGAACATATGTACCCACCTACGAAAATACGAGACGGGCTGTGATCCTTGAATGTTATTTATCTGGTTTGGCACCCAAACCTCTGACAGTCTAAGATCTGCATTTCCAAGTTCTAAACTGGCCCAGCCTGCCAGAACGTTTTTATATTTGCATGATGCACCAGAATATCATGCAAGAATTTATGCAACAAGCCAACAAGCACGAGAGAATATAAAAGAATAAGTGTACATATATGTAACATATCCAAGATCAATAACATGCATTTTGTTTTTAAAATAGTTCGTAATCAATATTAAAAACCTCACGCGCTACTGTCCATCCAGACGACGGCTCCTGCCACTAAAGGCTCCACCATTTGGTGGCTTTGGTGTGTTTGTTTGCCCGTCACTAGTATTCCTCTGTTCCCTAGTTGAAGCACTCATGGTTCCCCCGACGCGACGGCTTCTCCCTTGGAAAGCAACTCCTCTTGACGTGTCCCTCCGAATCGGACTGTTCATTTGGTATCCCCTGCCCCAGTATGCCACAAGTTTGTGACTAGAAAACAAGAGTCAAGGACAGCAAAATATAAACTTGACACACCGTGTGGCCGTATACAAAAACAAGAGTCAAGGCTGCGATTAGTCATTTTATTACTGGATGCAAAAACAAGCAAACAAAAATCTGCAAGGATACACCCAAATAGGAGTTTTGCAAAAGTTGCTGCCACCAGCAAGAGGGTAAAGAACTGTCATGAAGTAATACAAATGGCCAACTCCAATCCCTAGTAAACTTGGCATCAATTGATTTCCAAGCACCAAATCGATAGCAAGCATAGCCCAAGGCAAATAGAACCCCTGCACTCCCATTAAACAAAAAATGATCACTGTATTAAATAATCACCTGTACTAAATGTGTCGTCGGAGATACCTATCAAAATTTCCCTTTTTTTGGACTTGTAATTATCAAAGAGTCAGCCAAATGTTTGGCAAGTTCTAATAATATATGAAACTAATCTATAATAGAAAAGGACATGCTTTTGAGAAAATTAAGTTCTTATGAAAGACGGTACAAGTCTCACATGATATTAGACTATATTCTACCCTTTAATAAATCATTTTTGCGGTTAAAAGCAATCATCTGTAAACGTTGAAACTGATTATCATGCCTAAGTTGTAATTATGAGTTTCAAAAAGCAAAATCCAAGCGCCACTCAATACTTCATTGAAGCTTCAGTAGTATAAGATTTAAGATACCTTCAACTCTACAAGACCTTGAATGTTAATACGAGTGTTTGGGAGCTCACGACTCCAGACATAAACAATCATGAAAACCAACGAAGCTCCCATGTATGGGAACCATAAAAAAGGAATGGCAGCAACAACCTAGAAAGACATTAAAAGCACCACTAGCGACATCAGTATTATACCATAGACCAACTAAAATATATAAAGCTATAAATATATGGGTTCTTAGCGAGTATACCAGTAATGAGAGTGCTCCAAAGAAGAACATCCATACATAATCTGCAGTCCTTTTGTCGAATGGGCCCCGTTCTAACTGAACACCATATTTTAAACTAAAACACCCAATAACATCCTTCTGATAATCAGTCTTAGATAACAGGACAAAAGATATGAGATCAGGAAAGACTTACATGATGAATAACCGAAATGCAAATGTGAATGAGAACGATCCGATGAAAAAGAAACTCGTTATAAGCCTCCAAATCTGCATTATGTAAAATTGGAAACTTTGAAGGATGTTGCACACATGCAACATACATAAATAGTAGAGATGGCAAAACAGAACGCATTGAATAGCAGGTACTTTTGTGTTACGGGTTGAAACAACCAGAGCAGGTCGGGCTGACCAGAAACACCTTTTGCCTTTTCTTCTTAAATTATTTATATGAATAATTATCTACTTTTCTATAATCCATTTAGCAGTTCGTAGGCATTATAAATACACCATTTGTTCTCTTATCTTTTGAAATAGTTTTCTTGGCTTTACGGGCATTTGACCACTTAATACAAACCGAATGGGCTCGTTCGTAGCTAAAAGAGTCAAAATAGACACTCTACAGATCAGTGGTCTTTACCTGAAAGTGCTTAAACACGTCTTCATAATATAAAGCTAAGATGCCAGGGTTGTAAAGCTGAAGATGACGGCCCAAAGACGTCAAAAAACAGATGCTTGCGTAAGTCTTGGCAACAGGCGGTATGGAGTTATAATATCTGGTTTATATTTAGCCAATCTCAAGGGAGTTAGACATGACAATATTTGTGACTATAGGAGTCATTATTCAATACCTCTGGCACATACCACATACAAAAAAGTAGGAATGTTTAGAAAAGCCAACAAACAAGGTGTTATGAATACATTTCGGTTGCTTTTAACATGTACACTACAACATATACAGAAAAATAGAATAAGCCTATATGGATGAATGGTGATCATAATATATTCTCATATAGTTATAGATATATCAATCTTTGCTCACTAATAATAATTAAATTCCAAGACACCCAGTCAAACAAGAATCCTTTTTTGCTTGAATTATGAGTCAGTCTGTGTGGCTATCTAAAGTTTACTAGATGTTACTAGTATAATTTTATGCATAACCTGAAATCTTAATACATAAAAATAAAATTTTTTGAAAAATAAAAGAAGAGAACTTACTGCATGGGGGTAGCCATTGTTCAGAATTGTAATTGGTATTTGTGATCATGAAATCAAGGGCATGGACTTTATATATCTCACAAAAAAGTAAAGAGTTAAAATTAACTAACTATTACTCGTAATATTAAAATTAACTAACTATTACTCGTAATATAAAGATTAAGAAATGGAGATTCCAATGAAGACTTTTGGAATCATCACAGGATACCCCACAGAAGAAGTTACGGTTTCTTCACGGTAGTCATTGTCTTAGTGGAGCATAAGAAGGTGGAAGACTCTCACTTTGGGGTCAACCCAGACAGTAACAAAAGAAAATTTCCATAAAGAACTTAAACAAATTTTATAAACTCTTGTTATGATCGCCACAAAAATGAATAATATATTCTACAAAGTAGTATTAAAAAAAGGGTCTACTACAGGGTATGACGTTTGTTCCTGTATTTACATTAATAAACAATTTACAAACATATACATAGAAACTCAGAAGTTGAAAGAGAAAGGTTTTGAGACAGCAGGGATATAATTTGTCGATTCCTATGTTTCGGGGCCAGAAGCGAACAAACTAATAAGGCCACGAAAGACTTGTGCTGAAAGTTTCTGCGCTTGAAGAATCTCACCATCCACATTCCACACGCTTTCCTCTCCAGAAGAAGTGAATGTGAAAGTTGTTGTCTATGGAAAGATATAGAATGTCATCAGAAAAAGTAATTTATGGTTTTCAATCAGAAAGTGTTAATAGAAAAACTCGTACTTTATGGTGTTCAACAAAGTCGAAATTCAGAGGGGTTCCACCCTTTCTTGCTAACTGCATGAGATGCCTACAAATATCAAAATAATGATAGCTAATCAAATTTAAAAGCGACAATTTCGATAAAGAGGTCAATTTGCTTATAAATAGATTAAATGGGTAAGATGCAAACACTTTAAATGAAAAAGCCACTGGTCAAATGGGCTGAAACTTCCCCAAATTGTATTCAAAAGCATATACAAACGCAACCTACTTAATAGCTAAATCCTTGTATTAAACAAATTTCTTGTGAGATCATAGTTTCTATTTTATAATCATATCTAAAACTTTAATTTTGTCCAAAGTTCAAAAAACTAGAGTTTGCATGTCAATCCCCGGCTGTTCCCGACCCAGTTTTACCCAAACCGAAGTTGATTTGTTACCCAACCTGCCCTTTACCACCGATACAAGTGTGGAACCAACTGGTAATCTGGCTTCAGACCCAGTTTGAGCTCATCTGTTCACTCTTTCTGGGTCCATTTATTCAGTTGAGTTTAAAATATGAACTATGCATCAAACAGAATACAGACGTATGTTTTTACCATAGATAAAATGCACGCGGGCAATCTTTGATCAAAACAAGATGTAGGAAACCATCTGAAAGGTGTGCATGAGCAACCAAGCCATCAGGTGCTTTTTCATTACGACAAGAGATTACAGCAGCCCCAATGCTAAGAAATTGTCCTTTAACTCTTACCCAATTTGATTCTCGATGCGGGTCAGATTTATCTATTGATGTATTGTTACAAACATCACATTTGGTCCGACAAGTCAGTCTTTCCGGCTCCTTAGATAATCCCCAAAAAGCCTTAATCCTTCTTGCATTGGCACCCACGTTCGTTTTGTTTGAATCAGCTTTTATATATGCTACTTTCGCTTTGTATGACCTTATAAATGAACACAGCTAAGTCGAATTAAATAAAGTATAGCTATTGAATTAGATTTACAAATATGTAGCCAAGTGACTCAATACCTGTGCCTGAGGAATACTTTTGTTCCTGCATAATCATATCGTTTTGGCCCCATCCACCGATATTTTTCACTCTCTGTAATGACATCTCCATAGAATCCATAACTGGAATGATCAAAGAAACAAAGAAAAAAATAAATACATTTTCTTTCCCATTTCTCTTTTCTTTTAACTAGAGGTGGCATAATGGTCGAGTTGGGTGACAGGTTGAAATGAGTTTAATTATAGTGCAGATGAAAAGGGGTTGGGTTAACTGGTATAACCCACGGGAGAAAATAATAATCCAATTTCTGAATATAAAAAACCTGTTACATGTGATTTCATAACTTTCTAAACAGAATATGACTCAGGGAGCTATAAGAATTGAAAATACACTTTGGATAACTTTCAACCCATTTAACCTGTTTTCCTTTCAGCTAAAATATTTTAATATGTCCCATTTGACACGTTTGTGATAAAATCATAACCAAAATCAACCCATTCAGAAGTAAATGGGTGGATATTGCCACCTTTATTCTGAACCTACACTTTCTTTTCTGTTCAAACATAAAAGAGACTTCAAATTTCACAAACAGGATGGATGGTTTCCATTTTCTAGAAAGAAAGACAAATAAGAGCCTACCCAGCGAACGAAGCTGCATATCGTACATGAGGCTTGTTTTTTGATATGTGTGATGTTTCCCATCTCACGACTTGAGCTATATCAAGGCATACCCTTTTACCCAAGATAATTTGCAATGTAGATGTCATAGGATCCCGGACCCCAGTTGTACTGTGGAAAATCAAAGTGAAAGGGTATTCATATAAAAACTCAATGTGACAATAAGAGATATGTGGAAAAGAATGATGCAAGAAATTACCACATTACAACAGCATCAGTGGAACCAGAAGGAATAAGCCCAAATCGAAATCGATTATTTGGAAAAGACATTTCAAAATCTTGATCTGTTTAAGCAAGATGGAGCTAGTTGTTAAACAATTAATTGAATTAGAAAAAGGAGGAGTCTGTAGAAAGGTGCTTACTGAGATTTATGGCTTGTGATTCATCAAGTCGTGACCTTTTGAGTAGTGGAGCCTCATCATCAGTAGAAACTAAAGGCTCCACAGTTTCAACAGTTTCATCATCATCTGGAGGGGAAGGTGGATATGGAGCTCTATGTCTTGACAAGAGAGTCCCATTAAGAATTTCATTAAAAAACCCATCACCACCCTGAATCACATCAAATCAAAGAGCAAAACTAATCAAAGGGGTGAACATATGTGGCTTCATAAGAATATAAACATATAGATATAAGCTACTACATGTGGACCTACATGGCTACATGGGAACCTGGATATGCACATACTGTAAAACAATAGCGAAAAAGGGGTTGTTCTTGCAGCATTTTATGACACACTTTTTGTTCTATTCATGCATGGCCTAGTTTTCGTTTTTCCTTTTTTTTTTTCTTTTCTTTTTTGATGTTTCTTGTGTGTGCAAGGGATGCCAACTTATGAGTATGATACTTACAACAGCTACAATTCCATCATATGATCTAAGCTCTTGATTTGTCATTAAAGCCATGGCCTCAAAAGCATGCCCGGCCTTTTCGGTAACAGTAACCTGTAAAAAACAATTTATTGAAAGCTAATTTAATTTACATTTTGGTTCAGACACTTGATGATCTCAAAACAACTATTCTAATAAGAGATGAACCTTTGTTTTCACTTTGGCTTGCGAGAAGATTGGAGCTACACTTTCCCATGTTCGACTGCCGTTTCCTTTTCCACTCCTTGGATTAACATAAACCTAGTAAAGATAAACAAAACAAAAGGCCAAACAAATTTTTAAGAGCTAATGTACAGCAAGATGTCATATTTTAGACAGTACGAGAACAATTAGAGGGATATTTGCATGTGAATTTTGATGCGGGTACATGATACTAAATCATCAAAGATAGACAATCAGTTCTGATAAAAATGTAACGAACTATAGAAAACAGAGTTTGGATGTGCTTCAGCCGTTGGAAGTTGTAAAATGACCAAATTTCTCATAATTACATGTTCAAGCTTTTAGCCACTTTGATTAATTATAGTGATAACAGGTAACGTGACCAAAAATATGTAAGCGAAAGTAGAAATCGCTCAAAGTATGACAGCAGGTATGAAACTAACTATCTAAAGAAGATTATGCACCCATATATTATCATAAGATAGATTTTTTTATCCACACATACCAGAAGTTTCTTAGGTCGGTCGGTTTCCATGCTTAGATAAGTGTTCATACTGTTTACCCACATTTGACACGTCTGCTTATCCACATGACCAAATGTATAAACCACTGGGGCCCAAATAGAAGGCTGAGATTTTGACCTTTCAACCCCATGCACCGTGAAACGATACATCTACAAGCAATATATGAAGAAAAGTAAAACTAATCACTTACCTAAGAAACTATAAATGATAATCCAGAAACTACCGCACACATAACAGAAGGCGTGAACTTTCTAACCTCAGACGCATGACCCAATAGGCATCCGGGATTTGTGAGAAAAGTTTTATGTACTAATCCCCAATCGATAAACTCAACTGCATAAACATCTGAAATCTTGATTGATGTATCAAGTTTGGATACAATTTGTATTCCCAAACAAGTTGAACTATCCACGTCGTTCTTTAACATAAAAAAGAACATCAAAACATGATATGGTTGCTGAATTGGAATGAAAGAACAAGAAACCAAAACAGTATATGCAGAAATCTACTTCTAACTGTTTTAGTTGTAAATACAAAGGTAAGGTCACAGTTTTGCCCTAGTGGTCAGGTGACCTTCTTTGGATAAATGTAAATCATGGGGTGGGCAGAGAAAGGGTTCGGAAATGGCCATGGGGAAACCCCGGTTAGGCCACGCACATCCGAGTCAAGGACTCGCCCTATACAGATAACCTAAACAGAGAAACCTCCTCGTTCTATAGTCACATTAACTAATAAGATCTTTATCGCATTGTAAACATTAGGAAATGTACTCAATAGTTATGGGAAAGTGGCAATGTTCTTGATCCCAATGTTACTCGGTACTCACTACTAAATTCACTGATAAATACTTGTAGCTAAAAACCAATAATTACACACATTGACAATAATAACAGCTGATTGAATTACTCGACCGTTTACATATTCTCACGTTTAATTTCATGTTCTTTTTTTTACTTAATAAACAAAAATAACCGTATGCATTCAGTTAATTAATATATTCGTTACTAACAACTAACATGTGTCGTATAAAAGAAAAATCTAAAACACACAAAAGTAAAGTTATTTATATGTTTGTGGATGAGAGTATGTAAAGAAATAAATGTAAAAAAAGAAGTAACCTGGAAAAACTAACATTAGAAAGGGAATCAATAGATTTCCAAGATAATAAGCCATTGCTATTATTATTATTATTATTATTATTATTATTATTATTATTATTATTATTATTATTATTATTATTATTATTATTATTATATTATTATTATTATTATTATTATTATTATTATGTTGATTATTATGTTGATTATTAAAATTAAAAAGGCTAACTGAAACCTCTCCAACATTATCCAAGAATAAATTGCACCTCAATTTTAAACAAGATGATTCTTCACCTTCAATATTTTCTTCTTCTTCGTAATCTCCATTTCTTTCCATTACACCCACAATATAATAATTTTTATGAGGACTAATTATAATAATAATGATTGTTATTACTTTGTTAGGAGGAATTGATATATTAATAATAAGTTTTGACGCGGATGATGATTTACAGGGGTGCTGGACTGCTGGTGTTTGGTGTGGTGTTTCTTTTATTTTATAATTTTATCCAGTATTTATATTTATAATTTTATGTAACATCCATGAATTTTGACCCATTGACTTTAAGTGTCATGTTATGAATTATAGTAGTTAAATGACTAATTGTATACTCAATGAGCCGGTTGACGGTGTGCTAGATGTAATGTCGTGGGTTTTGAACTAATTAGTTATGTTGACGGGTCAACCAATGGATCAAAGTCTTGACCCATGACCCACCTTAGTCAACCCAACCCCCACCCACCTTATCCTTTCCTTCCCTTATTCTTCTTATCTCTCTCTCTTCTTTACTCCCAAGAACACACTCTCCTTTCACTCTTTCTCTCTAATTTAATTCATAGTTCATGGAAATTCAAGCTTAGTTAATGCAAGAATAATAAATCTTATCACCATTTTAACTTCATATCAAAACTTGGGTTCCAAAGTGTAAGAAATGACCTCATTTGAATCAAAATTCGGGTTTGAGGATTTGTGAAGCTTTTGGTAAGTAAATTCTACTCTATGACCTTCACTTCATGTTAGTAAACGTATCTATAGTTGTGCCAAAACATTTTCGGGTCACAAATCGGGCCAAAAGTCGGATTTGGGTTTGTCTAGGGTTAGTAATGGGTTAACCGAATTTGAACTTGAGTTTGGTGTTTTGAAGAAAGATTTTAAAGTGGGTTTGGGTTATTCATGTGTAAACATGCTTAATTATGCTTCATATTGAGTTTTGATGCTTCACAAATCGATTTTGGGTGTCAAAAATGAGTTATGGGTTAGTTTTGGTGTGTTTAGGTCGAAATGGGTTGCTGATGCTGAACTGGGTGAGCTGCTGCGCAGCTTCACAATTCTGTTTTTCAGCTGCTGCGCAGCTTCACGAGTCTGTTTTTCAGCTGCGGCGCAGCGATAAGTTGCGGCGCAGTTGGGGGCTTCAATCACTTAACTTTTTCCTAGCTTTAGTTCTAACATCCTAGGATCGTCCCGACCTTTCCGGAATGTACTCTTATGACCTTATTGGTGCCCTACACATGACAAACGAGTCGTTTAAAGTTGGGTGTCCTCTTTGGAACCTAATTCAAGACATTAACATAAACTAAATAAACATATAACTTATGTTTGAGAATGAGGCGACCTTGGGGCGACTTCATTTTGGTTACAAACTATTACATGACCTCCCTAACGACCATGTTGGGTCCCGAAAGTCTTTCAAAGCCATAAACTAAAGCTAAAACCTAGTTAGAGAGTCGTCTTTGGTGAATAATGCATGTCTTGTATACATTACTAGGTTGTGGACGCGTGGAGCACTATAATCACCTATAATCTCATCTTAATTCGATATTAGCCTCTTTTGCCAATCAAGGTGAGTTCGTATCTCCCTACTCTATTGAGATTCGGGCTGAAAAGTGTACATTGTGTGTTTATTTGTTTGAATTAATTGTTTGTTGATTGAATGATGATTGATGGATGAATCATTGAAATGTTTTGTGTATGTTGGTATTGAGAAAGGTTATATTTAGATTAGATGTACATACATGGAAGTCGACTTCGCGTTCAAAAGGTTTGAGATGTGGAGGGTTAGCCGCTGGTACACCCTGTATACAAACATCGAGGACTCTTTGAAAGCAAGCCCTCTCAAGTATATGTATGTATAGTTTCATCATATTGTTGGTTATTGGATGTTGGATTGATGGATTGTTGGGCTTGTATTGTGTTGGTTGCTTGAGATGATTTGGTTGTCTGTTGAGACAAATGTGTTCATCCAGGTATAGACGTATACACTGGTGTTGGTCATCCGGGTCTATAGACGTATATTCGCCGACGTTTTTGAGATGCCACAATGGTCATGGTGATGACCTGTGAGTATCGTTGCATAGATGGCATAATGGCCCTACATATTATATGTATTTTGGTTTGGCTTGCATATCATTCACATCATGGCATTGACATTGCATTGATTGTTCTTATACGTTTGTTATATAGTGATGCATTGGTTGGATGACGTGTAAGACTACTTGTATGTGATAATTGTTCTTGTTTTTATGATGTGGTTATGGTCGGTGGTTCATCTTGGGCCACCACTACGAACTCACCAACCTCGTGTTGACTTGTAGAACACTTTTCAGGTAATCAGGTGGTTCAAGGATGTGATGCATGATCTGGTGTAGCTTTTGGTTTCGGGCATGGACTTTATGGATCAAGGATTCATTCGCCCACTTTTGGATTAATGCTTAGGATCGATAGCCATCTCTAGAATTCTCTTTTGTAAACATTGATGGTCAATTGTTCCTTGTGCATTGTTTGAATATTTGACTTGTTGTGGATTCACCGAATTCATTAATGTCATTTAGTTGCCTACGATAATCCCTCCTTGTGCTATATGATTTCCGTAATATTTCGAGCCCTAGCTCGGGGTGTTACATTTTATCCAGTATTTATATTTATAATTTTATATTGGGTTAAACAAAAATTAAATAGTTGTACACATTTAGGGGTAAACAAATCTATAGGGGAGCTTTTGATATGGAAACTAACTTTTTTTTATGTATGTTAAGTAAAGCCTAAAGGCTTTTTTTAGCATTTTCCTTTTAAATTTATATTTAAATACTAGGTGAAACTCGTGCGTTGCACCGGTCTATTATGTAATCTATGTAATTCGCCGTAAATGACATGCAATAACAATGATGTTATAACGAAAAGTAAATAGCTTTATATAATAAAATAGATGCTCAAATGGATTAAAGAATAAAAATGATACAAACATTATTTATAGGCTTTTTATAAATGATAAATTTCTATGACTCATGTGGTGATATAGGTCGATTATAGACAATTCAAACCGTAAACTGTTGTTGTTGATATGATAAATTTTATTTTATTAAATGACTAATTACTACAATTAATTGATGATGAATCGTTACATTATAATAGACTATATATATATATATACCATAAGAGTACAAAATGACTCAAAAATCAAACTACCTCATTTACACAAACCATAATATTAAGTAACCTCTAACTTTAAACGTCAATCATAAGAATAGTATCAGAACAACAACGTATATATCCTTCCACAATAAAATACATTAATCTTTATCTCTATTGATGAAAACATAATTCAAAGCATCATGATCGTTGGAATAAAAATGAGATAGCCACATGACCATTTCGAGATAAATTTATGTAATTAAAAAGAGATATATGTATTGATAAAACTATATTGAACAAATATATGAAAATAACCAAATAAAGAAGTCCATAACTCAATATGTACAACACAATGATTCTTTTTTCTTTAGTATCAAATGAAATTTAGTATTAGGAAGTAAAATCAATGTGGATGTAACATAATACTAAGTTCCATTTTTAAGGTCGTCTTAATAGTAAACACTTTTATCATACATAAAGTAAGTCAAATACTTGGACATTCGTCTCACTAAATATAAAGTAATACATTTTGACAAATGTTAACAGGTAAACCTATTTTTAGAACCAAACGATGGTGGGTTACGCCAAACACCTTAATAATATTCATAAAATCTTGAGTGTACAACTCTTTGTAAAATCGGATCCATGTTCATCTTCACATATTAAATCCGAACTCAAATAAAGTTTCTCTTTGTCATCAAATTTTGACATGACATTTTTACTAAATATTAAAATTTGGAATACTATCTAATCTTTATTAAGACGAAGATAAAAGAAAACCTGACATATTAACCTATTTTATTTAATTAGAAAACACTAACATTGAAATTATGAAAATCAATATTAAAAATACATATAGTTAAAGGATAATAATTTGACATGACAAAAGGAAATGATAGAATTGATGAAATACTCTTGAAAGTAGGAATCAATCTCTATAGTAAATAAAAGATATTTGTTATGAAATAAATGATTTATAGATTTATCATCCTCACATTCTTTCTTAAAGTTTAGTTTTTTTTTTTTTTCATTTATTTATAATGTCATAAACACTTTCTTTATTAGTTAATTATTTTTTCAATTTTTTTTTGTTATTTATGAAGTATTTTTTTGAATATATATATATTTTAAAGTCTAATAAGTTATATACACTATTTAAATTTTCATTATCTAAATAATTTTATCATAACAAATTTTAGATGGTTTAATAAGCTAGTTTATTTATTTGAAACATAAGGTGTACTATTCCGAGGTTATGAATAATATATTTATGTTTGTTGTTTACGCACACTAAGTATATTTGATACAAAAACTTGAAGGTGGTTATTTTGTTTATCAAAAGGAAAAAATGTTTTAGTTAAATATCAGATAGATATTAGAAAATAAGCTCAGTCAATTTCGTCGCAACTTCAGTGGCGAAAATACGTTATAACAAAAGTTTTATTAATATATCCGGGTTGAACCGATGTTAATTAGCTAGTATTATTTTGGAGTATAGTTATTTTAATGAAAATATAATTTGATAATTTGAGCGACAAATATTTTTTTTTAAATGATAATAATTTGTTAAGATTAAAATTTGGTACTAAATGAGTTCCCGGCAAAAAAGATTAGTTCTCGGTCAATTGAGATGATGACAAATTTATGAGTTTCTAAAAAAACTAAAATAATACCAAGAAACATTTAAGGATTTGACAAAATTTTGATTTTATTAAATTATCTCCAAAATTTATACATGCAAATTAAAAATAGTAAGGTTTTTATCTGCAAACTTGGGGGACAAGTTTATAATTAGAAGGTATATTATCACGTTTTAATTCAATCATTAAAATTTAGGTAATTCATCTTAATTGGTTTTAAAAGAAAAATCAGGATTTCAAAAGACGTATTAGATTAAGATCAAACCACCAAATCTTATGATTTCATTATGAATGTGAGGATGAAATGAATATTATTATTAGATTCTAAAATGATCATAATGATTATCAATTTTATCAATTTTAAAAACGATGATAAAGATTATCAGTTTTATCATTAAATGGAAATCAATAACTACATATTATTTCTAATTTATTTTGAATAACATAAAACAAAATATGTTTGATTGTAAAAGAATATTGAAAAAACAAACATATTAGTTAAACATCATATGGATTAAATGTGTATTTACACATCACAACATCAAATATATTTTAATATACTAAAAGGTAATTTCTCTAATAACTTATTGACCAATTACATATCTCAATTTCTTATAGTTGATTTTTATTTTCAATTTTGACTTTAATTTTTGTTTTCAATTTTTATTTTCCATCACATATTCACACTTTTTATCCAATAATTTCAATATAATAAATAAAGAAATACGGAGTAACTAATATATATCTATTAGAATAATAATGATATATATTCAGTAGAATAATAATTAATATGTATCTTAATAATACATTGTATCATATAAATATAAAACTAATTAACTAAAAATAAATAACATTTAATGTAAATATATTAAGATTTTAAAGATATTTGTACAATTATTGTTTTTTTAAGCTGTTTTAACTAAAGAAACAAAACACGTAAAAATATAATTTTAATAGAAAACAAATATAACATTTTCATATTCGAATTGAAATTTTTATGATATGTTTTAACTAAAAATCTAATATTGATATAGTAACTCCCAATGCCGTCTTTCACGGGTTTTGGGTCCCAATACCGTCTTCGACGGTGTAGACAACCTTACCCCTATCAAAGGTAGAGAGGCTGCTTCCAGATTCTACCATAGGTAGAAAAGATGAATAACGTCATAATTCCAGTGTAATAATAATAAACTAACATCGAGGTTTTGTAATTTATGTATGATGGTTTGGAAAAAACATATCGACATATCCAATAGCAAAAGCAACTAAATTAACATGATTTGCAATTTAACAAAGTGAATAATTAATGCTCCATAATATGTTTTTATTTCCTTTTTTACATCCGCCTACATTAAATTAATGTATATTAGGATAGTAAAATGGTCATCAAATTAATGGTGGTTGAATGGTTTAGCACACTTCCCTAAATATAAATACTTAAAGTCTACATATAAATACTTACGTGGATATTGACATGTCTCTCGAATGAATCTGGTGATGTAAGAAAATGCTGACGTGACAGGCTAATAGGGCGCCACGCGAACACTTTTCGATAGCCTTTTATATATATATAGATATAGATTTGTCATCTACTCATTTATAAAATATTTAAGTTCTACGAAGATTAAAAAAAAAAAAAGATCTGTATATATTTTTTAATTATTATATAATTGTGTGGATAAATAATTTATGTATAGATTAAGTCAATATATAAAGATGTTTTTTGTTTATTAAGTTAGAGAGTAAACACCTTTTATAAATTAAGTGTTTTTCGTTGTTTTTCGTTAAGTCCATTAAATCATAAACAAAGAGATCTAACACCTGTATTATATATTTAATGGAAATGGAAACTTGATTATTCATTTTTGGGCATTTTAATGATAATGTAGTTTTTTTCTTCTATTTAATTTGGACAAAACAAAAGAATTCCTTAACATTAGTGTCTATGTTTCTTTATCTTATAAATAAAACTATTTACATACAATAACAATTCTACTAATAATGATGATAAGGGTTATTTATTGAAATGGTACCTGGACTATCCATCATATTACTGATTTCATACTTATAATTTTAAAATTACTCTCATCATACCCCAACTTATCAATTCTCCACACGGACGATACCTAACCTGACGGGCGTCAGTTTGGCCGTTAAGTTGGGGTATGACTACGGTAAATTTTAAAGTTGTAGGTATGAAACCAGTAATATAATGGATAGTCCAGGTGTCATTTATGTAATTAACCATTATTATTATTATTATTATTATTATTATTATTATTATTATTATTATTATTTCTTGTAAATCCTATTAATTTATAATGGAAGTGATGTTTTTACTATTATTATTATTATTATTATTATTATTATTATTATTATTATTATTATTATTATTATTATTATTATGGTTGTTGTTGTTGTTTTTTTAATTACACAAAATATTATTTAGGAATAAATAATTTTAACAAGTGCATTGATATTTGTTGTAAATATTTACTTTTATTTTATAAAAGAATACTTTATTTTTATAAAAAATATTGTAAATATTTAGTTTTTTTTATTAAAAACTATTAATCAATCAAATTATAGATCCATGATGATTTTATTTATTTCATATTTATTTATTTTTTATTTAAAAAAAATAAGTAAATCGGAAGCAGTACATTAATTTCATGTAAAACATTGATAAATGAACGTGAAGTCTTGAATGGATACACCACATGGAGTTGATTAAATCTGTTTTGAGCTGATTCAAACCTTACATAATAGCTGTACAGGTACTAATGCAATACAAAAAATTATGATATTCTTTCCGGTTCACCTCTTTAAAAAGAAGATTGAAAAATATTTTTTATAAAAATAAAAACTTTGTACTAAAAATGATCTTTTATAAAAGAAAATATTATTTTATTAAAAAATAAATTTTATAAAAAATAGTTTTTGAAATATTAATAGTTTTTAATAAAAAATTAAATATTTACAATAATTTTTTTATAAAAATAAAGTATTCTTTTATAAAATAAATATAAGTATTTACAAAAAAAAATATCAATGTACTTTGTGTAATTAAAAAAACAACAAAAACAACAACAACAACAACAACAACAATAATAATAATAATAATTACATAAGATATTTTAGAAGATGATGATATTATAATAATTATTATTCAAACAAATATTTCGTACCGAATACTATTAATAGAAATTTTTTTATGATGAAGACAATATTGTTAATAAAAATAAGAAGTTAATTGCAGGATTGTCTATGTAGTTTACCCAAAATAAGAGTTAAATGAAATCAACATAACGTAAAATGAAACCAATTGCTACTCGAGGATCAAGGACGATATCGATGAGACCTTTTCAATCTTCTTCTATTCTTGATTGCTTCATGATATCGACGAGACCAAGGATGGTCTCGTTGATATTGGACTCCAAAACACTTTATCATCTTGTTTCTTCTTCCAAAGTCTCCTTGCAATCATTCATAAGCATTTTTGAACCTCCAAAACATCCTTTCTTGCTGTATTCATGCAATGTACTTGCCATAAATTTGAAAGCATTAGCACATACCATAAAAAATCAAATACCGGCACAAAACGACTCTAAATAAATTCAAATTGTCCAAATAGTTATGTGAGAAATATGTACATATTGAGTCACATCATCTTCCGACTTCAGGATCTCCAAAATGATTGACAGGTTGAAACGAGTTTGATTATGTTGCAGATAAAAAGGGGTCGGGTTAACTCTGGTGTAACCCACAAGAGAAAATAATAGTCCAATTTCATGAAACTAGAAAACCTGTTAGATGTGATTACACAGAGCTATAAGAATTGAAAATACATTTTAGATAACCTTCAACCTGTTTTCCTTTCAGCTAAAATATTTTAATGGGTCCCCTTAGACACGTTTGTGATAAAATCATAACCAATTTGGTTGGTCCAAATGTGCAAGTCTTTGTGCATTCATACAATATTCATTCAAAATATCAACCAATTCGTTCGTACAACAATCTTTAAACCAATTTGGTTGGTCCAATTTTCCAAATGTGCAAGTATTGTGAATTATATACCTATACTAAGGGGAATGAAATCATGAACAGTGAATCAGGCTAGCAAGTAGATGCGCAGCTGTCTGTTAGCTTGCTTATTTATTTTTTGAAAAAACATATATATTTAATATGTCAAACTTTTTAGCAGGTTTATCATATTGTTTTTTATTTAAGGTTTTTTAGATTTAGTCTATCTCTATTTTTGATTTGGTTCATCAATATTAATATGATGGTTTTATTTCCTTTGTCTTTTAGATTATTTTAAAAAATAAATATATGTATTTAATATGACAGGGTTATTTTAGTGCGTTTTATGGGTTTTTTACATTTCATTTTTTACGTCCCACCCTATATTACTTTTCGGATTTTACCACGTTGCAAAGATTTTTTTGTTTTTTCTTGCGCAACTTCCTGTCATTTTTGCCTTTTTTCTTTAACTAAATAAAACATATATGTTTATGCAAACTTTTAAACGGGTTTATTATATTTATTTATGTTTGATATAGCAAACATTCGAACGTGATTGTGCACATAAATACGATCGTTGAAGTCGGCCCGCAACGCAAGCTTATAGACCCACTACATACAATATCTATTCAAGATGTCAACCAATTCATTCGGTCCCATATGGCGTGAACCTTTTGCAAATCTCTTAGTACTAAGTAAGTTATGAGATCACCATGAGGGGTAAAAAATCAAGGAGTAAACTGAGAATGTTCCACTAAAACAAAATGGGATCAAACTTTACACAACACATTCCAATAGAGAAGAAATGACCATTAACGTTGACATAACATCATTTGACATTTTGAATAAATCAAACATGTTTGCAGTAAGTATAACCAGAATCAATGACACACTAATTTAGTGCATTATGCAGAAAAATCTTTATGCTGCATGCTAAGGATATACAGTGAAAACCTCCACATCATCCATATTTGGGCCTCTGACAGAGTACTGGAACGTCCATCCATAACATGCACCAGCATGTGTGCCGTTCTTGTCAACTGCAAAGATAGCGCCCACAAAGTTCGGATACTTCTTTGCTATTCGTGATATTGCATCTTTGGCAGCAAGCCTTGGCTCAATTCCTAATCGCATACTTTCCACCACTTGATAACTGGAATCAAATTTACACACAAATGTAGACCAAATTAGACTAAATGGGCCCAAAGAAAATTTGTTCTCATTTATCAAACCACTATGCTGTTATTCTTCATTTATGGATCCATGGTGTAAAAAGAAATGGAAAAGTGTGAGGCTCATTTAGTTGAAATGACTCAAGAGCAGAAATAATGAGATATACAGGTGGCAATATGGATGGTTAGAGAGGAGTGGGTCACGATCAATATGGGTTATTTTTAGTACATGTCCAAAAAGGGTTAGAGTATTAAATATATGCACTCAAAGTCCAAACTTTAAGACACTATCCAAATCCTTTATAACTTAGTATAGATATAAATACTTAAGGTGGCTTTCGACCTATTTGCTCCATCTGATTTTGACCTAATTACTTTTGTTTTACCAATTTGACTCATTAGAGTCTAGAGATAAGACATACCCCAAATCGACTCATTGATAAGCACATGGGTCGAAAGCCACATCTCTTGAGAATTGAGATCCACAATTAATATTACCATGGCAGATGTATATCACTACATAAGATTACCATGGTAGGAAACGCATCATTATATCACCATCACCACTTGCACCACAAGCTCCAACTTCATCATCTGCATATGCAGAAGATCCAGCGATCGGTCCATCACCAACCCTACATGTGATAAATGGATAAAGGTAAAAGAGGTGTGTAGATGCTTAAAACCAAACAAAATCCTTATAGAAAAGGTTAAGGACAATAATCTCAGCATAATGCCTACCTGCCAGGGATCTTAAAACTAGCACCATTGGTGGATGTACCAACAGCAATGTGTCCAGACTGAAACAATAACAAAAGTTAATGAAAAAAAAACCACACTTGTAAAAGAAACTAATCAAACAAACAGGAATGAAAAGCAACTGACTTTATCAAATATTGTCATGGATATCGTGTCATGGTTGTGAAAATTCACATGAGATGATTTCATCAGAATATTTTCCACATCATCGTCCACCAAATGTGTCCTCTCACCAAGAATTACATCTTTTTTTCGATGATAAGGACCACAGCTGTTGGTAGGTACAACATTTTTCCTAAAATTAGGCTGACATTGATCTTCTCTCCATTTACTCCACTTTTCCATGGATTCAGTTGAGCTAAGATTAGAAGGCCCTGGAAGACCCATTGAAATGGAAAAGGCCGAGGCTTGATCACCCACAAGCATGGTGTGTTCTGTGTAGAGCATTACCAACTTTGCAGCTTTTATGCCATCTTTCACATATCTCATGGCACCAACAGCTCCAACCTCCATTGTTGCCTATTTGAATCTTAGCAGTCCCAATATACATTCCAATTAATGGTTTTCAAACAAAATCGTAAAAAGGAAACAAAAAGGTCAAGTTTGGTTTATTCACAAAATGAAACAAAATGTAACATCCCATACAAATATTAATCTATTACGTTATAAATGTATAGACCTTTTTGTTTTTCTTTTTGTTTTTATAAAAACGCAGATATTTGACCTAAATGAAAGATATGGTTTAAATGCAAGGACAGAGTGTGATTGCTAGAACTTGTCAAGAACAAGACGGCGACACTTAAACTGGAAACTCGAAAAACCTATGTTGCCAAGTTCCAAACAATTACTGAAAAGACGGGACCAGTGGGCTTGTGGAGCCAATATCCATGTGCGTTGTGCACCTCACATTAATTAGACCCAGCCATGTCTAAGCAACTTAACCCCAATGTAGGGTATGACCCACATAGATAATTCATGAGCTATGCATTGAGATAGATCCACTGCCAACTGTACATGATTTTGGCTCGACTAGGGCTTAATCCAATGGTTTTTGCCCTAAGTACAAAAAAGTCTAAAAACTTGCAACTCGGCAAAACACTTGTTTGAGTTTCCCAAGTTGACATTTAGCCCGTAATGCTTAATAGATTCCATAATCTACGATCTCTATTGTTCCCTTGAACATTATCTATTACTTTGGTCCGAGATTTGCATTTCAATAATATACTATACATATGTGTATTTATACGGGTCAAACAATATCTGTAAGTGTGTAACCGGGTAAAACAGCAATGTAAAATGTTATTACCCCATTCATGATTAAAGCATCGATTGTAGATTCACTATTCTCATCCGGGCTTCCACCAGGTCCAACTGTTGAACATCAATTTCAATATAAAACAATACAAATATCAGTAGTGAACTAGTGATTAAATAAAACACGTATAACCGAGTCAATGTCTATTAGTATTGGATTAAACATCAAACCAGCATACCCGTGCCATCACATCTAAGTACTTCGCAAACGGAACAACCTTCCACAACCGCATCGACAGAAGATAATCCAGCATTGATAGCCTTCCATCCAGCTCTAACAGCTTCTAAAAAAGGCCATGTGCTGATTACTAAGGGAAACTTACTTGAACTCTCAACCTCATGTCCTGTTACCTATTGATATCAAAAAATAGTTTTTCAAAACAGTACTGAATGTGTTGATATATATACACATATATACCTAGTTTCTGTATCTAAATTGCTATAATATATTTCTGACGAAATTAACAACAAATAGGTTGAGTCCATATAATAAAACGATAACAAACTGATAATAAATATATATAAAGATATATATGTAAATAAGGAAGCACCGTGGAGAAAAGTGGGATGATGAGAAAAAGAGGCAACACGACGGCTGCCGTTGATTTACTCCGCCGTTGCATTGGATTGGAGCGTTTACCAAATGATTTCAGTTTCTGGAGATGGATTTTGCCATTATTCACATTACTATAACGACTTTATCAAGGTGAAATCTTTATGTTTGTATGACCCCCTTGTTTATTTATTTATTTTCAAACATGCCAATAATCAAATACCACTTGCATCCACATTACATCTTTTATTAACGCAATATGACGTCGATTAAAAAAAAAAAACGAATTACTATATATTGAGTATAGCAAAAATTAAACATTGATGTTCTTGATTCGGCTGGTATGGGTGCCCCTTTCGAAGTAGAGGGTGTTGAGATTATATTCTGAAGTGATTATTTTATTATTGTGTTTGTAAAATAGAGATAATCTAAAAAATTGTTTGTATGAAAAAAGGGTTGTCTATTTTCAAAACGTAATTTTAAAAATTATCTATTTTGAAAAATCATAATCTATTTTGAAAACGGAACACCAAACACCCCCTTAGGAGTCACGGGTTCAAAACCTTGTATATTTACCACTCTTAAAGTGTGTTTTAAACACGGTGTGTGCTTTTTGTATATTTTTTAATGAAAAACACTCTTACAATGAATATATATACACCTTTTGTCAATCGAAAAATGATTAATTTTTCTAACTTATCCTCTTAATGCCTTGACTCAATGTTAAGTGTAATCCATTACTTTTCTATTATAATAATTTCATCATTTGATTGCACCATGTGGCATGATCATATTAGTAGGAGGATGAGTTAGAATGATTAATCATTTTTCTTGACAAAAATTATTAATATATATCTCATAGCCCCTAAAAAAACTCTTAATAAACTTGTATGTTTTGCAAGGTAATATACTTTGCTAGATACTATTTTATAACAAAGCTATCTGAAACAATTTCTATTTGGGAAATATAAAATGTTGTTAACAACATAGCTAATAATTGTTGCTACTACGGTTAAAAAGACTCTTATTATGTATGGGCTGTCCTGGAACGAGACCATCACTACTCTCATAAAGAGCCCCTGAAATTTCCACATGATAAATTAATAAACAACCACCTGGATGTGAGGGTAACAGGAGGGAAGTAAATGATGTTAGCAGCATATTAGTTAATCCCTTTCTATTTTAAATCTACAAATGTAAGATGAAGATGAAAAAGAAAGATAACACAAAAAAGAGTAGATGATGTATAAAGAAATTTACATCGAATGAGAATATCATATGTTGAATTTACCTATTAGGTCCAAAAAATACCAATAAATTACATGACCACTGCATTATTTTCTTGTAGCCTAATATGAACAGTTACAAGATGAGGGCATAATTTCAGAAGCATATTATGACAAGTTATTTGGAAAAGTATGTAATAAAGAAAACTCAGAGAGTTCACATATCAAATCATGGATACTTTCAATTAATTTGTTAATACTTAATAATGATTGTGATAGAGATGGACATGTTGAATTTTCAATGCCTGATAGTAAATGCCCATAGCCCTACAAATTTATAACGTAGAATATTCAACTCCAATACTGCCATCCAAGAACTACATGACTAACTTCTGTTAATAATATGTAATATGCAATTTTATCTACCCCACAGTCAAGTCGTCACTCGTCTTAGAGCTTTGTCTAACGGCCCATTTGACACTAAAGGTCTGTCCAGGGACCAGTTCGATTATTTCCACTAGTAAGGATCTTTTCAATTTTAATCCAATGTTTGTATCGATAGCAGCCAAGTTGGAGTGGTATTTGACTCTTAAGTTGCCGAGTTGGACTACTAACAACCACTGGTATATATATACATAGTCCAACCCCCAGTCCCCCACCAACATCCTCTTTGCAGTTGCACAACAGGTCAGAAATCTATGGCTGGTGGATCAGTAGTAAGTATCGAAGTGGGGAAGTATAATGGTCATATTACATCATTTGTTGTGTTATCATGCATGGTTGCTGCAACTGGAGGGATCATTTTTGGATATGACATCGGAATTTCAGGTCTTTAAGTATATTTGTCAAAACTGATATATTGGTTCACGTAAAATTTATGCTCCTAATGTTTTAAACTTTTTAAAAAAAGGTAACGTGTAGTAACTGACGTTGGAAATTATCGATCTGCAGGTGGAGTGACTTCTATGGAGTCATTTTTAAAGAAATTTTTTCCCAAGGTGTACACCAAAATGCTAAAAGATACCAAGATAAGCAACTACTGCAAATTTGACAGTCAACTTCTGACATCATTCACATCTTCACTATATGTAGCTGGTCTAATTGCCACCTTTTTTGCTTCACCGGTCACTAGAGCCTTTGGGCGCAGACCCTCAATTCTTATCGGTGGGGTAGCATTCCTTGCTGGTGCAGCCCTGGGGGGAGCGGCTTACAATACATACATGCTTATCATTGGTCGTATCTTGCTTGGTGTAGGAGTTGGTTTTGGGAACCAGGTGAAATACTAATCTTTACTTTAGAAGGTGGCAAAATGGGCAGGTTAGTTGGTGGTAAAAATCAGTTCGCGTGAAAAGGTGTAACTTTTGAAAGGGTCTACTGGGTTGGATTGGGCCAAAACATATTTGTCTCAAATATTTTGCTTTTGATATACTAGTATGTCAAACATGATGACAAAAGTTGCAGTAGCATTTCAATAATAATCTGCTCTTTTTACTCATATTTTTTAGAAAATATATACATTAAAAATATAGGCGACTTTCAACCAATTTGACCCCTTTTCATTTAAATTCACCTATGTAACCCAAAATGACCCATCAATGAGTAATGGGTCAAAATCACCACCTTTACTTTTTACTTGTGGAATTGGCATTATTCATTCAAGGGCTTCTACAAGAAGGTCATATGCTTGCTCTAAAAGCCTATGTTTTTTCTATCATCAGTCGGTTCCGTTATATCTATCAGAAATGGCACCTTCAAGATACAGGGGAGCATTTAACATGAGTTTCCAACTTTGTGTTGGTATAGGCGTTCTGGCAGCCAATCTTATAAACTATGGTACCCAAAAGATAAAAGGTGGTTGGGGATGGCGAATATCCTTAGTCATGGCTGCTGTTCCTGCCTCAATTCTAACATTAGGAGCTCTTTTCCTTCCAGAAACACCAAACAGCCTAATACAACATAATAAAGATCCAAACGAAGCTAAGCAAATGCTACAAAAGATCAGAGGAATAAACGATATACAAGCCGAATTTGATGATCTTGTAACAGCAAATGAAATTGCAAAAACCATTAAACACCCTTTCAGAAACATTTTAAGGCAAAAATACAGACCTCAGCTTGTTATGGCAATCTTGATCCCATTCTTTCAACAAGTTACAGGGATCAATGTCATCTCCTTCTATGCACCAATCCTGTTCAGAACAATAGGATTTGGTGAAAGTGCTTCTCTTATGTCAGCAGTGGTGACTGGATCAGTGGGTTTAAGCATGACATTTCTATCACTAATAATAGTCGATAGACTTGGTCGACGAACTTTATTCACCATTGGAGGGATCCAAATGTTCATCTCACAAATGTTAGTTGGCGGAATTATGGCAGTGAAACTAGGTGATCACGGTGGATTGAGCAAAGGGTATGGTTATTTGGTGTTAATATTGATCTGCACTTATGTTGCCGGGTTTGGTTTATCGTGGGGCCCATTGGGATGGCTAATTCCTAGTGAAATCTTCCCATTGGAGATACGATCTGCGGGACAAAGTATCACTGTGGCAGTGGGCTTTCTATTCACCTTCATTATTGCTCAGATGTTTCTAGCAATGCTTTGTAACTTAAAGTCTGGAACCTTTTTCTTTTTTGGTGGATGGGTGGCTGTGATGACAGTGTTTGTGTATTTGTTTCTTCCCGAGACTAAAAATGTGCCAATTGAGACCATGGATCGGGTATGGAAGCAACATTGGTTTTGGAAAAGGTACGTCGACAAAGAAGATGATACAGATAAGAATTAAGATCAAAATTCTCTTTCAGTTATGCAACATAAAATAAATATTTCGATTTATGATCATATACAAACAAACATTTATAGGTTACTTATAGAGCAATTAGTGGACCCATATATTGCAATTGTAATTTCGATGTATTATGTAATCATAAACACAATGACTGCAAATCCAGTTAACCATGTTCTTACTTGGGTTACAATTTTATGGATATAATTTCCGCAAGCTTAGCAAACTTGAGATCATCGGCGGGAAGTATCAGTCATTGTTCCGATAAGATATGTAACTAGTTATATAAGATATGTTTGGTCCGGTTTGGATATATACTTATCAAGCTCTCCATTTTGGATGTTAATTAAAAAAAAAAAAAAAATGAGACAAAAAACTCCATAGCAAACTATATTGTTTATGTTTATATTACTAGAAAGATCACAATAATAATGCTACTAAAATTAGATAAACACACATCATATCACATTGACGTGTGTATATCAAGTATTTAACCTCGTATTTTAGCGCCAAAAGAAATCCAAAGCAAATTAGATCATTTAGTTTCATGGCAACTTTTAACCACGAATTAGCAGATCATTACACCTTATTAATTCAGAAATCTTTAGTTAACAGAAACCCACAAGTGGGGAAATCTATTCATGCTCAAATAATCAAGTCAGGTGGTGTCCATCTTGGTGTGTTCCTCATTAACAATCTGATCAATTTCTATGCGAAAACCGGGTTTCTTGTACACGCACGTCAGTTGTTCGACGAAATGCCTGTTAGAAACCCATCTTCTTGGAACACCCTTATTTCTGCTTATGCGAAACAGGGAAAGATTGATTATGCACGCCAATTGTTTGTACAAATGCCTAAACCTGATTCGGTCTCATGGACCGCGATGATGGTGGGTTATAATCAAATGGGTCGTTTTGAAAGCGCTGTTAGAATGTTTGTTGATATGATATCGGCTAAAGTAATCCCCACCCAGTACACATTTACTATTGTTCTTGCTTCTTGTGCTGCGATGAAATCATTGGAAATCGGTAGGAAAGTTCACTCGTGTGTTTTGAAAGTTGGGCTTGGTAGTTATACTAGTGTTGCAAATTCTTTATTAAACATGTATGCAAAGTCTGGCGATCTGTTGACGGCTGAGTCTGTATTTGGTAGCATGAAATTGAAGACCACATCGAGTTGGAATACTATGATATCGATGCATATGCAATGTAAAAGGTTTGATCATGCACTTGCTCAATTTGAGAAAATGACTGACAGAAATGTAGTTACATGGAATTCAATGATTTCGGGTTATAATCAGCACGGTTTCGATATTGAAGCTCTTGATATGTTTTCAAATATGTTGAAGAATCCAATGCTAAAGCCTGACAGATATACATTGGCAAGTGTTTTATCAGCCTGTGCAAAACTTAATGACTTAAGTTCGGGGAAACAAATTCATGGTCACATTATCAGGACTGAAATCGATTTATCAGGAGCTGTAGGTAATGCATTAATTTCCATGTACTCCAAGTTCGGTGATGTGAAGATAGCTCAAAAGGTTTTAGAACAAAATAAGATTTCGAATCTGAACATAATAGCGTTTACAGCACTACTAGATGGATACATTAAGCAAGGGGACATGAATGCTGCCAGAAAAATATTCGATTCCTTAAGGAATCTTGATGTTGTAGCATGGACTGCCATGATTGTTGGCTATATGCAGAATGGATTTAACAATGAAGCAATTGATCTTTTTAGGTCAATGGTCAAAGAAGGCCCAGAACCTAACAGTTACACTCTAGCAGCTATGTTGAGTGTGAGTTCAAGCCTGGCTTCCTTAGACTATGGCAAACAAATCCATGCTAGAGCCATTAAATTTGAATCTGCACAAGATGCTTCTGTAAGTAATAGTTTGATTAACATGTATGCGAAATCTGGAAACATTAGTAATGCACAGCGTGTGTTTAAGCTTATAAGTTGTATAAAAGATGCTGTTACATGGACTTCCATGGTCATTTCTTATGCCCAACACGGCCATGGTGCGGAATCCTTGGAAGTGTTTGATAACATGTTGAGTTTGAATATAAAACCCGATCATTTAACTTATGTTGGGGTACTTTCTGCTTGCATACATATGGGATTGGTTGAAGAAGGCCGTCGGTATTTCAAATTGATGCAAGAGAAACACAGGATTGAACCCACATTGAGCCACTATGCTTGCATGGTTGATCTTTACGGGCGTGCAGGACAGCTTCAAGAAGCTTGGGATGTCATACAGAATATGCCGGCTGAACCTGATGTTGTAGCTTGGGGTTCACTTTTAGCTTCTAGTTCTGTTTACAAAAACATGGATCTTGCAAAAGTTGCAGCAGAAAACCTGCTGCTAATCGAACCTGACAACAGTGGGGCCTACTCGGCTCTAGCCAATGTCTACTCTGCTTGCGGGAAATGGGAGGATGCTGATTACATTAGAAGATCAATGAAATCTAAACAAGTGAAGAAAGAACAAGGGCTTAGTCGGTTTTAAATAAGGAACCAAGTTCATAGTTTTGGAGTTGAAGATAATGTTCATCCAGATAGAGATGAAATATTGAAATATATCATAATATGGCAGAAATTTGGAAGAAATCAAAAAAATAGGATATGTACCAAAAACGGAAGCGGTTTTGCATGATCTTGATGAAGAGGTTAAAGAGCAGATTCTCATGCATCATAGTGAAAAACTGGCTATTACATATGCGCTAATAATGAAGACTCCAAAGAACAGTATTTTGAGGATCATAAAGAACTTGAGGGTTTGTAAAGATTGTCACTCTGCCATTAAGTTCATTTCGAAACTTGTTGGTAGGGAAATTATTGTTAGAGATGCTACTAGGTTTAATCATTTGAAAGATGCTTCAGGTTCATGTCGGGATTATTGGTAGGCTTGCTGCAAGTCTATAACATAGTGTAAACGATGCACATCTAGTATTGTAGCTCAAATAGAAATGAACACGTACTGGTGACCATACGGGTCTAGTCTGTACTTTTACGGTTTACCAAGGTCTATATCAGGCATTTCAGTGCAGAGTTTTGTATTCAGGTTATATTGAAAATAAAAATTTGTTACCTTTAAGATACCAAGAACATATCTCCCATATAATCAACACACCTTCAAGTGATAAAACAGATGTCAGGAATTGCAACATACAAAATCAAAGGGGTTACTGCTGATGCTGCAAGACTTGAAAGAATTCGACAATCAAACGTAGATTCTTGCAACACCTTATTATAACTTCCCAAATCAAGCGTAATGTGAAAAATTCCTGCAGCATCCTTCACCCCCTTAGACAAGCAACACTTAACTAACCCAGATTTCTACAGTAATTAACCAAAATGCTCTCAAACCAACATCCCCCTTATACAATGATACCAACCTGCAACAACTGTTCCAGACCGGGCTTAAACCAGAAAATCCACCCCACAAAATCCATTATCTGCATAAACACAAATAAAAGGAACCATTTTTACCAGCAACCCAAACCAAACCCCAAATGATCCCATATAATACTAGACACGACAAATACGAATTAAAGACTAAGGCCAATGTTATAAAAACCAAAAGAAAACCCTATGAAGCCTTTCTCTACCCCCTTACCAAAGCTCGAGATGAATACCAAAACCAACACATTGTACCCGCACAAACTGCAATGGGCAACCGAACGGAAGACACACAATGAAAGTTAAGATATAATCGAAAGACATACACAATCCATGCTTAAAAACAACTAGTACGTATGCAATTCAGACATAGCATACCAACAGATAATTATTTTTTTATTTTTAATTAAACATCAAAATACATAAACAATGTTGCTAACACATCACGCTAACGAATTGAAATAGTGTGTGAAGGAATAAATTAGAAATTGATGTAATACTTATGTGAAGTAGTAAATAAAAGCAGCAGACATCCAATAAGTGTTGCCTCTTGTAGTGTTATTAATTCGTTCGATAATCAACCATCCGATAAGTGTTGTTTCTTGATGTAGACATCATTATATATAGACTCACTTAGAGGGTGTTCACCCAAACGAGACTATCAACATATTGAACAACTTTGGCTGAGCAGGTTATAAATGGATCCATACTCTGATTAAACTGATGTGAACTTAAAAATGGGGCACCCTTGAAACATCTAAATGAAGATGCTTCTGGATCGTACAATGATAGATGAATACCATGTCCAAATAGGAACTGATTGTTTAAAGTAAATCCAACTGGTTGATCATTATTATAGCCCCACTTAGAGGGTGTTCACCCAAACGAGACTGTCAACATATGGAACAACTTTGGCTGAGTTGGTAAATGGATCCATACCCTCATTATACTGATTTGAACTTAACAATGCGGCACCCTTGAAACATCTAAATGAGGATGCTTCTGGATCGTACAATGATAGATTCATACCATGTCCAAACAAGAACTGATTGTTTAAAGTGAATCCAATTGGAATAACCTTATTAGCCTTATATTCTGGAACTACATGGCGTTTCACCCACGAAGTAGCCACCCCATAATTTTCCATCACCCACACCTCGCAGCCACCATTGGCAAGACATGACATTACACAGAGCTTTTGGGACAGAATTGCCAGCTCATTCACCCTGTAAAAACAATCATCTGGGAGTGCTATCTCGCTAAAAGTTTCATCACCTAAATCAAAGGCCACTACTGTTGGTAGATCATTAGCAGTTGTACAAAGGTAATGAAGACGACCATCATGTCCATCTACAAAAACGTCATTCTTAGTGATAGTTGATTCAACCGTTTGAATATGGGGTGGAAACCTTTCGGTAATTGATTCCCAACAACCTTTTCTAAGACTGAACACCTCCACGGGAAGCCAGTTGTAAATCAAGTCGCCATCCAAGTCGTCCTCGTCAAAATATGAAAGCTTGACAACTTTATAGTCGTTCGTTTTGGGATCAAATCCGAAGCGGATATCGATACAAATATCTTTATTGAATCTATATGGTGGGAGTACCATTAAGGCTGAGAGAGAAGGGTTCCAAATCTTAACTCCTTGGTTACCATGAAGGCATATTAAACCATTAACAGAGCCATAGAGTGAGTTGGAGATGCTACTCGTATGGACTACTTTGACTGAATTAGTGATTGGGACATCATCCGTTTGACAGTAAGTAATAGTGTGTTCAGTGAATGGAACCTTCTCTAAATGAAAATAGCGTTCGAACACCATCAGAATTTCATCCTTGGACCGATCGAGATGGGATTTGATAAAGGAGGGGTCAGGCAAGAGAGAATTCCAGGTTTTAGAAAGGGACCTCATCTTAGCAGCTTGTCTGGCTGGTAATCGAATGAATATGTTGGTTAATAACACATCGTCAGGGATCATCATCATCATCATATAATTTGTTGTTCCTTCTAGTAAACAAGGCTTTTGCTTTTTTTGTGAATGAAATTCCATCCATCTGTTAGCAGCAGAAAACTTAACGTCAAGTCGATACATATAAGCTAGTTATCTGTAGCTTAAATTCTAAAGCAAACAATCTGGCGCAGAGCAAATCATATGTAAAGTTAAATGATGTAGTATTAAAATAATATACTTACGCGACGAACGGAAAAGAAAAAGCACCCGAGGAAGATATTTTATTTGTAAGGATTTGGAGATTATTATTCCAAGCTGTACGTAAGGTTCAAACAAAACTCAGTTCCTATGGCCCTGGCAGCAAACACAAACAGCTAAAACAAAAAACAAAAAAAGAAAGAGATTTTCCTATCGAAACGGTTTTTAGTCCCTTTTTAGTTTTATGTGTGGGTATGTATGTACGTATACAGTATATACATGTATATGTATATCTCATATATGTACGAGTCATGTACTTGATGGGTTTGGGCTTTCGAGTAAAATGGGCCGAGGCCTTATGCAGTTAAAATTTTTGCCTTCGGGTGTTTGGATATTGAATGGAGTTAGGTAGGTTGATATTTTGCTTTTGCCTAAGGTGTCTATTAAGTTATAGAAGAATCAGATTACTGGCTATGTTCTTGACAAAATTGAAGCTTGTGCCTTGTTGATGTCGATTGCTTTTGGTGAATTTTTTGATATAACACCATTCAAGAAAACAACAATTTTATTGAAGATACATTCGAATTACAACAACAAAATTACAAGTAAAGGAAGTAGTACAAAACATTACAAGAAAGCAAAGTAAAGAATAAAACAGAAACAGAAAGAAAGGCAAAAACGGGCTGAGGATATGGTTAAACCAAGGTCCCTTAAAACTGATTTCGGGCCACCCAAGTGAACCCGACAGTTTCCCAGGGTACAACAGCCAAAGCAGTTAGTACTGCCGGAGTTAACCACAACCCAGAATTTACCTTCAAGAACTTCTTGAAGTGGAGTGAAAGAGTATTGAAGATGATCCAGGATGGAGAAAGTGTTAGTTTTCTTGTTATATCATTCTGATCATTTACAAAACATATATAAATCAGATTTTGTTAAGTGCAAAGTGCGCCACTAAAACGCCACATTACGCCTCATCGCCCACGCCCCCGGTCCCGGTCTCGGGCGCGGGCGCGTCGGGTGCTTCGCACCCTCCTAGCTCACTTGGGGTGTAGCCCCTTATAAGGAATTATAATTCCTCCAACACTCCTCCTTATAAACATACTTAATGTTTATTCTTCTACCAATGTGGGACACACTCATATTAGTTAATTATTCTTTCAACTCCTTTTAACATATCTATTAACTTGGATATTCTATGTTATTACATAAAATTTCCAACAATCCCCCACATTAATAGATATGGTTATTAAAGATAAATTCCGACAGTCAAGTATTGCAGAATAAGTAGGTGTTACCCTTTGAACTTTCCTTTGTGAGTGCACTTAGTCTCCTAGCAGTTAGTAGAACTTGATGTCTTTGAACTAACTCCTTTTTACGTAGACGTTATTGCACATCACACAATACTTTCCCTAGTCTGGTTAACCCCCCACTTTCGTGTCCGTTATGGTCATGGAACACTATCCTGGTTCTGCGAGAGCTCTAGGAATTGTGCCCCTACAATTCCATTCGAAGCGACCGCACTTCTCTCTAACATAGGTGATTGCTCACAATCATTAAAAGCTATAAGCTTAACCTCTATGATATCATTGATTTGATATAGGAATGGACTAGGAAAATTTTCAACTCACTTTATTGTGGTGGGTTCTCCCCCCACAGTGACTGTAAACTCCCTTTGATGTTTGGGGTACTCCCCACAATGACCTCCTCTATTCGTACAATTAGGTTGTCCTATTGAACCTAGATCATGGGATTTCCATTTACATCTAGGTTAGGTTTTCCTTCGTACAAATTTACTCAATGGGCTTTAGTCCCATTCCTCTTGATGACTTATAAACTGCCTCACTACTTAAACCTTTAGTTAGCGGATCCGCAATGTTATCCTTTGACCTAACATAGTCAACAGTGATAACCCCTGTTGTGAGCAGTTGTCGTATACTATTATGCCTACGACGAATATGTCTTGACTTGCCATTATACATTGTATTTTGAGCTCTACCAATAGCCGATTGGCAATCACAATGTATACAAATAGCCGTTAATGGCTTTGGCCATCTTGGAACATATTCCAAGAAATGTCGTAGCCATTCTGCTTCTTCTCCAGCTTTATCCAATGCTATAAATTCAGATTCCATTGTGGATCTAGCAATTAGCGTTTGCTTGGACGATTTCCAAGTTATAGCTGCTCCTCCAAGAGTAAATACATATCCACTTGTGGATTTGGAATCTTTTATATCGGATATCCAATTAGCATCACTATATCCTTCCAATACAGCTGGATCTCGACCAAAGTGCAGCCCATAATTTTTTGTATATCTCAAGTATCTTAGTAACCTAGTCATAGCCTTCCAATGTTCCAAACTAGGATTACTAGTATATCTACTTAGCCTACTAACAGCATAGGCTAAGTCAGGCCTAGTACTTGTCATGAGATACATTAAGCTGCCAATTACCCTTGAGTACTCCAACTGAGCAACACCTTCACCTCTATTTTTCGATAGATGTTGCATGGTATCTATTGGAGATCGAGCGACTCTTGAGTCCTCGGGACTGAATTTCTCAAGGATCTTGTCCACATAGTGAGATTGACTTAACACTAGACCATCTTGGGTTCGAGTAATTTTCATTCCAAGAATGACATCTACTAAACCCATATCCTTCATGTCAAATCTCGCCTTCAACATGTCTTTGGTAGATTTGATCATACTATCATCACTACCCACAATGAGTATGTCATCGACATATAGACAAAGTATAACATATCCCTTAGATATATCTTTGACATAAACACATTTATCACACTCATTAATCCTGAAACCATTGTCGAGCATGACTTGATCAAACTTTTGGTGCCATTGCTTTGGAGCTTGTTTCAATCCGTACAAAGACTTGACAAGTTTACAAACTTTGTCCTCCTGGCCAGGAGCGGAAAAACCCTCAGGTTGTTCCATATATATTTCTTCATCAAGCTCACCATTGAGAAATGCGGTTTTTACATCCATTTGATGTATTTCCAAATTTCTCAATGCTGCAATTGCAAGCACCAATCTGATCGAAGTTACTCGAGTTACAGGCGCACATGTGTCAAAGTAATCAAGATCTTTCTTTTGTCTATATCCTTTGACCACAAGTCTTGCCTTGTACTTATCAATAGAGCCATCAGATTTCATCTTTTTCTTGAATATCCAACGATGTTCAAGTGGTTTACAACCAGGTGGAAGACGAACTAATTCCCAAGTATGATTCTGCAAAATAGAATCAATTTCACTCTTAATGGCTTCTTTCCATTGAGGCGCTTCTTGTGAAGTAACCGCTTCATGATATGTTTGAGGTTCACTCATAACCATATAAGAAACAAAATCAGGCCCGAAAGATTTTTCAATCTTTTGCCTTTTGCTTCTTCGCGGTTCTACTTCTTCTTCCTCTGATTGTTCTTGATGATCATTTGGAACAATCTTATCAACCGGAGTTGATGTAGAAGCTTTTCCTCGATCCAAACGAGGAAACACATTTTCAAAAAACGAAGCATTTCTTGACTCAAGTATACTGTTTTTGTGTATTTCCGGGTTCTTAGACTCATGTACTAGAAACCGATATGCACTACTATGTTCAGCAAGATTTGAGGATTCACAATCGCTACCATGCTTAGCACATCCTATGAATACACAATCAACAGTTTTTGGTCCTATCTTTTGAACTTTAGGTGGTGGAACCACTACCTTTGCTAAACACCCCCACACTTTCAAGAACTTATAGGATGGTTTTCTATTAAACCATAACTCATAAGGTGTAACATCCTTTTTCTTGAAAGGTATCTTGTTCAAAAGATAGTTTGCCGATAAAACTGCATCTCCCCACATATCTTGTCCTAAGCCCGAGCTTATTAACATGGCATTCATCATTTCTTTAAGAGTTCGATTTTTCCTTTCAGCAATGCCATTTTGTTGTGGGGTATAAGGAGCTGTTTGCTCATGGATAATACCATTTTGAGCACAAATTTCAGCAAATGGAGAAACATATTCACCTCCTCTATCGCTCCTTAATCTTTTAATCTTTTTGTTGAGTTGATTCTCAACTTCATTTTTGTACAAGATAAACTTATCTATTGCTTCATTCTTGCTCTTTAGCAAGTATACATAGCAATATCTTGTACAATCATCAATAAATGTAATGAAATATTTGTTACCACCTCGAGTGGGAATCGATCTAAAATCACATACATCGGTATGGATTAAATCAAGTGGCTCGGTGTTTCGTTCAATAGATTTGAAAGATTTCGTGGTTTGTTTAGCTTCAACACAAGTTGGACATTTAGAATTAGAATCAATGTTAAAAGATGGTATACAATTTAACTTAATTAAACGACGCATTGAATTAAAATTCACATGTCCAAGACGATTATGCCAAATATTAGAAGACTCAATCAAATAAGCGGAAGTAGAAGCATTTTCATTCACTTGCTTAATAGGTACAACATTGAGCTTAAACATCCCATTAAGGGCATAACCTTGACCAACATACAAACCACGTTTAGTTAACACAAACTTATCACTTTCAAACACTAAACGAAACCCATTCTTGTTAAGCAACCAACCCGACACAAGACTCTTGCGCAATTCGGGAACATACAACACATTGGTTAACTTGAGCTCTCTCCCCGAAGTCCACTTGAGGATCACATCGCCTTCACCCTTGATATCGGCGGTGGCGGCATTTCCCATATACAACTTTTCTTCACCGGATATTTCTTTCAAGTTATGGAACATAGTCTTATCCGGACACACATGACGGGTTGCACCCGTATCAACCCACCATCCTTTGATTCCATCGGTGGTAAGATTGACCTCTTCCAACTTAGCCGTGAGGTCAGAAATCATAGCAACAAGAGACATGTCATCTACGATCATATTTTCCCTTTCCTTCCTTGGATTCTTGCATTGATCAGCTCGGTGACCAGATTCACCACAATTGTAACACTTCCCTTTGAACAAACTAACCTTCTTCTTCACACCACCATTCTTTGGACTCAAATCCATCCTTTTTCCCTTGTTCTTCTTAATAGGACCTTTCCCTTTACCCTTGAAATTACCTTTTCCTTTGGAACTTTGTCCATGTTCAACAAAGTTGGCCTTAGCAAGACCTTCAATATGACCACCATTTTGAGCACCTCTATTGTCTTCCTCAATTCGAAGACGAACAACAAGCTCTTCAACGGTCATTTGCTTTCGCTTATGCTTAAGGTAATTTTTAAAATCCAACCAACTTGGGGGCAACTTTTCAATCATGGAAGCAACTTGAAATGTTTCACCAAGAACCATTCCTTCTGATAAGATTTCACTGATTATAATTTGCAATTCTTCAACCTGTGCCATAACAGTTTTAGAGTCAACCATTTTAAACTCTAAAAACCTTGCAACTATGAACTTTTTAGTTCCGGCATCTTCGGTTTTGTATTTCTTTTGCAAAGATTCCCATAAATCTTTTGCAGTTGTTATTTTGCAAAATACATTATACAGTGAATCAACTAGACCATTTAACACATAATTTCGGCATAGATATTCAGAATGCTTCCAAGCATCAACAGCACTTACTGATTGAGCATCAGTAGAACCTTCAGGAATTTGAGGTGCTGTTTCAGTTAGGAATCTCGCAAGATTCAAAGTGGTCAAATAGAACAACATCTTTTGTTGCCACATCTTGAAGTTATTTCCAGAAAACTTTTCTGGTTTTTCACAGTGGTTGGCCATAGTTTGGGCAGCTTGGGTACCTACTAAAGGTCCCATGCTTGTAGAGACAGTAAGTCCTACAGATTGAGAAACATTTGCACCAACAGTGTTGGTGGTGGTAGAAGAAGTAGTTCCATTAGTAGAAGAATTCATTTCAGTAGCCATTTCTGAAATAGAACAATCAAAGTTTTACTAAAAAACTTGCAAAAAGTAAAGACTAATTTAAATGAATAACTTTACAGAAAAGTACATAATAAAGTTTTAAAAAAACATATTTCTGTAATTCGAATTAACAGAATGGTGAAGAAACAAAATCAGTTTTAAGATTGATATAACACCATTCAAGAAAACAACAATTTTATTGAAGATACATTCGAATTACAACAACAAAATTACAAGTAAAGGAAGTAGTACAAAACATTACAAGAAAGCAAAGTAAAGAATAAAACAGAAACAGAAAGAAAGGCAAAAACGGGCTGAGGATATGGTTAAACCAAGGTCCCTTAAAACTGATTTCGGGCCACCCAAGTGAACCCGACAGTTTCCCAGGGTACAACAGCCAAAGCAGTTAGTACTGCCGGAGTTAACCACAACCCAGAATTTACCTTCAAGAACTTCTTGAAGTGGAGTGAAAGAGTATTGAAGATGATCCAGGATGGAGAAAGTGTTAGTTTTCTTGTTATATCATTCTGATCATTTACAAAACATATATAAATCAGATTTTGTTAAGTGCAAAGTGCGCCACTAAAACGCCACATTACGCCTCATCGCCCATGCCCCCGGTCCCGGTCTCGGGCACGGGCGCGGGCGCGTCGTGTGCTTCGCACCCTCCTAGCTCACTTGGGGTGTAGCCCCTTATAAGGAATTATAATTCCTCCAACACTCCTCCTTATAAACATACTTAATGTTTATTCTTCTACCAATGTGGGACACACTCATATTAGTTAATTATTCTTTCAACTCCTTTTAACATATCTATTAACTTGGATATTCTATATTATTACATAAAATTTCCAACATTTTTTTGCTGGGAGTTTGCCTTGTTGATGTCAATTGAATTGATGATGCAAATAATGTTCTTTACAAAGAGGGGTTGCGGTAAAAAAAAATGGCAATAAATTGACTTTTTTTTTGTCTGTGCCAGTCAAGGGACCAACTTAGTAGATACTAGAAACACACGTGTGACCTGTATAATGTATGATTGATGATTCCAACCAAAAAAGTCAAAGTCGTCTTAGGATTTTTGTCTTTAAATTCACGTTCACACTATCTGCTGTTACTAGTATCATCATCATCATCCGATTAACCTATCTTACTTTTATCGATCGGAACCCCTAAAGTGGAAAAGAAAAATGGTTAAAGCAATTAGGGTCTATGAGCTTGGTGCCCCTGAGGTACCCCTCTCTCTATATATATCTTTTGATTTAACTTTAATTGTTTAATATATTCTTAAAGTAATTATTTTTATTATATAATTTCTAAATTTGGCATGGTCTAAACCCCGAATCCAACATGAATCCGATAGTTATATTGCTGATTTTTTTGTTATATTGATAATTTGTAGATAGTTATATTGGGAGAAACTAAAATAGTGAGGTGGATAATTATTTTGGGATGGAGATATTTATGAGTAGATAGATGTTGCTTAAAAATATGTGCAGGTAATGAAATGGGAAGATGTTGAAATAGGGGAACCTAAACAAGGAGAAATACGAGTGAAGAACAAGGCCATTGGTGTTAACTTCATTGATATATATTTCCGAACCGGAGTCTATAAGGTCCCTCAGATACCTTATACACCAGGTCTTCCGTCAATCTGCTTCATCTATGATGATTTTGTTATTAATGGAATATATGATACTTTAACCTCTGTTGTGCTCAGCTAGTTAGTGCACAATACCGTTATATCGTTTTACTTATTAGAGCTGTTAGTTTCTACCCGTATGATCCTGAATAGGTTGATTTGGGTTATGTTTGATTTCAAATGGGTGAAATGGGTCAATTAGAAGATACAAAGTACTTATTAGCTAAAAAAGAAATGGGCTAACTAATGTGTATTTTATTGCATAAACCCCCTAAAGTGTGTTATTCAATAGTTTATATTATTAGGTGAAAGTTCATTTTGAGACTACAAAAAAAATTGAGACCACCTAAGATCACATGTTATTAAGATATCTAAAATTTCATGGACATGTGATTTTCCAAGATTTTAGTAGTCTTGACGGTCCGTTTTTTGATACAAGGGTCAGGATTGATGACTACGTCTCAACAAAAGTTATTTTACGTATTAATTAGTTATAATACGATTTTATTTCTACTGTTTCTGGAAACAGGACCATACCTTTGACACTTTTTTTACCACTATTGCCCGTTTTTGACCAAAACCCATTTGACTACTGTTTAATCCTCCCGACTTCTACTTTGCTTCTAAAAGATGCCCCGTTAACTCAACGTTTCATGGAAGAAAAAATGAGCACCTGTCATATTGAATTATTGATACAAGGTAAACTTTGATTTGTAGGGGTGGAGGCAGCAGGTGTGGTGACAGCCACTGGGCCTGGAGTGAATGATGTAAAAATTGGAGATTTGGTTTATCATCCAGGGAGTGTGATGGGTACATATGTAGAGGAGCAAATTGTTTTGGCAGACAAAGTTATTCCTCTTCCTCCTATGGATCCTATTGTAGTTGCAGCTGCCATGACCAAAGGGCTCACTGCTCGGTTCCTAGTCCGAACTTGGTTTAAGGTAAGAACTAAGATTCATTGTTGCTCTAAAATTGATACATGATGGAAACGTACTAGATATGATCTTTCAAATGATATGTAATATTGTAATTACATTTTTAAGAGACAAAATAATGCATTCTAAATGATTATCTGGGCATACATTGAGTCATATAGTTCGGCCACGTGGGTTGTTACTTTTTTAGTTAAAAGAAGTAATTCTGTTCTATTTGAAAATGGCTGAGGTCGGGTTGATGTGAAACAACTCCTTTTATCTGTGATAAATATTTACTATGTCCAATTTGAATAAAATAATTTAGGAGTTTTCAGGCTTATTGCTTTATTAGAAAATCTAACTTGAGCCAACTCATTTCTAAGTAAAGTGGTTGAAGTTGCCACTAGTAAGATTTACATTATAAAAATATCATTTAAAATCTCTGAATTTGATGGTATCTGAAACCCAACCCCAGAAAATTAGAATGGGTCCAGCCATGTGGCCATTGAGACCTTTATGTGGCAGGACTGTGTGTGGAATTTTAACTCCTGCGAATCAATATTTTAAAGCTCTGCCATGCTTCTGTTTATTTGTAAATGTCTTTGCCAGTTGTTTTCATGATTCACATATAACAATCTGGCTAGTAAGAACATTCAGTGCCTGATGGCAGCATATCTTGTATACAGGTAGAAAAGGGACATACTGTGCTCGTCCATGCAGCAGCAGGTGGAGTTGGATCATTACTATGCCAATGGGCAAATATGCTTGGTGCCATTGTTATTGGAACTGTATCAACAAAAGAGAAGGCTTTGCAAGCCAAAGAAGATGGATGTCATCATGTTATTATTTACAAAGAAGAGAACTTTGTTACCCGTGTTGATGAGATAACGTCAGGAGAAGGACTTGATGTTGTCTTCGACTCTGTAGGAAAAGACACTTTTGAGGTTATGTCCATTTAACGAATTCTTAATGGATTCTTGTAATTAGATAATCAAGTATGGTGTGTTTTCAAATTTTGATTATTGGTTAGGAAATTTAAAGGTAAATGATTACAGTTATTTTCTTACAGCTAATCGTAAACAGATTAATGACTGGAATAGGTTTCAAGACAATAATCTGATAAATTACTTGCAACACAGTGCCAAACATCCCCTTACTAGCAAAAGAACTTCCCATCCTGTTTTTGTTTCTATTTACCTAATGTAGTCTTTCTATGCTCTTGACGTAGGTACTGTTTTTTTTTTTCAGGGGTCGTTGGCATGCTTGAAACCTCGTGGATATATGATAAGTTTTGGTCAATCTTCTGGCACACCTGACCCCGTACCTTTGTCTGTACTAGCCGCAAAATCCCTATTCTTGACAAGGCCTTCGGTAAGAACGTCTGGTTTCTCAAAAGACGAGATGCGTGAAGCAGCCAAAGAGGTTCTGACTAATGTGGCAGCTGGTGCTTTAAGGGTTCGTGTAAATCACACATACCCATTATCTCAAGCGGCTCAAGCCCATGCTGATATGGCAGATAGAAAAACTTCGGGGTCTATTGTGCTGATACCTGAGGAGTGAGGTTTACATGGCTTGTATAAAATAACCGATACAGGTTTGTGTAATGAATGACGGATCGTAGTAACAGCTGGTTTGAATTTTTTTGTCTTAAAGCAATATTTAATAAGTAATTAAGGTTTTGTTGTATGTTAATTTACATATCCAGTTTCTGAATCCATTTTTCAAAAAAACTTTTTTCAAGGAGGCGGTACTTTTTATTCTATACCACCAAAAAGATTCTATATACTACCATGTTCCACCCTTAAGTATTTCCCATTCTTGCTCTAGAACGGTATATGCATGACACATATTCAACTTTTAGTCTTTAATCTGAACAACCTGCACTTTTATCACATCCTCAATTTGATCCTCACTTTATCTTTAGGTCTACTTATTTGTTTATATAATCTTTGTGTTTCTTTCTTACAGAATCCTAATTTAAGTTGTTTGTAGTATATGTATGCTTTTTTTTTCTTTCTTAATAAACTTTTTTCCTTCTTACAGTAATTTTCAAACAAATGACTTCACCAGACACCAGAGTTCATAGTTTACACCCATTTTTCTTCTCCCAGCCACTCTATTCCCAAGCTTCTTTTTTTTTTTAATTACCTTATTTAGGTAGCTGGTATAGTTAGGTGCAGTGTACAGTCATGTAAACCTATTTTGGACAAGTCTAGGGAGGTATCCATGACACATAGGCATATCTAGGACTATTTTGGTCGTATCATAGGTGTAAGAGATTTCTATATATATTTAAAAAAAAAAAAAAAACCTAAAATAGTGATAACCATAAAATAAATGACGTAAATCAAATCGTAAGAAGCTAGCAAAAACAAGAATAACAACCCCTGATTATGTATCTTTGACGTAAACAAAGTTAATTTATAGTTAACTTATGACGAAGTACACAAATTGATCAACAACGGAGTACTTAGGATGAGCCAACGAAATATTTTTAAGTGGTTTGTCCATCCTACCTTTTTTATAATATAAAGTTGGATTTTGAAAGTTTGCTAGTAAATAACATATGTTAGTCGTATAATAACTATAAAATTTATCAAATTATAAAACATTGTTTACTTATTAATTTATAGTTCTTATAAACCATTTTATTTACGTGAAATATATTTTTTATGACACGATTGATTTTGATACTTTGATGTTTACCTACTAATTTTAGTACTATAAATATAAGGAACAAATTGTTTACAATATAAAATGAAATGTTTTGGCTCATTGTATAACACATCTAATATCTAAAAAACTGGCCCAGAAAAGCCCAACAACAAATTTTAGAATTAAATTAAAAACCAAAATTGAAAAAAAAAAAAAAATCAAAACTAACACGCATCAGAAGGAAAGGCTCCACGTAGTACCCACTCACCTCCTAACTCCTCACCAACTATACAAGTATGTTTTTTGTTTTTTTTTTTGTTTTCTTAATATTATCACACATATATGTATGTGTCTCTCAAACACATAAATACACAGTATTTTTTCTTTCAAATCTGAAGTTTGAAAAACTTTAACGACATTTTTTGATGGTGAAAAAGGGGGTTTCCAATCACTCGAACATGTGATCATGATGATTTCAAAGATTGATGAGATTTAGCGGTGGAGTAAGTGGTTATTCCGGGTGGGCGTCGCCATATATGTGACCATGATGATATAGACGATGATGACGTCTAGAGGCGGAGTAATTGGTTATTCCGAGCCGCCGCTGCCGCCCTCATCGGAATCCGCGGATCCAGGCGGCTGGAATGTTGGAGATATCATCTATTAATTGTTGATAACGAAGATCTCTTTGTGGCGATGGTTGTTCCGAAGTGGTTAAATCCCGCTTTCTGTATAGTACTTTCTTTTTGGTATTTTTTCCCCCTTTTTTATAGTTTAGATCTAGGGATGTTCATTATAATGATGTTGCCAGATCCGCCGCCGCCGTTGCTCCTAGCGGTGAGTTTTACCGGTGGTGGTTACGGAAGTATTGTTTTTGTAAGTACATATCTTGTTGTTCATCCTGCATATTTGTTTGTTGCTACAAATTCGACTTGCTACAGTGTCAACTTTGAGTTGAAACAGTAGCGACTCGAACTGTACCGGGTCGAGTTGCTACTGTACCGAGTCGACTTGCTAGAGTACCGGGTTGAGTTGATACAGTACCGGGTCGAGTTTCTAGAAAGCCAGCTTTGAGTTGAAACAGTAGCGAGTTGTTACAGTACCGGTGACCCGACCCGCTACTGTAGCACCCGACTTTTGGATTGTTATATATATATAATGGATTGGGGCCTGCCGACCCCCCGATCTAATCTAACCACCATATATAGGATCATGACTTTTGGCCCCACCATTTTTTTATATTATTTTAGTCCACTTTAAGGTAGATATTATGTTTATGTACATGGTAACATATAAATTTAAAAAAAAAATTAAGAATTTTATTATGTATGATAATATGTAAAATTTATAACATGTTTTTAAGGTCACTTTATACATCATCTAAATGTTATGGTGATTACCAAAATACTAGTTATTTGTTATTGAATTTTAGTTGTCATACCACATAAAGCGAAAAAAATTGGTTAGAAAACTCAAAAGCTTACTATGGAACTAGCTAATCAACCTGGATAACTATCCGGGTCTAAGTAGCAAAATATAAAAATAAATTAAATTTGAATACGTTTAATCCAATTACAACTTTTATGCCTCATATCTTTATACTCGGAGTAATTTATCGCGTCAATAATAATCGCTCCAGTAAAATTATGCAACAGATTAACAACTCGAAACTCAAAACGTGTGAGGCTATCCAGAGTTGAGCAAACCCAAGTAGCAATCCACATCTTGTTGCCCCCAAGTTGCTACCTACACCATCCTGCCCAAGCAACTCCATATTTGAGTACACATATCGCCAAATCCATTCCATTGCTTTCCTTTTCTTTTTTGTCTTTTCCTTTCTCTCACTTAATACTTTCTTTTTTGTTTTGTCTTTTTTCTTTAACATTGGTAATATATTTAGATATAAAAAACCTATCAACAAATATAGAATAATATATATTTAGGCAACCCATGGCAACTCCACTCCCATCATTTTTCTCCGACAACCCATGGCAACTTCAAATGCCACATGGCAAAATATGGTGCAAGTAGCCCAACACCCGACAATACCATTCCGAATAGCCTAAATGCTCGTATTTAGCCAACCACAACATTTATTCAAATCAATTATAACGAAGAATCAATAGTTTTATGCACAACTCGCAGATTCATCAAAACAACAAAAGATAAAGAATAGCCAAACAATTTAGCCAAGTACTAATATAAAGTTAAAACATATACAAAATCTCAATCAAACATGAAAATATGAAACATGGTGGTCATGAAAGGTATATAAAACTTCTCTAGCTTTGATCTAGATCATCACCTTCAGCCGCTTTCTTTGAACCTTCACTTGAGGCACTCGAACCAGTACTTACCAAGCTTTTGTATTCTGGATGGAAATATTTGGTCTCGCTTTAAGGCCTCCAAAAATTTGATCTCGCTTAAGGCCTCCAAAAACGTTAAGCCGGCAATGCGTAGCATGAACAAAATAAGGAAGTCACCAGAATAATCCATTTGTTGATGTCCATATAAGCATGCAGAATAGAGATGGACATTAGAAAAATATTTGGACATCTTTTGTCAACAATATTTGCATGTTAAGCTTTAGATGCTACTACATATTTACATGATTTTGAAACATGGTTAATGATTGGACTGCGTAGACCATACAAAACACTACAATAAGTTTATGTTTTAGGATGTGTTTTATGCACATTCCATGTCGCAATGATTGTCATCCTTTATGTTTTAGGTTGTTTGAAAATAAATGTCAACTTAAACTAACAAATTAGCTGTAGTTTCTAAATGTCAATGAAAAAAGCAAGAGTAAACTTTGTCATTAAGCTATTTGAGATCATCTGATAATTATGCATTCCAACAACTGCACATATATCTGTTGGGTGATTTATGTTGAAACAATAGAAGTATGTTTCGGCATTACTTTTTCGAAAATGACAAGGGGGCGTATGTAAGTACCTTTAGCCTATACCACAACACTGGCAGTTCCTATGGCAAGGGATGTGCTAATTGTCTTCATAAAGTCTCAACACCTCTATTCTTGCAATGGTCGGAAGCTCTGAATTGGCATCCACCTGTCTACCAGGTGTATATATGTCAACGACCCAAGGATAATGTACTATCCCAAAAAGGACCTATACATTTGAGGCTATTCAAACTTCTTAAGCAAAGAGCAAACATGATAGTTATATAAATAGGCAAAATCGATAAACAACTTTCAATTAGCTAACATTCAGTAAGGAGCAGTGATTGCACATCAAAATGCTATGCTAAGTCAAAATCATACACAGAATAATAGTGGAAATTTGATGTTTTAAATATGATTTGAAAAATATATGTACATCATAAATCATTTATGTGATGTATTATCAAATCCATAATATGTACGAGTAAAAAAGCTAAAAAGAGGTGAATTATCTAACAAACCCAACCAACACAAGACCCATTATGTTAAAGGAAAACAAAGCAACATAGTTACCTGCTAAAAACTTTGGTGCAACCAATTAAATATTTTCACCAATGACTTTTTCTAATATATCAAGTTCCTGATTGGTCCAATGAGGATTGAAAATAATGAAGGCCGATATTTTAGAATGAAAACAATAAAAGTCACACATTCATGTTAATGAGCAAAATGATACAAATTGTTCAAACAATATTAGTCTTTATACACAGCATAGCTCCATACTCATAGCTAAAATCAATTTTATTTTTATAGACGATATATTTAGAAATAAGTATTAAAACCTATATGAAGAAAAAGCAACCAAAAGTTTTAAATCCACCCATGTATGCAAATAATGAAACCCCTTTGTTAGTAATATGATACCAAATCCAAAGGAAGGTTTTATGATAACAACCCCCTCAAAATAATCAAGTATTCTATTTAAAAACTCCCTTCACTTGTCGATGCTTATCACGAAGGAGATTAACCCACCCTAATATTGAATTCTGAAATCCCAAAATTTGTAGGTAATCGGTTCACAAGAAAAAAATGAATAATTGTTTTTCCTTAAAAAAACCCTAACTGCAAAATAAGAAGAAAAAAAAGCTAAATCTAAATGAGAATATAACTGACATGGATTGAACACTAAATCTATTCTTCATAAGAGAAAAAGGTTGGGAAAATTTTGTCTCTTCATAAGATCTAAATTTAATCCCTGGTGTTGTGACTGTGTACTTGTGTAGTCTTTTTTGGGGTATGTTTTGGAGTTATATTAATGAAATTAGGCATTTACAAAACAAAAAACATCTGAATTTAATCTCAATTTAATCTCATCATCAAAAGATTGGTACTGATAGACTTATAGGAATGTTCAAAAGAATAAGGAAGTAATGAAGAAGGAAGGAAATACGGTTTAGTAAAAAAAAATTGAGTACTTTTTGAAAAGCATTTGTTACAATATTTTGATAGGGGTTATGAGAAGCACACGGATCAGCTGCCACGTGGTAGACTTTTTTAAAGAAGTGTTTGTTTAGGATCCTCTTTTATTAGGAAGAAAGAAGATAATTAAAACCCCCAAACAATATAATCGAGTTTATATATTCTTTAAAAACATGTAAACAAAAAAGTTAAATAACATATACTCGTATTACATATACGTAATACTTATACTTGTATCAATAACTTATATCGACATATATAGATATATAAGTTCATTGATAGAAGATGGTTGTTATTAAAAAAAAAAATAACACGTAATAAAAAAAATAAAACATAAAAAAGCATAAATAGAAGAAAGAAAACAAAAGCATAAAAAGATTAAAATACAGAAAGAGAAAAATACATAAAAAAGTAATCTTTTTAATCAAAATTTCTAATAAGGGAAACCTATTTAATTTTCGTTTATTAAAAAGATTTCATTTTTTAAAAAAATTTCAAAAAAGGTAATATCATTAATTTTTAACGTCTGTTTTTTGTTAAGTTCCACATCGACTTGTAACATCATTAGAGTTGCTGATGGAGGAAAAAATATCCTTCCATAACAAATATTAAATGAACAAAAATGATTAATACCTTATATGCCAAATGACAATAAACAGAAACCACAACATTTTTATTAATTAAACGTTTGGTTGGAGGTATCATATTAAGGACATCGCCTTTGTTCTGCCTTCCCGAGTAATACCTTTACAAATACCCGCCACCAGCTTCTCCGCTGTTATTTGATAACTCTAACCGCCACAAACCCACCACCCACTTCAATTTCGTTATTGCCGGAATCTTTGACCGGAAAGCTTCAAACTTTACATCATATTCTTTACTTTCATAGCACGCGATATATATAGTGTTGTATTGTACATTTGTACCGCAAGATTAAATACCATAATTTATCGTCAAATGGATTTTCTATTCGCAAGACCACAACCGCCATTGTCGGATCCCACCAACTCCGATGTATAGTCGGATCCCACCACTGATGACAATATAACAAACCCTACCAACACCGCTGCACTAGTGAAGGATACCCTTTATCCGCCGTCACATCAACCAAAGTGCATGAGAAAGGGGAGCGAGAAATTAGGTTTGGTTGTGGGGTGTCGGAGGAGGAGGATTTTTTGTTGTGGAAAGAGACATGTATACAAATATGGTGTGTATACCGACTTTTTCCAAGTGAGAGGTCCACGTCAGCCATTTTAATGACGTGGCAAGTTGAAGTGGGATTTAACGGAAAGCTGACGTTAAAAGTTAACAATATTACATTTATTGAGAAATTTTTGTAAATGAGATCTTTTTAATAGACGAAAACTAAATAGGTTTCTCTCATTAGGAATTTTGAATAAAAAGATTACCTTTTTATGTATTTTTTCCATAAAAAAAAGGGTTGGCATGAAAAAAAAAGTCAGACATATTGTAAGTATACTTTATTAAGTTATAAGTAATATTTGATTATAGTTATGAAATGGAAAATGGTAAATCCTTCTAACCAAATAGCCTAATAATCCTCATAAAATATTAATAAGGTGACATGTGGTATCCACTAATTATCTTTTTTAATCTTGCCCCCTGATTTTTTCACATGTCATCATCTCATGATTAGAAGGACTATTAGGCTATTTGGTTAGGAGGATAGTGACACGAGTAAATCTCACAGTTTATGTAACTATTGTTAAATATATCCGAACAGTACTTCCTAGTTAACTCAAGTGGTTAAGCACCTGCCTTACAAGCAAGAGGTCTTAGGTTCAAGACTTGATATGAAGTCTTTCTATAAAGGCTTGGCTTGGGTATATCTAGGTTCAAGTCTGAGGAGGCAAGGTTTACCCCTATTGATCGTCGTGCCTTCGGGCGGATTAGTAGGGGGTTTCCCCCCATCGGGTATTTGAAATAGGCATTTCTACTTCGAGGGAGCTTTCTAGCGCGAACCCGGCTAAGACAACGTATGTTAGACCTCCCGCTGTCGAATCACGACACGAAATTCACAAGCGAAATTCACCTTTAATATATATATATATATACATATATATATGGTATATATTATATATCCGAACAGAACTTAATGGTCATCAATTTATTAACATCCAACCAGAGCTAGAATTGCCCACCAATGAATTGAATTTAGAAAGAACAATTATTGCCTTTTATAAACTTATATGTAACAAATAACTAATGAAGAACATAAGATATAGGTAATGAAAAACCACCAAAACAAGTACTACTATATGCATCAAAATTCAAAAGCTAGCTAAGCTGTGTTGAGATAGTTTTGAAAGATAAGATACGGGGAATCAAGAAAGCTGTAAAAGTCAAAGCGACCAAAGAGACGGAGTGTGTCGAAAGTCTTGGATACGAGGTTGAATCTTCCAAACCCCCCATCTCCTTTCAGCACCAAGAAGGAATCATCTCGTTTTCACCCAACACAATGCAAACTACAACCAACTTATAATTGCTTGTAAAATAAACTGAAGGAATTCGAAGGTCATCAACATGGTATTTCAAAGACCAACCAGAATAATCTCTACTCAACTCGTGAATTTTTAGCGGAGGGATATAACGACCAACGCCCTCAACAACAAGCAAGTGATTCCGAGACTCGAATATATCTTTGGTGAATATGCCATGACCATCAATTGCACGAAGAGGAGAAAAAGGGATTTTAAATCGGTGAACAATCTCTTGATCCAAATCGAGATACAAAAGCAAACGTGATTGTGGGTGAAGCCAATGAATGGCATTGTTCCAATAAACACCACCACCAAAATACATTCTTCCTTGATTGCGACGACGGAGTGTGAATGTACATGAAGGCTTGCAAGTGCGAGTTTGGGAGGAATAAATAAATATTTGGTATTTATCGTAAACCTCATAAAAATTTGTTCCAACATAAGAGACGAACATGATTTTGTAGTGAGGTGAGATCGAAGGATCAAAAGCTAATGTCGCACCATATAGAGACATGTTTTTATGAAATTCACTATCAAGGGGGGGGGGGGGGGGGGGAAGGGCCGTAAATTGGTTGATAGATGGATTGCATACGTAAAAATTTCGAGTAAGCGCCGTACATATAGAACATAGCATTAAACCATTACAAGAATGATGAAAATAAATTCCCTTATTAGCATTTTTTGGATCAAAATTATCGAGGACACTAGTAGGGACTTTTGCCGGATTTTTAACGGAGAATGGGACGAACTCATACTTCCGGTATGGGTATGGTAGTGATTGGAACTTGGTGCTACGTGGGAAGAACACACCGGATGGTGGGTCAGCAGGGGTAGGAATGTGAAGGGGTTTGAATGAAGGGTCGGATATAATAGAGTACCAGTGTTTGCACACAGACTTGAAACGATCCAGTGATTTTACAGGTAATCTCACAAGGATCCCTTTCGCATGGTCTTCGCACTCGCTAGATTCATTATCATTTGCCATATATTGTTGTGTTTTGTCAACCAATTATGTGGCCTACTACACGAATGGAAGAAGAGTTCAATTAGGGTTATACATAGGGTGGGGTTAAAAGGGATACTTTGGCGAATATAATTAAGTAAACATGGTGTAACATATATATTGCCCATTAAAAAATTGGTTTTGTAACAAATAGGTTATAGGTAAAATAAAACAAGTATATTAAAGTAAAATATATAAAACAATAAGTTTTTCATTATTGAAAATCATCTGCATCATGAAAATTATCATGCATCTTGTACTTTGTGAATCTTCATGCATCAATTTTATTATAATGTGAGGGTCAAGATTTTATTCTATTTGTTTTACTTTAATACTTGTTTTACAATAACTAGCTCCGTAACAAGTAATGACATGAATACATGTGAAAAGAGCGACAACTTTTAAATAAATTCAATTTTTTCAGAAAACAATAATATTTCATGCGGTAATACACGAGATAATACATTGTAAGTTTTTTAATAGCATAATCAACAATAAGACATGTTGAAATAATGACATATGATAATGATATTTTTAATAGTATCACGCCATGTTATTCGTACAAAGCTTAAATTTGTTGTGGTGTATGATTTCATGAGGGTAACTTTTTATCAAAAAAATAAAATAAAGTTACTCATGTAAGTTTTTATAAATCTCATGGGTTTTTATAAAGGTGAATGGGCTTAAAAACTATAAGCCCAATGTATGAGAAGTAGATCCATTTGTGATCAATCACAAATTCTGAAATTCACAAACCAAGTCACCACCGCCTATAAAACACAATCCGCACTTTTTCTAATCTATCTATTGAATTGTCAACCCATCGAATTTTCCCTTTATAAATACTCCAAATCTACCACAATTTCAATTAATTGAAATCTCAAAAAAAAAACCTTATTATCTCCCTCCTATAATGGATACCATCGTTAACCATACATCTGAAACCCTAGATTCTGCGGGTCCGGATCCTGCAAACGGTCAACCCGATAGCCTCTCAAAAAACCCGTCGATTCAGAAGCCATTATTATCAGGAAACGGTTTGACAAACAGCACCGAAAAGGATGTCGCTTCAGGTGGCGATGAAGACGAAACAAGTAGTATCAGAAAACGTAAGAAAAAAAGCAGGTGGGACCCACCTCCGACAGAAGACAATAACGGGACCGAAACGACAACCAGAAAGAGGAAATCGAGATGGTCAGACGATGTTCCTGTGTTACCTAATAATAATAATGGTTTGCTTAATAATCCAATGATGATTCAACTCCCTGATTTCATGAAAGATTTCACTGCAGGTATCGAACTCGATCCCGAAATACAAGTACTTAATACTAGGCTGTTAGAAATTAGTAGGAAGTTTCAATCTGGTTTGCCTTTAGATGATAGACCTGAAGGTGCTAGATCACCTTCTCCTGAGCCTGTTTATGATAACATGGGTATTCGTATTAATACTCGAGAGTATCGAGCTAGGGAACGTTTGAATAAGGAACGACAAGAGATTATTTCTCAGATTTTGAAAAGGAATCCGTCTTTTAAGCCTCCTGCGGATTATAGGCCGCCTAAGGTTCATAAGAAGCTTTATATTCCTATGAAGGAGTACCCTGGTTATAATTTTATCGGACTTATTATTGGGCCGCGTGGGAATACGCAGAAGAGGATGGAAAAGGAGACGGGCGCGAAAATTGTGATTAGAGGTAAAGGGTCTGTGAAAGAAGGGAGGCTACAGCAGAAACGTGATTTGAAACCTGACCCGTCTGAGAACGAGGATTTGCATGTTTTGGTTGAGGCTGATACGCAGGAAGCGGTTGATGCTGCTGCTGGTATGGTGGAGAAGCTTTTGCAGCCGGTCGATGAAGTGCTTAATGAACATAAGAGGCAGCAGCTTCGGGAGCTTGCTGCGCTTAATGGGACTATCAGGGACGAAGAGTATTGTAGGTTGTGTGGTGAGCCTGGACACCGACAGTTTGCTTGTCCGTCTAGAGGTTCGACTTTTAAAAGTGATGTTTTGTGTAAAATCTGCGGGGATGGTGGGCATCCGACTATTGATTGTCCGGTTAAAGGGTCGACTGGTAAGAAGATGGATGACGAGTATCAGAATTTCTTGGCTGAGTTGGGAGGGACGGTTCCTGAATCATTGATCAAGTCAAGCTCTTCAACTCTTGCTCTTGGCCCGGGTAGTTCAGGAACCAATCCTGCTTTGACAGGTGCAAGTGCCGCGACAAGTGTGCTGAAACCTTCGTTGAAGGATTATGATGAAACGAATTTGTATATTGGGTACTTGCCACCTACTTTAGATGATGATACGTTGATTCAATTGTTTTCACCTTTTGGTGAGATTGTGATGGCTAAGGTTATTAAGGATCGTATCACGGGGTTAAGTAAAGGATACGGTTTTGTGAAATATTCAAATGTTCAACAAGCCAATACTGCTATTGCTTCCATGAATGGTCATCATCTAGATGGGAGAACAATTGCTGTTAGAGTTGCCGGAAAGCCCCCTCAACCAACAGTTCCACCAGGTCCTCCCGCACCTCCAGCTGCTAGTGCTCCTATTGCTGGTACACCCCCGGGAGCATATAGTGCCAATCCGGTTCCTTGGGGTCCACCTCCTAATTATGCGCCATACCCCCCTCCACCACCCGGTTCCGTCATGTACCCTCCTGTCATTAGTCAGCCATTACCACCCCCTTATGGGGTGCAATACCCTACATCAGTATCATCTGTTGGCACTTCATTAGCCGCTCCTTCTGGTGATATGTACACTACCGGAGTTCCACCAAGTGTTCAACATGTGTACCCATCAGCTACATATGGTGCATATGCACCATATTATGGTGTACCTCCTTCTCATGCACCTACTCCCCCTCCTACTAATATCAATATGCCTCAATCAACGGTTGACCATTCGCAGATCATTGCAAATGCTCCATGGGCATCAAATCATGCTGTTCCTCCTCCGCCGACCATACAAACTGAGACAAATGCATCCACCGCAGATACTGAATTTGAGAAATTCATGGCAGAGACAAAATGAGCGTAGTGTTTTGTCTCCTTCAGGTTGAAAGGTAAGTTTTGATGTTATAATTCTCTCTATCTTATTATTTCCAGGTTGATGGAAATTGGATGTGTCAGTTTTGATCCATTTACTTGGAATTTGTTTTCTGATTTGGGTTATAGTTTACAGGTTTACAACTAATTGGTAAAAAGGTAAAGTTTAAGTGTTCAACACCATAGTTTTTAACTTTAAAGTATTTGACATGACACAAATAAGGGAGTTTGGTTTGGGGATAAATTGGTTGATCCGTCTGACACGTTTACTATATGGGCGTGTCTGGCTTGAGCCAGTGATAAACAGGTTGACAGGCCAACCCATTAAGACTAAAAGTGTTTTTCTTATAAAAAATACAAAAAATGTAATATGTAAGGGTTACGACGTATACAGTGAATTTAGTATTTTTACATATCTCTGTTTCAGTTCTCTGTCACAGGCCCCTATTCCTATATCCTAATTCTAACAACTGAATAAACAAAAACCATTCCAACCACCTTCAGGCCTTCAACTTTCTCAGACCTGCTTCTGACCCATAAACCTTTTTTACATGTCAAATCCGTTTAGATAGATGGGATACATAGTTCGTGTCTGTGTTGACTAGGTTTCAGTGTGTCCAAGCTTGGGCCGAAGTTTTTGTGATTAATATATGGTTTGGGTTTCAGTTGGCTGATTCCAGCTGTTCACCAGACATGAAACAATGGCCACCCCTAGTGTAAATTGAAATGTTTCAAAGCTACCCGAAGTGTATTTAGATAGTTACAGCATCTTAAATTCACTATTCAAAGATTTACATTAGTATCTTTACAATTTAGGTACTTCAATCAGTTATGTAGGCTCAACTTTCAAGCCTTATCTTAGAATTGCACGAAAGATTTTCTCATACCTAAAGGGTTGTCGGGGATCCTGGAGTTACTATCTGTAATTTTTTTCTTGTTGCTTATTGACCAGCTTTTATGTCTTTTCATGCACTGGATAGTCTGGTGGGAAATATTGTCGATGGTCTCGACTTTATTGACTTATTCCTATGTTTTTTGTCCCTTCGATAATGATATCTTTTCATTCTTAACCTTTTGTTTTGTCATGATATTGTAACTTTTGGCAGGCATGCTTTCTTGGAGCAAATTTTCACATCATTTCTTATTGTTGGAAGTTTGGGACTCACAACTCTAACTTGCTATGCTGTTCTGAAATGTGCAGAGAGCTCTGATGTTGAAGTCCTTTAGTCTTATGGTGGTGTATTCATTGGCATGAGTTACTTTGTCTGTGTTCTTTTGTGGGATTTATCATTTTTTTTCTGTTTTCTAGCTTTTCATCTCTACAGGGTGTGGTCTTTGATGTGGATGTCCAAGGACTAATGACTGATGATTTGTTGTTTTTTCTTATTATTACTTTTTGTTTGCTGATGTAATAATTTCAGTTACAGGGGGAAGCAAGCTCTGTATTCAAGCCGAAGTCATTAGGGCTTTTGAAGGTAAATAGAGGGAAGTAGTTTTAGGAACCTTAGAGGAGAAATACATATACTCTAAAACGGTTAAATAGATTTTTGACTTCACTCAAGTTAAATAAGTTTTGGTTGGCTATTGTTATTTATACCTTCATTATCTTCAGCAAATCTTTTTTTTTGGAGTTCAATATTTTCACGCACATTTAGTCCATGTTGGATTTTATTATAATATTTGTCCCTAATGGGACTTAAAACCACAACCTATAGGTCAGCGAGCTACCTAAATACCCTTCGCCTAAAGGTCACGTGTGTCTGCAAGTCATTTTATATTGCCATAGAAAGTGACCCGCCGCATATGTATTAGAACCTCAGATTTGACTGCCTTTTCTAAATTTGTTGGATGATATGGCTCATTGGCTTGAATCAACATTCATCAACTTCCACACTTGCTAACTGTTAATCAAGGATCTTTTCTTTCCAACTGCTGTTTAGTATCAGTAGGAAGTGTCACAAGTGGAGTAGCAGTATTGTAAGCTTAGTTGATCCATGTCTTCCTTTTACTTGTTCATACCGTATATCATAAGATGCTTAATACGAGACATGAGAAGCTTTTTTTGTTTAGAAAACGTTTGATCCGAGATTTAGGGCCACATTGTTGCATCAAGACTGTTATACATATCCGCAATAACATAGCCTAAATCAAATTTTTGTCTTTTGACATATGCTAACGCTTTAACAATCTTAACTTCATTGGCATTCCTCTTTTGGAAACATGTATACTTTTCACTGATAACGGCTTCAGGTGATCCAATATGGTGCTTTCCTTCGCTTGATGAGCTGATGGTCTGACACGGTTATATATTTTTACCATTGTATTGTATCTGCTTTTGTTGAATCATTAAGGGGGGATTTTTTTCTGTTTTCTCACTCTTTCATATGGTTTTCCTCTACTTTGATGAAATCTGCTGGATTGAATCATGTTCAGGTTTGGTTTGTTTATGTATGTTTGGATATCTACATATGCAACACATTTCTATAGGTTAACAAGTCTTTTAATCAAGTACCAATTCAGTCGAAACTGATTCTCCTCTATGTGAAGTTTAGATAAATTAAATGAAAAACGAATTCAGACAATGAAGGGTGTGATGTCTATTTGTTAGCAAAGCGCAAAATAGAAATAAAATATCTTGGCACCACAATGTATTACTCTACAACATTAATTAGCCGGAGAGATCAAACCTATTACTTTGCGGCTATTTTCCTTAACGGGTTTGTTGAACCCAGTTTTTAAGGGTTGTAGTTAAGATATATTAAATTGTTGCACATTACAATAAAATTCAATGATGTGATTTTAAATATGGAAGGTATACAATTTTTTGCACTGGTTTTTTTAACATTTTCATTAAATATAATTTTTTAAATGGGATATTAATTAATTTATAGAAGTTTTGTTATTAATAATACTAACAGATCATATCATTTTATTATGAGCAAGCAAAGAGCAAAGAACAGAAGTTGTTACTTACCGTGGGTACGAGTTTTTCCTCGGTATCGTCATAGACTTCAACATCACCATCATATATGATAATCATTGTCCGTTACATCCGATTGCTATTTTACCTGAGTATGAATGCTAGTAATGATTTTTTTGAATGGAAATGATAAACCTGTCTAGATAGAAAAATAATCTTTCTAAATAGAAAAATAATCTTTCTAACTAAATGATGATTACATGTGTAAATATCAAGTGATAAGATTAGAAAAAGGATTTATGGAATTCACATAGTATATCATGATAAGTTTCTTAACTACCAAAGTCAAGTGGACTACGTAAAAAAGCTAACAACGGCAACATTCAAAAAGTCACAAGACCAAGGAGCGATACAAACATAATTTATCAAGCAAGTTTGTCGACAATTGTTCCAAGGGAGATTAAACTTGCACTCAACCTGATCAAGAATCCATTTGATACTTCATTCTTCCTTAAGTTGAGGGAAGTACTCGTACTTAATTTATCAAGCAAGTTTGTCGACATTTATATACAACTGCCTCCCAGGCGTAAATCACCATACCATTCAATATTGAAGGCTGAGGTTGTTGATGATCTTGATCAGAAAAAGGGCCCTGTTTCCGGTTACTAACGTCCAACAACTATCCCTTGATTATATAGCTTTAAATGATCGATTCAGGGAGCACACACGAGTCTCTGATGCTTTTTTCTCTATCTGCCATCCCATTCATGTCAACCTTTTGAACTACAACAAGAGCTTCTCTAAGTCTAAGCTCTAACAACAAGTTCTTGGGAAACTTACGGTGGTTTTCTCATGATTAGATACCGAGCTGAGGTTCTTTTTTCACTTATATGTGTATATTCTTGAAGCATTTAATTTGTTCATATTAGTTTGAATCCTATACTTGTTATACTATTCATTTTATGTTATTTCGTGTTTATTCCGATTTCAGCCTAATTAATTTAATCCATTATCCACGTGCATGTTTGAATTAGCCTTTCTATCTTCATCAAGTCGGCTTATTGATTTATTGTATTTCTGTTCTGTATATATGGCCCATGCATACTTGAGTCTTGACCCAGTAACATATAAAAATTACTTTGTAATATAAAAAATCATTTTGTAAAAACTAAGATATGCTTTTTGAAAAGAATAATTCGAAAAGGAGATTTTTTTTACCAAAAAGAATCCCTTATAAAATAAATAGATATCACTTGTTTTTTTTTAAACAGGGTCCAATTGATTGTGCACTGAATCGCGGTGAGGGAGGTTTGCTAAGGTAACTTCTTAATGAGGAGAAAATTATGGTTTTTGGGTTTATTGACAATTATCTGAAAGTAGTTTGACGTCAATTAAGATTGAGTTACGCTAGAGTGACAAACATTTTACAAACATAGGTTGCATATGAGGTGGTCCAATTAAGTAAGATAATTTAATTGGTGAAAGTTATATTTGTAAAGATTTGTTTGTAAAAACCTTGTAAAAAATTAAATACTTTTTCTTACCCAACTAATCATAAAATTTTCTAATTACACATTAGAAAACCTTGTAAAAAATTATAAAATTAAATACTAATCATAAAATTTTCTAATTACACATTTGTTTATAAAAACCTTGTAAAAAATTAAATACTAATCATAAAATTTTCTAACTCACCATCCTAACCAAAAAAAAAAATCATCTAATTACACATTACACTTCACGCTCCAAATATGTGTTGATCTGATTCCATTAATCAAAAAAGGATCTCTTGAGTGAATAACTCTTTATAAAAAAAAACAAATAATAAATCTTTTTAAATATTAGCTTAAAAATCCTCCTCAAAATTTAAAAAAAAATGACTTGTGGTATCTATTAATTTTTTTTTTTAATCTTGCCCTTTGATTTATCCACATTTCATCATATTTTAAGATATTTAATTAAGAAATTAATTATTTCCCTTAAACAAAAAACAATGTATAAAGTAAATTAAAAAAAGTTATATCAAAATGTAACATTTATATTGAAAACCGTATCAATCTTGAATAAAAACTAGGTCGTGGCGTGATGGCAAGGTTCAATTCCAAATCAGCGTTTTCCCAGGTTCGAAACTCTATGCCGATTTTTTGTTTTATATTTTTTCCCAACTGAATTTCTAACCCTAGAATTTCCGTCACAGATTTCCGGCGAACATCTCAACTCCGATCTCGATCTTCACGATGGATGTTGATCCACCATCCTCATCTCCCAAAAAGGTCCTTAATTCTTAGCCATAATCATTTCTAATTTTTCCTTATTTATGATTTTATTTATATATTATATTAAATTAATTTGAGATCTGAATGATAATTCAAATTTACAGATGAAATTCAAACCCAAACCACCGCGTCGGAAGACCGTTTCTGTGTTACCTAAGAGGTACTTTTTCTACATTATCAGTTTTATTATTTTCTGCACTTTCTTTTTTATGTTTTAATTTTTTTAATAATATAATTCTAAATTAGTTTTGAAATTTGAAATTGTTTTATCGTTTGTTCAGTGAGCTTGATGATGACGAGAATGATGAAACCACAAAGGATTTGCTCCGCAAAGTCAATGTAATCCCCCCTCTCTCTCACACACACATTTTTAACAAAATTATACAGTAAATAATTTTTTTACTACTTGTATCCGGTTATGATTAGTAGTATTGTACATCGGCACTTGAAAATTACCATTAGGGGACAGTTATTTTTATGTAGAAACATGTTACTACGGGTTAAACATATATTAGCAAAATCCTTACTATTTATTTACAAGTATAATATAGTACGAGTAGTAAATATTTAAATGACTCCAATTTTTAAGACATTATATCATTTTATTTTTAACTGTTAGGCTCAGCGGCATACCTCTTCATAATGCAACTCCAATTCTTAAGGAAACCCATAATGGGAAAACCCTTTTCTGTCTACAATCAAGCAAAATCAATGATGCGTGGATAAACATATTAGACATGCAACTTATTTGACACCAAGTTATCTTCTTCATTCCTGATGCAACATACTGTCTATTTTATACCATACTCGTATATATTAGATAACCTCTCTCCACTTTATACCATACTCGTATATATTAGATCAAAGAAGTTAAGAAGATCTTATTTTTACAGTATCTTATTTATGGCAGTTTTCTTTAATTTCCCATGGGTTATATCTTTGTTCATGGATATCTTATTGTGTCGTGCAGGAACGCCTTGGCACTCGAAGGCCTAAAGTCGAAAAGAAATGTAATTTAAATGAAACCCCTTTTTTACATGATAAACAATTTAATACAAGCTAGTCAGGGAACGAATAGCTTTGTTTGTGTGGGTGTGTGGAGGTGCTAAATTTCATTTTTGCAGCTTCTGGCAATGTAATGACACCAAATGGAGCTGGATCTTCGAGGACTCTTGACCAGCTGAAAAACGACAACAGCAAAAACAGCTCGACTTTGAGAGAGTCTTCTGAGAAAAGTGTCGTGAGCTCTTCCTCAACTGCTACAAAAGATAGAGATGTTGATTATATGGTGGTTGATGATGAATTGGGATCACCAAGCGACTCTGATAACGAGTATAAAGAACCCTGGGTATGTATGATAAACTTCTTTCAATTATTTACTCATCTTGTAGCCTTATGATATGGGATTAGCTTCAGACTAATAGAACCTGCCAAACACCAACGATAAGAAATTCATGGATGTGTGTTGATGGTTTTTTGTATATGTGTGAATCACAGGATCCGGACTCATACTATCCCATTACTCTTCCTCTGAGACCCCCTGGCTCTGGAAATCCGGGTACATATTTGAATTGGCTAACATATTTTCATCATAATCTTGTGTTTTTTGTTGGTTTTTTCAAGTTTTTTTCTTTCTTGTAGAGGTTCTTAATGCACTAGAATTTGGGGAAGAGAAGGAATATGATGAGACTAAAATCAACTCTGCCTTAGAGCTGGGACTGTTGGTGAGTCATCTTGTTTAGCAAAGTTTAAGATTTCTCTTTACTTTTACAGTCGATTAATAATGTGAATTTCTTTGATACTAGGGGCAAGAGGACTATGAAAAAAAACAGATGATATTTTTCCAATTTCCTGAAAACCTTCCTCTAAATAAGCAAACGCATCAAGTTCCAGTTAGCTTGAAGGGCAAAGAAAAAGTTGAGAGCTCGAGTTTTGTGAAACAAGATGCTTCTAACAAGTTCTGTGGTTTAAAAGACTTGCCGGATGGGCACATGGGCAAGATGCTGGTTTACAAAAGTGGAGCAATCAAGCTCAAGCTTGGAGACGTAATCTTTGATGTACGTTTCTCATATCAAACCAAGATTTACCTAAGAAACTTGATGAGTTTGTATTAATACACGCCGTTGTCTTCAATTGTAGGTTCATTCTGGTATACCTCTTGGATGTAAACAAGATGTTGCAGTAATGAATACTAAAACCAAGAACTGTTGTGTGCTCGGGCCAGTTGATAAGCCAGCTGTTGTAACTCTTGACGTAGATTCCATCTTGGACAACATTGACGAGCCGTAATGCTAGAAGATTCATCAAGCAGTAACAGGTGTTTTAGGAGTACAGCCAGCTAATTGAAGAGTATTATCATAGTTTTGTAAACTTCATCAACTGTACGTGGTATGCAAGTATATGTCTATATGCTAACTACTAGAAACTATCTATGCTAGTATACAACTAATGAAACTTATGCAGAGTTTTCTATTAGTATAAAATAGTTTCATTTTCCATACTGTTTGCACTAAATTGTATATAGAAACACACATAAATACAAGTTTAAAATCTGGAGGCCCGGCTCACGACTACTACCAAGAGAACCATAACTGTAAGCAAGAAAGAACTTTGTAGTTTCTTCTCAAAGGGTTCATTGGCAGCAGCATCTCCTTTAACCTTCTCATTTCTTTGTGCCTGAAACAACTTGTACACTATCTCCGTGGTTTTCTCAACTAACTCCGTCACCTTTGCCTTTATGTTGATCAAGATCCACTGTAGAATATCAGAAACTAGAATCGAGCTGTCAGAAGATTCAACCACGCCTGATCTTCCTGATACACTCCTGTTGGCTGCAAAATGCAGATAAAGCCAATTTAACAGTTTAAAAAATGGCACTATTGTTTGTGGGCTTCATATATGTTATCACATCTTAAAAACAGAAACCTTGATAGATCGAATCTCTTAGCTCACGAACCGCCTCATTATTCATAACAGCATCCCAAACAGATTTATCAGAAGATAAAGACATCACCATTCTCTAAACAATTAAAGTTAAAACTTAAAATTAAATTATCACACAACTTTATATCAGAATAATGTATGGACATGGGTCAAATTTGTTAAGTAAGCTAGGCACCTTAACAGAATTATCAGTTTGCAGTAAACGGAAAGCATCATATACGCTTTGAGAACCACGAGACTGTGACATACTTATTGAGGGCTCGATCCAATCAAGTTCCCACCCTGATTCGCGATAACCGGCTGAAGGATCAAGAACACTATGTAGTTTACAAATGTCAATAAGTTAATTGACAATACAACTATATTAAATACTCATCAATTATTAGATAAACAAACGAATGCTTACTGTTGTAGAGAAGAGATTGCATGGTGAACTTCGTCCATTGATGGAACGGTACAAAATACGAAATCATCGTATTCCTCGGCGTTCATGGGAGACATCGAATTTGGCCGGTTAGGGTGATATACTGAGGAGAAAGGTGAGGGATAATGGTTGGATGAAAAAGAAAGGTTGTTCGAGCTAGTGGGTCTTGAATTGGTTGAGTTGATGCCGATGTAATTATCATGACTAGTGGTCGAACTAGAATGATGGAAGGGATCTTGGGGTGAGCCATGACCACCGGAGCTAGCCCTGACGGCTCTGTGAACCGTGTTCATCAACCCTCCACCCATTGGTCCGAATGACCTCCTCATGTTGTGCTTATCTCTTTATAATAAATCTTTTAAGCTGGTTTTTATTGAGGAAAGTGTACCCATATGTTATGAAAGTTTGCGATGTGATTTTTTCCCATTTCACGAGAACAATATCCAACCACGAAGTGTATCTATACATTTGGTTGATATTTCAGTAAATGGGCTTTGTAAAGTTTTGTCGGCTCCTTTTTAGGTCCAAATCGCAAAATGGATGATACCATTGTCCGATTGCTATATTAATGGGTATGACTTATTAGGTGACCTTATTTGTAAATGGTTTTTATCTATTTCTTAAGTTAATAGCTATATAACAAGTACAACTTTTGTAATAAATCAAATGTTAAAGTAACACTCCCGGCCTACAATGAGTAAAAGATCTAACTCTTAAATGTTATACCATTTTTAACCTCCGGAGTTTTTCTGATTCAATGAGGATCAAAAGTGTTATTAACTAATTCTTTAGTCAATAATAATGTCATCAAAAAAACTTATTGGTGAATAATAAAAAATAAAATTCAATCAATGGTCATTATTTTTTTAATTTAAAATTAAAGGTTTTGTTTTAATATATATTAAAGATTAAAGATGTTATGTTACCAAGTATTTTACAACTTGATTGGTACATTGTACATATACTGTATCCAGCAATCTTTAAGCACAACTCAAAGTTCACACATACCCAAATAATCACGTAAGCCCCAAAGCCTGCACTGTGTTTTTGAGTTTTTTTATGGAATGAAAAGAAAGGAAAGCAAATGATTACAAAACAAATTGTGTTCATGAGTTTAATTTAAGGGGTGGAAGGGAAGTGAAATGAAAAGAAGTGGAATGATTTTTTAGTTGATTTTGTCTAAAAAAATTTCTTCCCATATATGGGATGATTTGAAAGGAAGATAATATCGCTTTCAATCATTTCTTTTCATTTATAAACCAAACTCAAGAACACGGTGTTGTTGTATACCTTTTTATAAAAATATATACAATCATAAAGTTTAGGTCTTGTGTTTTAGGAAAAAATAAATAAATTATAATAATAGTAATAGTAATAATAGCAATTGTGGAAGTAATTAATCATGTTATCACTTAATATGCTGTTCTACAAAAAAAAAAAAAAAAAAAAAATGCTACTCGTATCACTATATTAATACCTTTGAAAAAGAAAATTAGCCTTGTGATAAAAAACTAGTCCAAGCCCAATAACTAATGGGCTGGTTATACAGTTTGGATCCGACCTATTAAGAAACCCTAAAAATCCTATGCATATAGGTATTTTTTCTGTTTTTATTTTTGCAAGCAGCAGCTCCATATCCATTACAGAAAGAAAGGTGCAGACCAACTGGTTAACATGGGTAAGAAAGAAATTATCATATGCCTCTTTTGCGATCTCTGTTATATCTCTTTCACTTTACTATTTTTATCCTACATATATATATAAATAAAAGTAAATAATTGAAATGGGATTGAAGTGATTGATATGAAATAAATGAAAAACAGGGGCATATACATACGTGTCGGAGCTATGGAGGAAGAAGCAATCCGATGTGATGAGGTTTATGCAGAGAGTTAGGTGCTGGGAGTATCGTCAGCTGCCTTCTATTGTCCGGGTCACTCATCCTACCCGACCCGATAAGGCTCGTCGTATGGGTTACAAAGCCAAACAGGTTTTCTTCCTTTCTTTCTATCATTTTTTATTTACAAATATATGTCATCCTTTATAAATGTTTATTTATCATTATTAGTAGAATTCTTATTGTATATAAATCTAGTTAGGCTTGGCTGTAACAATTTTCATATACATATATATGTCTTTTTTTATAAATGTTTATTTTTTTATTATTAGTAGAATTATTATTGTATATAGATCAAATTAGGCTTGACTGTAATTTAGTACTTGATATCTATGCATTTGTTTTACTGTACAAGTAAAGGAACTTACATATGCTCGATCTTTTATAATGATGTTGACGATGTTCGAACAAGAGATGGATTTGTACATATACATATTACAACTCTGAATAAACTAAGATTTATATTTGGATAAAATCAAATAAAATGAAAAGGGTACCGGGTAAGACGAGAAGTAAGATGAAGTGATGGTTAAAGATGACTACATTTAAGCGGGCTATAAGTATAACTTACAATGTGTTAGAGTAAGCTGGAATGACTAGTTCACACATAAGTGAGGTCGCTTTAGAACTAAAATATAACGGCATCCGCCAGAAGGGAAAACCTGGGCAACAATGTCGTCGTAGAGGATGGATGCTGTAATAAGTTTATTCAGTGGATGATACAATACACGAGAACGTGTGATACCCAATTTACATTGCTGAATATTTTGTGAGAAACCAGTTTTTGTTTGAGCTTCTTTTATATTCTTTTTCCTATGGATCTTTCTGATGTATGGTATAGACCCAAGTATACAATTTTTCATTGTTGTGCATTGTTGTTCTGTTTTTTATTGATTTTTTAGAGATTTATGTTTGGGGTATCATCTGAACAAGTGATCAGGCTTATATTATGTGTTGGAAGATTGTCTTGGATATTCTGACTTATATCATGTGTTGAAACAAAGATTGTATGCTCTTGGATGTTTTGGTATTAAGTTGGTTATGCTTGCAGGGTTATGTCATCTACCGTGTGCGTGTCAGGCGTGGTGGACGAAAGAGGCCTGTTCCAAAGGGTATTGTTTATGGAAAACCTACTAACCAGGGTGTGACTCAGCTGAAGTTTCAACGTAGCAAGAGGTCCGTTGCGGAGGAAAGAGCTGGAAGGAAGTTGGGAGGCCTTAAGGTCCTCAATTCATACTGGCTTAATGAGGTATGCTTTTTCAGCATTCTAGTTAGTGTCTACAATCAAGCAAGCAATGATGCGCGGATAAACGTATCAAACATGCAACTTTTTTGACACCAAGTTATCATCTTTATTCCTGATGCAACATACCTATTTATTTGTTTTTCTTTAACCTAAACTTAGAGTTTTTCACTTTCGTTTACATGAGGTCTCTTTTATCACTGACTTCATATGGTCTATTGATACAATTGCAATCAGGATTCATTTCTTGCACCCTTCATGTATTTGTAACTTATCGGTTTCTAATCTTTGCTTTAACTGCAGGACTCCACTTACAAATATTTTGAGGTGATCTTAGTCGATCCTGCCCATACCAGTATCCGTAATGATCCTAGGATCAACTGGATCTGTAACCCAGTGCACAAGCACAGGGAGCTTCGTGGTCTAACGTCTGCTGGTAAGAAATACCGAGGACTCCGTGGAAAGGGACATTTGAACCACAAGCAACGTCCTTCGAGAAGGGCTACTTGGAAAAGGAACAACACCCTTTCCCTTCGACGTTATCGTTGAAAACTTTATGCATGTTTTATGGTGGTTTCATCTATCATCAGCTTAGACTTAAAATCTTTTGTAAGGATATTAATCTATGTGGCTTGAGACATGAGATCTTTCTTGAAATTTTGATACTTGCTTCTGATTGTCTGTATCTGAGTTGCAGCAACATTTCGATAATGTTATGGAATGGTACTTAATGCCGGTTTTCTTTTTAGAGTCAATTCAGTGGTCTGTATGAAAGGGTATAAGTAGGCAAGGTGGTTTGATTTAAACCATGTCAAAGTTAATTAGCTACTGATCTTTTTTATAGAACCAAACTGAATGCCATCTATTTACTGGACTCCTAATATACGACTAAACTTAATATTTGAATCCAACATTCATTGTTGAGTGATGTTCTTATTATTTATGGCTTTATTGTGCCCTCAATACTCATCCAGACAGGGTTCCGCTTATGTGTAAAAAATAACATGCTCGCTATTATAACATAAAGTAAATGAGTGAGGCACACCAACCAAACGATCCGTAAAACGGGTCTCCTTTGGTACAATCTTCTCCGCCGAGTGTCATATCTTGCAACTTTGAAGTGTCAACTCAACTTTGCAAGTGCTTGATATCGGACTACTAATAACGTTCCGTTGTCTTTGTTGTAGTTGATGTGGTGTTTGGGACGCATATTTTCTATTATGTGTTTTTTTGACCACTTGATTACATCGCATTAACTTGAAGTATCCCACCACACAACTCTTGTTAAATACTGTAATGCAATGTTTCCAAGTATGTTCGTACTCCAAACAGTAACTCAGTAAATGTCTTGCTCTACCTTGCGATTCTGCAAATACCCTAAATAGTTTTGGTCCATGAGTGGTGCTTTGTCTGACATGATCCCAGTTTAAAGTTCTTGAAAATTAATTATGAGCTTGCTTGGAGGCAATCAACAAAGTTCACTGTTTTGTTTCAGTATGAACTTGCACCTATTACAGCTTATAATAATGGAGTATTATCATATTGTAATGTAATTGCACTAGTTAGATTTGATTTGATTTCAAAATATGTAATGGAGTGAAATCAAGACCACCTTCTCCACAAAGATCTTCACCGCATTCTCCACCCATTCTATAATGGAGGAGCACTAATATAATCTCCCCACTCACTTCCCCCATTACTACTAACCCTTACACAACTCTAACAACGAACCTATCCATGATATCATTAATTGTATATTACAAAAAGGATTACGAGATTGAATCATGTCAATATATACAATCTATGATGACTCATTTATAAATGTGATATATACTTGTGTTTTACAGTACTTATTAAAGAGAATGAAACATGTCAATATGAGTTAAATGCATATAAGAACAACATATTAATTTGCTTTCATTTGGAGCATTGTACTCACATCATAAACTATGTAAAAGAATGTTAAATAATGAACATAAATTTGCATAGTATAATATGAAACGCAATCAAGTCCATCTAAATCAAAGACTCATCTTTCCGAAGTAATTTGTAAAAGAAATATCTCATCCATTTAACTATATTCTATGATCTGGACAATTTTTATTCTTAGAAGGCCAATGAGTAATGCCAAATCGCCAACAACTATACAATGCATTGTAGTACTCTTCAATGAGGCCAGTGCTAGTACTGTATGACATGCATAAGTGAGCTAAAGTTGTAGACTTATCTAAGGACCATACGTTTTCATGACAATCTAGATAATATGGATTTGAATCAAACTTATATTCAATTGAAACTATAAATACATAAAAATAGAACATGTGGATTTTCATATATTTTTATAAAAAAAATTGCAATTCGTAGCCTTCAAAGTTATATATGTATAACATATAATAGAATGTTAAACATGGAGAAAAAAAAAAAAAATCTATCCCCTAAAAATATACAACATTTTGTTAAGCCTTATTCATAACCGTAATGAAATAGCAAACTCCTTTTAAAAAAAAAAAACATTTATTAATTCAATAATTAAAGGGCACCGGTGATGGAGTGGAGTGGGCCACCGAAAATAGGGTTGATGATTTGTAGGACTGCCCCAATGGGCCAACGGGTCCATTAACCAGTGACATGAAAGCAACTCATGCAATTACTAATTATATGCAATTGAAATCTTACCCTTTTAGTTTGGTATGATGATTAAAATGTAGACTTCGTATTTCTGCCAATCAACCAAAAAGAAAACTGGTTTCAAAAAGGGTATGAAAATACTTCCGATGTTCCATCATGACACTTTGGCTTCACATGTTACAATTTCATGGATTTGTGAAAATGGCATCTAAGATATTTCGTAAAATTGATGTAATACAGTTCAATAGATGATAGACAATCCATTAAACTAGTTTAACCTGGAAATTGAACTGAATTACTGTTTTTTAACTTAACTAAAAATTGTACATTAACAATTTTTTTTTTATGTACATTAACTTAATTAATATATTTAACGAAACATATGTGAATATTCTATCACCCTAAGCTTAGATATATCATGAAAAACAAAACATTGGGATTTTGTAAAATATGAGAAGAACAAAAATTGAAGTTTGCTTTATTTTATGGATAAATAAGTAAATTCAGGCATGAAAGTTAAGTGGGGCTTTAACCCATGGTATATATTTTCACCCAAAATCAGCTTTCTTTTTTAAGATACCATCATGGAATATGACATATCATTTTGGACCCACTATCAAAACCCTTTCTCTAAATTCTTCAATGTTTCATTATTGCTCCATGTTTATCCAATTTCCAAATTAATAATAAATGACATTTGTTCTTTACAAATTGTTTAAGTAGGCAAAGCTTGAACACATTACATATAGTCTAGTTAGATGAACAAAAGGTAATCAACTTCTTTTAATTAGTTACAGATCAATAAAAGAATCTAAGCTTTGCTCAATTCATCAGGGGTGACGTTTAACGCTTATGCTACGAATTAACTAATGTTAATTAAAGATCTTAATCGCCATATTAAGCCATACAAAAAACACTCTTCAAAGTTACTTTTAACAAAGTTTAAGAAGTTATGAAAATAGTAATGTCACATGTAAACTTGGATCCATTGTTGGTTAGAAAAGATAAATGATGGTGTTTTCCACTAAGTCCAAATGTTCATAAGTGTGCATGGTAGAAAAACTCAAAAAAGTCATAGCCCATGGAGTGATGAATTAATGTAGTCTAATAAAAGTCAGAGACATATAGAGAGGGTGGTGCTATGGCATTGGGGTTGGTCTACTTTATTTGTTGTGCCTAAGCCATTGGCCACATTCACAGGCTTTTACTTTTACAATATTATGAATGAATGATGCATGCTGTTAAAGAGTCTCATCACACATTCCCTTCCTTCTTCTATTCTTTATTTTTGGAATTATACAACTCCGTAGGTACCATCGTTTTCTATTCCAATGGCCATCCCTTTCAATAATTGAAGTTATTGTTTATTAGTATCTTTCAAATAATAAACAATCGACATATATACAGAATATCCATATCTATATCTATATAGAATGAAATTTTAAAATACTCTAAGAGAAAGCTAAAGTGTGGTTACTTTTTTATGGAGGTTGGTTGGTTTGGTGTTGGCCCATTAATGGACATGAATCAAAATAACCCGCCCTGTTGTTCTTTTCTATCTCTTTTGATTCTGGAAGAATGCTATACCAATTCGATTTCTTTCTCTCTATGATATTAATGTGATTTGTTTTTATGGGCAAAGTAAGTGTCGTTTTCTTTGTTGAATTATTATTGATTTGATTTGATATATTGTGATGTTAACATTTGAAGCAGGAAATGTCATTCATCATCAAAAGATTACAATTTTATTATTCACGTGTTGATCAAGACCATCCAATTAGCTAGCGGCCCATTCTTTACATGTATATATTAATCGGGTCGGATGATTTTACTTTAAGGTTATCCTATCTGTATAAAAGATTAATTGGCCTAATGCAGAATGCACTATAAGTTAATTGTATACATTCAACAATACCTTAAATCATCAGCCCCTAACAACTTTTCGTTTTCAACCAGATAAGATGAAACCTAGATCAGCCACTCCAGCACTCGCTGGGTAATAAAAGCTCTTGCCGGGGGGTGAAGTCCTCTGTGATCCTTGACTTATCGGGGGTAGTTTTGAGAGTAAGATCAAGTATGACTAGAATTAGTGCCGTAAAAAAAAAAAAAATTACATGAAACATAGATCCTACATGTCTGATTGAATAATGTTCGTATTTGACATTATTTTGTACGAGTACATGAGTTAAACAAATAATCCCAAATATAAATGGAGGGAGACCCCAAGACGTCATTTTATTATAAATCCAATGTGATATTAGCTCACTTGGTAAAGGCTATTGTCTTTTGAGGTAAGGACCAAAGTTTAAACTTTAACATGCTGTTATTTAGTAATATTTGGGGTAGTTTATAATTAGTGTAGAATTTATCTTTCAAAAAAAAAGAACTAGCCGATTATGATTAACTAGGGAAAGTGCTCGCGCATTGCGGCGGTGAGATGATAGGGGTGATAGGTCATAGGATGTGATAGCCAAACGCTTTATCCGCACGGGCTCCGCCTTCACATTTAAAAATTCATCAAACGTATATCGAATTACATCTCTAATGAAAAAACATAAAATTTTAAGAACACTCATACAATTTTTATAATTTATAGATATACGGTTTTTGAGATAAAAGATTTTAAATGAATTAAATGAATAAAATAATTTATGGAAGACAGAAAAAAAAAATTAGTGGTTGAGATTTGATGAAAGAGAACAAAATGAGTGATTGAGATTTAAGGATATTATAACGTATATTAGCTGAATTTGTTTAAATTAGTAAATAACAAATAAAATAGGGATATTTTAGGTATTTCAACTTATGAATTGAGATTTTCAAAAAGTACAAAATGTTTTACGTTATAAGATATTATAGATGAGTAAAAGTTTACTAGGTTCGGTTCTTCGTGGTGCACTTGGTTTAATGCGATGAATAGTTTTGAATGAGTTGTCGTATGTAAGACATGATCAATTGAATTGGTCCCAAAGTCTTAGAATAGCAAGCTACTGGTGTTTGTACGCCATAATCGGGACAAAAGGGTAGAAATGTATTGGTAGTGGGTACAAAATTGATTGAAGCTTTGCATCAACAGTATGGACCAGTTACAAAGCTGTGAAATTTGGGCCATTAATTTTCACATTCATTCGGGATTCCAGCCATTAATAATAAAAGTGCTTGATTTGCTTAACCATCCATCCATACATTCATTAAATATTTATTATTAAGTGGTTAGAAGTTTACAACTAGAAGTGGAGTAGTGAAGAGTATATAGAATTGATTCCCAGGTCCGCATGTTAATCAAGCTTGGTTATGTCAAAGAAAAAATTACAATAGTAAATTTGTAAATGAACATATTATAAAGCTTCATTCTTCAAATTTCTAAAACCACAATACCAACAAGGGTGTGTGTATTTTCTCTTATTTTTTAAAGACCATCAATATGTTATTCCAAGAGGCAAGGGCAACTAAATATCTATATCTATACTATCATATAAAGCATTTTGTTTTTTTTTTTTTTAATTTTAAAAGATAATTTAAACTACCTAAATTACTCTCTTTCTTTATTCACTAATTTAAATATATCTACCTAATATACCTATAATAACCTTAAATCCCAATTACTAATATTTTTCTCTCTCTTACATAAATCATTTTATTCCTCTAATTTATTAAAAATCTTTTATCTCATAAACTGTATATCGATAAATTATAAAAATTGTATGAGCGTTCTTAAAATTTAATGCTTTTTCATTAGAGATATTATTCGATATACTTTCAACGAATTTTTATATCCGAGTACGGAGTCCGTACGGCTAAGACATTTGGCTATCACACTCTATAACTTATCACCTCACCATCTCACCGCTGCATTGCGCGTGTACTATTGCTCGTATATATCAACTCATGTACAAACTTTTTCATTCCAATGGCTATATCAGTAATAGTTTTTCCATTTGATCTCTCCCAATTAATCAAGCGACCTCTTATCTAAATTTTTTTGTCTTGATTTTAATAATATTTGCCTATATAAACATTGTACGAGTAACGAGTAGATTGTAGTAAATTAATTGTCAGTAGAATCATATTGTCACCAAACGTAGGGAATTGATGATTAAGAATTGAGTAAATTTTAAAAATGATGTTGTCTTGCAACATTTATATAGCACGCAATATATCCACTATAAAAGTGATACCAATGATGATAACGAAGGATCATGATATCTAATTCTTTGTATATGTTTAATTGTTTTTCAAGTTTTAAAACAAGGGTATCAACATAATACATGAATTTTGCTAATGTGCCCATGCATGTACGTGTTTAATTAACATAGAAACAAACAAAACGTATCCTAATCAGCGATCAAAGTGATTCTACTGACAATTAATTTACTACAATAAAACGTGTTTAATTGTTTTTCAAGTTTTAAAAAAATATCCATAACACTTTTTTAAACTACTCAATTTGAAACAACAAAACGTTACTAGGATTTTAGGGAAAAAAAACAAACTGGATAACAACCAACATAAGCTAGTCCCTTATCAGCTTGGATGTATCCTAATCAGCGATCAAAGTGAACGTAGCTGACTCACTGATCAAATTCTGAAGGTCACGAAGGAAAGCTATGAGAATGGATGATATATTTGGACGTTGGATATTCTGTTGCTACAAAGGAGACTTTGCATGGCGTGTATCATTTATTTGTTCTGCTACATGGCAATTTGTGATTGTATTATTGTTTGTGCCTATCATCTTGCTGATGACTTTATTTATTTATATAAAATTATTTTGCCGTTCACAAAAAATGTCTTAAAAGCAGATATGGATCAGTTTACAAAACAGTCATTAATATGTGTTTATATTATTTAGAGCATGGTACCCGTGCAATGCGGCGGCGAACCAGTGATGACAGTGGTGGCGACATCTATTGGTGTAGGTAAAACGTAAAAGTATCTTATTTAAAGGGTTAGTGGAGATATTTTATAATATAATTGACTAATGGTGTAATTTGATATTAAGGGTTGATGATGATTTAATTCATTAAGGGCATTATGGTCAATTCGCATGTCCCATTTATGTAAACATAGAGGTTATAATTTTTATATAGTAGTATAGAAGTAGGGATGAGCCGAAAATCCCGAGTCCCGTCCCGATCCCGGTACCGGGAAGTGGTACCGAGTCCCAAGTGGGATCGGGACCAGTATTAGAATTTGATGGTTTTCGGGATTGGGACCGGGACGGGACCGGGAAAATCCCACGAACTACGGGATTTCCCGGTACCGTCCCGATCCCGCCTTATTTGGGACGGGACCAGTACCACATTTTTGGGATTTTCGGGACCGGAACCGTCGGTATCGGGACTGGTACGGGACGGGACCGGTCCCACGCCCATCCCTATATAGAAGTATAATTATATAGAAGTATAAGTATAGATATATGTTTCAAACTTTCAATGCCAATAGTTTCTACACTTTGATATATTATGACGAATAGGATTTTTCAATTCAACAAGAGACAAAATCTATAAACAAGAAAAGAGAAGGGTCATATTCAAGGATCTTAAAACAAATGGAATTTACTTTGTCGAATCAAAAATATTGTTTAAGTTAATATAAGAAATGTGATCTTAGGTCAGTTGGACATTAGAAAATAGAAACTTTCTTGGATCCTGGGAGGAACAATTGCAACTGCCACCATATGCAGCCAAAGATAAAGCTTAAAAAAAGAATAACCAGGAATAATCATGAAAAGTAAAGTTTTGAATATGAAATCCCAAGATAAAACCCTCAAAAGTTTTCTTGCTCACAAACCCACCACTACATTCCAAAACAACTTGCATATCTTTAAAGGTCCAAAAATACTATAATTAAATTGATGCAGAAGAAATATGTCTTATATTTTTAAGGGATATTTAAAAGCAAATTGTATTCATTTAAATTTACGGACAAAGAATTTATATAAACTGTAAATTGATATGACCTTTTCTAATTCATGGTATGCGGACAGAACGAGTCTTTAACCAAGGCTTATAAACTCATTTTAGACCACCGTCAATGTTATACCTAGTAGGTTCGAAGTTAAGACCATTTTAGAATGTTAACCATTATATTGGAGGTCTTTTAAGAGATCTATTAAAGAACATTACTATTTAAATTCTAACATAACAGATAAAAGTACAAAAAAGTAAATTAATTTGGGAATAATGAAGTGTAATAAAGAAAAGGAAAAGGTAAAGGCAACAACAGAGTAGTTGTTTTCAAGTTAAGCCAGAACAAAAATGTGTATAGAAACTAGGAACAAGTAGTTGTATAGAAACACAAGTAGAAAGAAGTAGAAAATCATCATCATATTCATCATCATCATCATCTTCAATCACCAAACATTTCCACTCAACAAAAGAAACAATCATCATAAACATGAACATAAAACATCATCTCCAGCCAACCAGCACTCCTAAAAAGCAACCATCAAACCTCTTCATTTCATTCCATCCTTAAAATCAAGAAATCTCATTCTTCCTGCCCACAATCACATATCACAATTAACCACCATGAATCACCTTATGCCAGCATTCAATCTCTTCATTATCTTCTTGTTCCTTTGTCTACCCGTTTTTTGCTCAGCTGCCACGGCTAACCTTCCTCTCCAACTTGTTTCACTTCTTTCTCTTAAGACATCTCTAACAGACCCATTGAATACCTTTCAAGATTGGGATCCCTCGCCTGCATTATCTAAACCAGGATTTGAACCCGTTTGGTGTAACTGGTCTGGTATAAAATGCAACCCGAAAACATTTGAGATCAATACATTAGATATCTCCAACAGAAACCTCTCTGGAACCATTCCAGATAACATCAAGTACTTAACACACATACACCATTTAAACATCAGTGTCAATTCTTTCTCAGGGACTCTACCACAGTCCATTTTCGAGCTCACTTTTCTTCGCACTCTAGACATCAATCATAACTATTTCAATTCAACATTTCCACCCGGGATTTCGAAACTCAAGTTTCTTACTTTCTTTAATGCATATAGCAACAATTTCACCGGGCCGTTGCCCATAGAGTTTGTTGGCTTGCGTTTTTTGGAACATCTTAATCTCAGTGGAAGCTACTTTGAAGGTAAAATTCCTAAAACTTACGGCGGTTTTAATAAACTGAAGTACTTATACTTGGCTGGTAATAGCCTAAGTGGTGAAATTCCATCCGAGTTAGGGCATATCACATCTCTAGAACATTTACAAATCGGATACAATGCTTTCTCTGGCACGGTACCAATAGAATTTGCTTTGTTGTCAAATTTGTCTTTCCTTGACATTTCGGGTGCAAATCTTTCTGGTGAATTTCCTGTCACATTAACTAACTTGTCGAAGCTAGAGACGTTGCTGATTTTCAAAAACAACTTGTATGGTGAAATACCATCAAGTATTGGCAATTTGAAAGATGTAAGGGTCCTCGATTTGTCGAATAATAAATTCTCAGGGAGCATACCAGAAGAAATATCTTCATTGAAGAATCTAATGGAGCTGAATTTGATGAACAACGATTTAACAGGCGAGGTCCCAGAAGGTATTGGTGAGCTTCCGCGGCTTGAGTTTCTGTCTCTATGGAACAATTCACTCACTGGAATTCTGCCACAAAAACTAGGTTTGAATTCTAGATTACAAAAACTTGATGTATCTTCAAATTCTTTAACTGGTCCAATTCCACCAAATCTGTGTTTGGGGAACACTCTAGTAAAACTCATACTCTTTTCCAACAAACTTTCGGGTGCTATTCCATCATCTTTAGCTAACTGCACCTCGCTATTGAGGTTTCGTGTGCAAAATAACAGACTAAACGGGTCAATTCCTGTCGGGTTTGGGCGTTTACCTAATATTACTTTCATGGAGATGAGTGATAACAATTTCACGGGACCAATTCCATCAGACTTAGCAAATGCGGTTAGATTAGAGTATCTAAACATATCTGGAAATTCATTTGGAAGCGGATTACCATCAAATATCTGGAGTGCACCAAGTTTACAAATATTTTCTGCTAGCTCAAGTAAACTCACAGGTAAAATCCCAAAGTTTCAAGGCTGTGATAACTTCTACAAGATAGAAATCGCGGGGAACCAATTGAGTGATAGCATTCCTTGGGATATTGGTCATTGTATGAAGTTGATTACATTGAACGCAAGGCATAATTCATTGACAGGCATCATTCCATGGGAAATCTCGACTCTGCCTTCGATAACAGAAGTCGATCTTTCACATAATTTCTTTACTGGTACAATCCCTTCTACTTTTGGTAACTGTAGTACTTTAGAAAGTTTCAACGTTTCGTACAATCAGCTCACGGGGGCTGTGCCTACGTTCGGGCCTGCATTTTCAAGTTTACATCCGTCTTCATTCACCGGAAATGAAGGACTTTGTGGTGGAGTACTCAAGAAGCCGTGTGGTTCTGAACCTGAAGCAGACATAAAGCCACAGGAGCCAAAGAAGACTGCTGGGGTGCTTGTTTGGATATTAGCTGCCGCTTTTGGTGTAGGCCTTTTCATCCTCCTAGCCGGAAGCAAGTGCTTCCGTGCAGCATACCAGCGACGGTTCGTGGTAGAAGAAAGAGAGGTTGGGCCGTGGAAAATAACTGCCTTCCAGCGCTTAAATTTCACAGCAGAGGATGTGGTAGAGTGCTTATCAATGACAGATAAGATCCTCGGGATGGGATCCACTGGAACTGTGTACAAAGCCGAGATGCCAAGTGGTGAGATCATAGCCGTTAAAAAACTGTGGGGGAAACACAAGGAGACAATCAGACGAAGGCGAGGGGTTTTGGCCGAGGTGGAAGTTTTAGGTAACGTGAGACACAGGAATATCGTGCGATTGTTGGGATGCTGCAGCAACAGAGAGTCCACGATGCTATTATACGAGTATATGCCTAATGGAAGCTTAGATGATCTGCTACATGGAAAGAACAAATGTGATAATTTAATAGCCGATTGGCTAACTCGTTACAAGATAGCATTGGGCGTGGCACAGGGGATTTGCTACCTTCACCATGATTGTGATCCAGTGATCGTTCACCGTGATCTAAAACCGAGCAATATCCTACTGGATGGAGAGATGGAAGCCCGAGTGGCTGATTTTGGTGTCGCAAAGCTAATCCAATGCGACGAATCAATGTCCGTGATTGCCGGATCCTATGGTTACATTGCACCAGGTACTTTTCGTTTAATCTCGCTAACGACTTTCACATCATGCACTAATAGTTGTAAGTTGGTACATCTAGAAATATTGAATTTGTTACTTCATCTAGTAGTACCTTTTGATCCATTTCTGATAATTAGGAAGTTCGATTCACACAATATCGATTTTTATATGCATTCAACTAAAATATAAGGTCGATGTAAATGGTTTCTAATCCCGTCGTAAGAAAGGTACAGGAGATGTGAGATGTAAACACTAGCATTTTATCCGTGAAGACAGAGTCGGTTTCTAAAAACTCCGACCAAAATGCATGTGAGATCCTAGTAAAATAAAATATAATGTCAGTAACAAAATCTTATGTCACGCCACAAGTTTGTTTGGATACAAAATCAACTGTTAGTAGGGACATGGAATAGTGTGTGATTTTAGTTCTTTGTGTATGGTGACGTATGAGGTTTTTATATGTTCACTAGTAACCCTGAAGGTTGAAATTTATTCTATGAATCATCCTTCCAGGTAGAGTGTAATCGTGTACAACTATCAAAAAGAAAGGACTAGTTTTGTAAAAGAAATTTGATTTGGCGCCAGATAGTTGAACTGTTTGAAGTTTGCTAGGCGCACTAATGCGCGTGAAGTACCTTTTGCTTTTTCATAAGTACTTTTTGCTTAACTATGGACCCCCCTGCTAGATTTTGTCAAATAATCTAACGGTGGATAACGTTTTCAAACCAAACATATTGGCCTGCACAATTATCGTTACAACACTGTCGATCTTTCTTACAAAATCTGATTTTGACATTTATGTGTTCTATTATTATATACAGTATTTTACAAAATCTATGCAAAGCATTTTTATAGAAACAATCAAATTTGTTTATTTTGTTACATTAAGGTTAAAGTTCATATGTTGGATTCTGTCCTTCGAACAAGAAAATTATTAGTTCTTTCAAAGGTTACAGTACGTTGAAACTTTATGAGATGCTAATTTATTTGATTTTGTGCAGAATATGCATACACTTTGCAAGTTGATGAAAAAAGTGATATATATAGCTTTGGAGTGGTTCTAATGGAAATAATTAGTGGTAAAACATCGGTGGACTCTGAATTCGGCGATGGGAATAGTATTGTGGATTGGGTGAGGTCAAAAATGAAAAGCAAGGAAGGGATCAAAGACGTATTGGATAAAAACGCAGGGGCTTCGTGTAGCTCAGTTAGAGAGGAAATGATGCTGCTACTAAGGGTGGCATTACTATGTACAAGTAGAAACCCAGCTGACAGACCTTCGATGAGGGATGTGGTATCAATGTTACAAGAGGCAAAACCAAAGAGGAAGTCGCCTGATAATGGTAGAGTGGTGGTTAATACCGGTGCTAAACCTCCCCCACCACCACAAAAGGAGACTGCGGACTGTTGATAAATTCGTCATTTTATTTATTTTTCTTAGTTAACTTTTAATTTTGGGGATCACTATGGGTTTGTTCTTTTCTTTTTGCCTTTTTCTTTTTAGCTTAGTGGTGGGGATTGGTATAGAAGAAGTAAATTTCTTTTTGTAATCGATGAATGAAAAACGTCAAGTCGTGGGTCAACTATTGTTAGGGTGATTCTTGTATTTTACGAAATGGCTTGATGTATGTGTGCATTGAAAATGGTCTAAAAATTAGTGAGGATGATGGACTTGTAGAAGTACAAACGTTTCCTTTTTTTATCCACCCTGAAACTTAAACTGTTGTCTTGAATGATTAATTTTAGTTTTAATTCAGGATAAATGTTACAGAATGCAAAAAGCGTACCTAAGTTAACATATGATGAAGCTGACGGCCTATATCAGGCCAAATGTCAAAGAAACTTAAATTTGGGAGTAGAGATACGTATTGTGATCCACATTTAGGTCTATCGCCCAGCGAAGAGGTAGTTTTCGCAATTGCACATTTGTTCGGAACAGTGAAACATTCATGAGCCGGATTGCTTTAAGAATGTGTTGTATTTCATCTTCATGTAAGTTTATAGTATACTCATATTCTCACTTAAGTTACTATATATTGATTTTGTTCCACATTTGAGTTACTTTTTTGTTCTTCATTATATGGATTTGAAATTTGAAAGTATGATAGGGTTTTTTTCCATGCCTCTTGCAGTTATAGAATGGTGTTTTCTTAATAGGTTTTGAGCATCAAGATGCTGTCCTAAGCAAGCAGAATACGTAATTACGTATATAAATTAAGTTGCAATCCGCAAAGTAAACACCTATTTACAGTTTCACACACACAAAAATTATATAAAAAAATAAAAAAAAGATAGTCACCATTTAAAAGTTAAGTAGAACATGTTGGAATAAACATGGTTCTGTAAAGGCATTAAACATATTTGCCATTGATTTCGGGTTCTCAAAACAAAGTGATTGGGTAATGATGGGATGCTGTGGCTTGATGCACGAATTGGAGAGGAGAAAACACACGAAATTAAGGAGGAATTGTGTGTAGGGATTAACCTAAACTTAGGATTAATCACCCTCTATTTATAATGAGAGTAATTACACATTCAACCCCTTTGGTGTTTAATGTGTGTACCATTAGTCCTGTTAGTTACAATCACCTAATGAGAAACCCTATACTACGTATTTAAGAGTAAATAAGTCCATCATATATTTACTTAAACATAGGGATTTCAGTTATCGTCAATTATCATATCAGGAATGATAAACGATCAGTGGCGGTCACACTAACGTGGTTCCAACAGAGCATCCATACCAAAGTAAAAAATGAGTATTGAATTGCATTACCGTGATGGTTGAGTCATTTCGTCGAACAGGTTGTGTGCATCACTCAAACCTCCCAAATTTCAACACTGAAAAAGAAAGTATATAAATAGCCCATCCAGCAATAATATGCGAAGAAGTAAATTAACAAATCCAATTTGCTAAAATTCATAACCTCTGAGTGATTAAAGCAAGGTGGAGCTTTGTCGCCACAATTAGCACTAAACCAGTTTGATTATGGTTATTGGTTAGTATACATTATGTACTCCCAAACTAATTAAATCTTTTCTGTCAACAATATTGGGCTGGCTGGTAAACTGAGTTGGGCCAAATATAGATCAGTCGATGCTAGTATATTTCTCCTTCATATGATTGATTTAAGATTAACGATTTTTAAAGGACCTGTTGTAACTTGTAATCACGTCATATTAATTTATGTTTATTTAAATGTTTAGTTGTGAAAAATATTTTTCAGTATTTTATTTTTAACTCTTTAAAAAATGGAGGGAATTTTAATGTCTATAAAACAAATGAGAATTCTAAAATGCATTCAAATTAAAATACATTATTTTCATTTCAAATTTTAAAAAATTAAAAAATTATATTGAAAAAATAGAAATGAAAAATGAAAAAAATAAACATGTAAAGGATAGAGTGATGAAAAATAAAAATAATAAACGGAAAAAATCAAAATGTTATTTTTCAATTTGATGTTGTAAAATGAAAAAATGATATCTGTTATTTTCTTAGAAATTTTTCCGAAAACTTATATTTGATACGTATTTTTAAATTACTTTTTAAAAAAAACAGAGTATTTTTTACAACTAAACATGACTAACAGAAAACACAAATTTTATAAAATAAAATTTTGAAAATAAAATTACCAACATAAAAAAAAAAAATTTGTTAAACGCAACCCTTAGGGCTGCAATTAAGGTGAATTAAATAGTTGTACACTTCATATAAAATTTAAGGGTAGACTTTTGATATGGGAGGTACAAAATTTTTTATACACAATAAATGATGTCCTAAGGGTTGCGTTTAACATTTTCATTATCTATATACTAAAATATAACTTATAATCTACAACTTCCTATGCACATGGTACAATACACCTAATACGATCCCTTTAACCTATATACTAAAAGGGGTGAGCAAAAACCGAACCGGAAAATCAAAACCGAAAAAACCCGACAAAACCAAACCGAAAACCGCACGAAATCCATTGGTTTGGTTTTCGTTTTCTAAAAACCGAACGGATCGGTTCGGTTTTCGGTTTCATATGCCAAAAAACCGATCAAAACCGAACCGAACTAAATATATTTTATATTATTTTATTTTTATATCATATTACATTTATATTTATTACTTATAATTTATAAATATGTTAATAATTTAATCTTTTTATCTTTTTATTGTACAAATCTATACAAATTGTATATTTTTAATAAAAACATGTAGTAAAAACAATTCGTTTTATAAAAGTTATGCAAATTTTAACACCTAAAAAATATAATTACTTAATAAAAAGCTTCTATGTAGCTGAATTTTTATATCATATTTTTTCTTAACAATTGAAAGTTAAATTTATAACATAATATTTAAAAAAACCTAAAAAACAAAATTTATTAAAAAAACCCAAAACCGATCCAAACCGAACCGGAAAACCGAGAAACCGAACCGAACAAAAACCGAATCCAATGGTTTTAGTTCTCTAAAAACCGAATGGATCGGTTTTGGTTTCGGTTTTAGGGAAAAACCGAACCAAACCGATTCATACTCACCCCTAATACTAAAAACCAACTGCTTTTTTACAAGACTTTATGCATAATGTACAAGTTACATGACTTTCAGCATAATGTACAACATTATTAACCTTTTGGATCTGAACCAGACTTTATCCCAAATTCCCAATTACAATACACACACGCCCTTTTCTCATCTTTTCTTTTTTGACCCTTCTTCATTCTTCATAATTTACCAAGTCTTCAACCACCACCAGAACGCTCGTCGCTAACATATGCTGATAAGTCAATAACATCAGTTTGGTACACTAAAGAAACTGCAAATGATATTTACACACTTAAGAAAAAAACCAAGGCTTATACCTTGACAAAAACATCAAATCTGGTAAAAGAAATGAATTAACTTAGTGAAAAACATATCTGCCGTCTCTGTTAGATTTTCCGGTCGCCCATTCAATGAGATCGTACCTTCCCGTTGCATTTTCCATAACGGCACCATCCCGTTGGATTTTCGGTCACCCACACCGCATAGAACGAACCACGGCTCCTTTCCTCCATCTTCTGCAACAAGAACAAACACTTTGCAACAAAGTTAATTGTTTGACAGGATCTGCCATTATGACGACGCGTTTGATACAATGAACCACCTCCTCCGCCATATATTGCTTTAAACTTGCATTTAATTTAAAAAATTTGGATTTAATTGTAAAAACCTTTGATATGAAAACAAATTAGAAGGGAGATATTCAAGAAAAATAGTATTTGTTAAAGGTTAAAGCTATGAGGAGATTGATATGTGTGTGGGGAAACTATACTCTTTTGTATCTCTGTTTTTTTGAGATATAAAAACCACCGATGTGAAATTGTAATGTATGGATGAGATGTAACTTTGAGGATGTAATTTTAGCCGTTAATTTAAAAGTGAATTCCAAATGTACATCTGTGTTGTGAAAGTCAAATGACTCCATATGTAAAACTTTGTAAATGCATGTATATGAGTCATACACTCATATAATACACCACAATACTTTTAGCTTTATAATATTTATAAATTTAAGCTCTTTATAATATCTATGAATTTAAGCTCTACCCAATTTACAAAAGTAAAGAAAAATCGTGCTATTGTGACCACAAAACTTTAACTAATTTTATAACTTGGAAAAAAAGTTAAGTTACGCAACAACAATCAACAACGACAATAACAAACATATCATATTTTAAAAAAAGTGGTATATGTGTAAATTCCTTTTGCTGTACTTTTTAAAGAGTCTTGAGACTCAAAACCGTTTATGGTTACCCATGAGAGACTTTGAGACGTAGACAATTTTATCCATTTTTAACATAATGGGTAATGCAACTACTCTTTGGCATAAAGAGTTATATAATTACATCGCGTTATGTATGTATCAGTGACATCGTATATTTTTACTACAAAAATGTTTTAATGACATTAGTCAACAGTATAGATAATTATCTCCGGGACTAACGCCCGGGGCAATATATCTAGTTGTTTACTAATTTTAACCCAACTAATGCAACTTTCTCTAGCTACGTGCTAAGATAATAATATTTCATTGCCTATGACTATAATTACGTACTTTTATGCATCAAATACAATCTTTACTAATCTTCCTTTATATCTTATAAGCTTTGTAGCTTGCATAGATATACTTCACCCAATCAACCCCATTGTATACCTGCACCATCTATATTTATTTTTTGAAATTTTAATTGGCCACGCTATTTAACTATAGTTGTGTAATTAAAATTTTCAACTAAATGTATGTTAAACATATGTATACAAATCTGTATAGAACAAAGATAGTTTTTAAAACAAAGTACTATCTTGAGCCATGGCTAAGAAAAAGGTACACATTGCAACAATGGGTATAAAGCTTTATACGATACGTGAAAGTGATATGGTTTGAAAAAAGGTTATAAAAAACAACAAAGACAATATTTATAGACTGATATGTTTAAAAGAGTATAAAATAATACGTCAAAGCTTATAAATAACATACTTAAGCCGGTCTCATCTTACGGATAATTATACTAGTCTAATCTAACGCATAGAAATAAAAGACAATATTTAATATAGACTGATACTATTATTACACAATTATTAGTTAAACTAGAATTAAAACAAACTTTGGTCCAAATTAAATAGTTACAGTAACTACAATTGATAATCAAGAAGTTAAACGCCAATGCCATCGGTAACTCCCCGAATAGAATCTTCAGGCGATTGAGAAGGAAACACCACAGTATCATATACAACACTTGCAGCGCCTGCTCCAATCAAGGGTCCGATCCAATACACAGCCTGATTCCTGAAAGTCCCACCAACAACAGCAGTCCCAAAAGAGTACGCCGGGTTCATTGACCCGCCTGTAAACGGGCCAGAAGCCAACACATTGGCTCCTGCTATCAACCCAATCACCAACGGCCCCATGGTACCAAATGCTCCACGTCTTGGGTCTCCGGCCGCGTAAACAGTGTACACCAACGCGAATGTCATTACCCCTTCTAGAATTGTTGCTCCAAATCCTGTCATTTCTTGTGGAATCCCATGAACCGGAAGATCCTAGACAAGATCAATAAAAATAATTTAATACTTTACACAATGCTCTTTTTTTCCCCAAAAACTTTTTTTTTTTTTTGAAGGGAGTTTGAGATTGCATTATTTATAAGTTAGTTTCAAATGGATTATTTCTCTCAAAAACTCTAATACGAGTAATTTTATAAATACACAATTTCGCTTGAAAATTTTGTCCTAAATAATTAGATACTTGAAAATTTAACTGATTATTTGCAATTTAAATTTTAAAACTTGGATGATCATATCATTGCAAAAGCAATCCTATATACTAATTAAGAATATGTACTGACATTATAGTGGATAACGAATAACATGATGAATCTATGTATATATATTGTAAAATAATTTAATTATATTTAAGGAATATATAATATAATGTGTGTACGTACCGTGGATACAGTCATGAATTTCAAGATGACACACGCAAAGACGGAACCAAACATTTGAGAAAGCGAATAGCATATTGCCAAAGGAATACTAATATGTCCCCCTACCGCCATCCCAAACGTGACCGCTGGGTTGACATGACCACCAGAAACATTAACCGAAACATAAACAGAAACCGACAACGCAAAAGCAGTTGCAATCCCTGTGGCTACAAGGCTAGACGGATCAACGATTGCTGCTTCCGGCATCATCTTCCCTACAAATTAGTACGTACAAACAATTAATTAATTAATTAATATAGACTCATCCATTATGCATAACAATTTAACAAACACATAAAATATATAAAAATGTTACACATATAGATAGAGAGATATATGTATATCTATACTTGAAGACATTGCGGAGCCGGTTGCTGCGAATACAAAAAAGAATGTGGAGAGAAACTCTGCGAGATACGATCTCATGGCTGTGGGAGTCATCGCGTGTTCAAATCTGGTTGCTAAAGTAGACGCCATGTTGAGGCTATATAAACTTTGATTAAGAATAAACAAAAAAATTCCTTGTTCTAATTAGCGGGCGAATGTTGTGTAATTAATATGAATTGGAAGCAGTGTTGGTATCGAATGTCCGGTACGTTGATGTGAAAAAACCAGATTATGAAGCGGTTTTGATTTTAAGTGTCGTCCTTGCATATAAATCTTTTCAAATGTTAACCGCCACTTTCACACGTGGCCTTTTATAATTGGTAAAGTTTGCCATCCGTTTTTACTTGCCCTTTCATTTAGTTTTAACTTTCAACTTTTTTTTTCTTTATAATTCGAAGACATACTGTATTTGCTAGTAACTTTTTTGGTAAGTATCAACCCGGCCATCCTTAATTATTACTGTAGTAAAAAAAATTTTTAAAGTAGGACTCTCTAAAAAAAAACTCTTATTAATTCACCCTTACAAATGTGAGAAATGAGACTCGAACCCAGGTAGATCCTTCTAAAGTTAAATACTTTACCAATGGATCAAACTTTTTTTATCATTTAAGTTAATCAGCAGCGGTATCTTTATAATAGTTTTGCTTCTTTTCTAGGATAATTTATAAAATAAAATTAAGGATGTGATATAAAGCCATGATAATCAAAACTTACTCATATTAAATTTTGAATAACGGAAATTTGGTTTTGAAGTACAAACATACCTTCTTGTTAATTAATAAATCCTAACAGACCATGTTACTTCAATTATGTGTGATACTTGGCACTCGGTCCAAAGTATTTGCAGATCTATCTATATTGTATATGGAAGAAGATTGGAAATTATAACAGCCAAAATAAGAAGATGCAAAAGTAATATTTTTTTTTAAAACGATATGTATATATAATACATGATTATCAAAGTCTTTCAAGTAGGCCAATTTCTATACCAGCCGGCCCATGCAGAGACCAACCCACTAATTCCAAGTGATACCGCATGATTACAAAATGGATTGGGCTCAATCTCAGCCAGCCCAATAATTAAGTCAGCCACATTAGCAGCCACAGCCATTAATCTCATCACTCTATCAACCTTGATCTTCTTAATTTCATCAACCTTTTCCTCTGATTCTCCCATTTTTATTTTTCGTTCTCGTTCAATCCCTTCTTTGATCATAATATATTCAATAACACAAAAGAACACATACCCAAGTGATTCCCCGAAAGCTGATATATAACTCATTCTTTTGGCCAAATTTGCATCAATAACGCCGGTTCTTGATAGCCACAAGATATGGTCAAAAAAGAAATAAACCATTTCCCCTGCGTTGGCAAAGACCGAAAGCAGCCTGTAACTCGGGGTTGGGCCCGGGTTTCTCCTTAGGGCGTTGAAACCCGTGAGAAACCGTCCAGTCCTGAAGGCTTTTCGGCTTAAACCTGATGCCACCTCACACTGTTTGGCACGATGGGCTACTTTTGGATTGGTGGTTTCAAGGTGCCAAACAAGAAGTTTTGAGACATATTGGAAGGTTTTGACTAGCTTATCAATGCCATCTCTCTTTGCTAGGAATATCACTAGCTTGTCTACTTTGTCATTCATGGTGTTGTGTTGTGTTGTGTGAGCTCTAAGGGTTAGAAATTGTGTGCCTCATGAAGAAGAAATATTGGTAAGGGTTGGAGGGAGAGCCACAAGTTACGGGTAGTTTTGGATAAATAATTTTATTTATGGATGGACGACATTATTTTGATATTATCCTACACAACAATATTTTGTCATCTACGTACGTATATTATCAATGAATCAAACCAATATATTAATATATTTATTTGTATTTAAATCAAGTGTAGCGTTATTTGATAAATTAGTTGTAAATTTAATCCTTTTCTCAACACTTTTCTTGTGTTCACCTATATATGGTTCATTGTCAGCCATTGATATTCACAACAGAACCATGCTAGTTTTTCAAAAGTGTATTATTTAATTTGATTTTTCTTACGACTTTTTCCAAAATCTATATTCGGATTATTATATTCATCTGAAACAATTAATTTTTATTACGAGCTATAACTATATAGAACACTAAAGTGAATTATTGCACACGCCATGTTAGCACACCTGGTTCTTCTATGGTGATTATGTGTGATTCTGGCAAGTACCGCCGTACCGGTAACTTTATCATACCCATAAAATGAAAATAAAAGTTCCATCAATGTGGACCGTAATGTGAAAGAGGAAAATTGGAAAAGCTAGGAAACTGATGTATCTTGGGCCCCCATTATGGGCTATTACTTAGTCCAGATTGTTCAAGAGAAAATTTGCCCCGAATCCAACACCCATAAAAACTAAATCCGTAGATATGGTGCAAATTCGATTACAACCTTCATTTGCCAATAAAAAATTGTTGTAAAATATTTCAAACGTCTACCTTATTACGAGTATTTTAATTTTCTTTCAAATTACAATTACATTATTTCTCACCTGATACTTGATATGATGTAGACATATTAAGTTTTCGTTATAACTGTTACCAAATTAATACTTATAAATAAGACAATTTAAAATTTAATGATACTATTAATTTAGAAAATGTTTTGTATCATAAATTATTAATTAAATATCTATGTTAATTATATTTTTTATAAGATAATATAAAAGAATGATATGAAGTTAAATGTAGATATTATCTGCTGAAAGTTTTTCTTTGTTACAAATAATTAATGACATATTAACTTTGTATAATATCGTAATTCAACAAATAATATAGATAAAAGATTTGAAAAATTGTGATGTTGTATGGACATCATGATTTAATTACTCTAATTAAAAATTAAGTTTTATAACCAATTCCACCTAGACCAAGTGTTATGGCTTGCACGTGTTGTTTGGTTCTCAAACGGCGCAGGTTCGAAACATCACTTCTTATTTCAGCTATATGCCATTCAAAAAAAAAATTATCCTTCATACTTCTCTATATATTTAGGGATTATATGGTAAATATTGATGTATACGTGATATATGGGCGTGCATCGGGATTTAGGCAATAAGCATGTATTTACTTCTTTAGTCCTTCAAGTTTTGGCTTTTTTATACACGAGATTAAGAACCCGCACGTTACGGCGATGAGATGGTGGGGGTGATAGGTCATAACGTGTTATAGGTTATATAGTGTAATAGCCAAAATCCTTAACCTTACGGATTCCGACTTCGGATTTAAAAATTCGTCAAAAGTATATCGAATGACAAATCTAATGAAAGAGCATGAAATTTTAAGAACATCCATATAAATTTTATAATTTATCGATGTACAGTTTTTGAGTAAAAAGATTTTGAATAAATTGAAGGAATAAATGATTTATGGAGGAGAAAGAAAAAAATGATTGGTTAAGATTTAAAGAGAGAAAAGTGGTATTATAATTATTTTAGGTAAATATATATAATAGATAGAAAGGCAATTTGGGAAAGTAAATGTTGAAACTTAAAATTTAGACATGGGGAATTTGTTTTCCAATATAGTTATACATATAGGGGTGTGTTATTTTGAAAACTCATAAAAAAATATAAATTCAATAACCATTATAGATCACACATTCTTTCTCTATTTCTCTCTCTCTTCAATTAAATATGCAAATTCATCCAAATCATTTAAAATGTTTTATCTCACAAACCGTAAATCGTTAGACGAAACAAAAAGCATGGGTAGTCTTAAAATTTCGTCCTCTTTCATTAGAGATCCAGTTCGATATACTTTTAATGACTTTTTAATTTTTGTTTTCTTTTTGGTACTTACACATAACTTACACATGTGTAGGTTGAACAAAAACTATGATTCGGAGCGGGTTTCGCCCTTAAGGATATTCATAAACCAAAGCTGGTGGTGATAGGTCATAGGGGGTGACCGGTAATGGGTGATCTATCTAACGGGCTCCGCCCTTAGCCACTATGGCTCCGCCATGGACTGACGGGCTCCGCCCTTGGCCACCATGGTTCTACCAAGGATTAATGGGCTTCGCCCTTAACCTTCATTGTGGTGTACATATGTTCATTTATTAATATATATGTGAAAACAATGATCTTACACATGTCACGTACACAAGTAAAAGGAGGGGGAAAAAACAAAAATTAAAAAGTCGTCAAAAGTATATCGAATTGGATCTCTAATGAAAGAGGGCGAAATTTTAAGACTACCCCTACTTTTTGTTTCGTCTAATGATTTACGGTTTGTGAGATAAAGCATTTTGAATGATTTAGATGAATTTTATTATTTAAATTAAAGAGAAAGAAAGATTAGAGAAATATGTGGTACAAGATAGTTCTTGAGTTATTTTTTTTAATGAGTTCTTAATAACCGTTCCTCTATACATATATGCACAAAGAATTTACCTTATTTCTCTTTTTAACATAGGAAGTTGATATCTTCAAAATGTTCATCACTTATATTCACTATTTTAAAAATATCCATTTCATATATTTATAATACCTCGATACAATTAATTTACACTACCTCTTTTTACATAAATAACATAGACTATCATCACTTATTGCGGCCACTAACCTTTCATCGTCGTTGTATTGTGCAGACATTCATTAAATTTAAGTTAAAACATGAGTCTCGAATATTACGGGCATTATCTAAAAATAAATCAAAATGGGATAAGACTTAAAGGTCCATGAAACAAATTTTCACAAAAATACAACTTTTAAAATTGTTGGGTAAACTTTAAAAACACATGAAAACCAATATTTTACGTTTTACCTTTGATACACATTAAATCAATCTGTGGACTACGCATCGTACACGAATATCAAGATTCATATCGGCTATATATAAGTTGAGTTTGTAAATTATTTTATTCAATAACTAAGCTTGAGATAAAACGGTCATGGTAAGTGTATTTTTTGTGTTTCGTGAATGTAGATGTGAGTTTCAATATTTATTTAATCAAACGGATATAGTATTGTTGAATTTTTTTTTTTCTGTTCTAAAATAATAATAATAATAATAGTAATAGTAATAGTAATAATAATAATAATAATAATAATAATAATAATAATAATAATAATAATAATAATAATAATAATAAAGTATTATTGATTTTGTTTCAATATGATATAAAAAAAAGGCTTTATCATCCGAATTGTTGATTTTGTTTGAATATGTTTTTCATTTTAACATCTTTTTCTTTAGTTTTCGTTTAGATAAGTTTTTAAATTTTAGTTTCCGATGTACTCGTATGTAAATCAGCTGATTAGGACATGTACATTTTACATATATTTGACACGTGTAAATATGGATGGCCGATAAACGAAGTACGTCAGCATGGTTGCCATGTCGGATAAGTGTGGGTCCGGGTATATTCGTAGCGAGCGAATGTTGATGGAAATTGCACACGAAAGGTATTATCCCATTCGGATATTCGAATATGCTTCTTTCCCTCCCGCTTCAGATTGGCTACTCAATGATTTCTTCTCGTAAGCCGGCTGCTCGAATTTCCTATCTTACCCTTTCTTTCTTTTTTTAATATTTTTTTACCACTCTATCATCATGCTCTATAATTTTACATAATTGCCCTCTAATCATTCTCTCTCTCACGTATCAGTTCCATCATTTTTTTTTCTTATTTTTTACAAAACTTTTATAGGGGAGTGGTAAATCTACAACAAGATTTTGCCATATACAACAATGCACGTATTATACAATTGTACATTGTGCAGTACAATATATACGTTTGTTGTAGATAGCAAAAAATTGATGTAGATATATTATTTCCCACTTTTATATTTTGAAACAGTCTAATAATCTAAAAAAATGACTACAATAAAAAAAATGAACCAGCAACCTTGAAATATCGCTTGGTCAATATCGCTAGACCAAAAGGAGTATATATTGGTTTCTATGAACATTTTAACTTAACTTTGGCATATAAATATTGAAACGGTTTAATAATTTTGTATCCGTTCATTGATCACCCATTCACACTCAATCTATTATGAATCCGTTTATCTGGAGTTGTTTTAAAACCCTTTGTTAAAACATCCTTGTGTTCAACCATTAGACTTAAGACCATCAATCGAGAAATCGACCATCAATCGAGAAATCGACCATCGTGTGTTGTTTATATTTATCTAATTATATTACGAGTATGCTAGACTAGACCTATAAATTTCATATTAACTTTAGAGGAATCCATTTTTTATACTGTATATATCATTAATGAGTTTGTTACTTGGAAATAATGTATATTCCAAAATTAAATAATTGGCACACGTTTATATATGCTTTTTATATAGTATCAATAATCCATTGGCAGCGTTGGTTGGCAAGTTGGCATCGCTTCACTGCTTCGACCACCCACAGTAATTTTAATGTTTAAAATAAAGGAGCATTTGCATATATTACCCCCAAGTCGCTTTTAAGTCAAGATTATAAAATGTATAGTTGAATCATTTGGTATATTAAAATAAGGGGAAAATTGGAATTCGTGGTTAATGCTCACACACATGTCTATTATTCATGGTGCAATACAAGTCGTTTCATTAGGGGGCAAGGAGTGGTGCAACGGGCTCACGATTTTATGGTTCATACTGGCGATAACATCGTCGCCGATATCGATTTTATAGTTGGACGGGTATGTTGGAGGTATTGGAAGTCGTTGGTGATAAAATCAAAAGGTGGGAGGGACCACATGGCTAGAAGAGAGAGGAGTGTGGGGACCAAGAGAGAGGAATAAGAGAAAGAGTGTGAGGATAAGAAAGAGAAAGTGTTTGTGATTGAATAAAATTTGTGAGGGTTCAAAATTTAATGGGCGTAGTAAAAATAGTTAGAGAGGTGTGAAAAATTAAAATGAGTTGGATAAATGTTATTGGATGAATTTAGGAGGGTTGATAAAATTCTTTTTATCACTCCTAGTCCCCTCAAAAACAGCGTAAACGGGTTGCCATTTAAGTTGTAAACTTCATTGCTTTTACTAGTCTTGTACTGTATATTTTGCAATTTAGAATGACGGTGATATATATATATATATATATATATCATAATCTCTGTTTCTATTTGTTATCTCTGCTAAATTATAAAGAATTTGTTTCTGTCAAATTTTTTCAAGTTTTCAACTTTTCAACCACTAATTTTCATCCCTCTCCTTAAATCTCAGCCTCTTCTTTTTTTCTCTCTCCTCCATAAATCATTTTATTCGTGTATTCCATTAAAAAAAATTCATATCAAAAACCGTACATCGATAAATTTTAAAAATAATAAAGGTGGAGAGGTCATTCAAAAAAACAAATTGACTTGTAATTAAGGTAATACTCGTAGCTAGTAAGTAGGTGTATTACACAAATTCTACACTAGTAGTCCGACTAGTGGTAAATTGAGGATGATCGTCAGTGGTTGTGGTTGCGAGGCGTTTTTGGTTCTGACAATGATAATTAGTGTTATATAGCTTTAGTGGTTGATAAGTGGTTCGAGAGGGATTATTTTCATGTGGTATTGACGAGCTAGGACCAATAGTGAATAAAACTAGTAATATCGGCCAGTATGACGGGATTGACTGCTCCAAACACTAGCTAGGTAACAAGCGGCGGGTTACGTACGAGTGACGAACCAAGTCAGTAAAAAAAGAAGAGTATCCTTTCATCCCCTTTGTGCAAGGATTTTTGTTATATTCCTACAAATGTGATCTTCATTACTGATGGAGAAATTTGTTCGGAAATAGAGCTCTGAAATTCCATTCATGTCCTTAGTTACAGTCGAATCGCGAGCAAAGCTCGACACTGCTAGCGAAGCTCTACGACAAAGCGTTTCCATTATTTCAATTATAGAACCAACTACTCTCTCTTTCCGGCTTAGCCTACTGCTCCGTGGGCTTCTATCCCCCTGGTGTACGAAAGCAGCGGGCGCGCTAGACTCCTCTCTTCTAGCCGAAGTTATCACAGATTTACAACTTCCTTGTCCAATTATCAGTTGGTACTAGGAGGAAGGCTCTATTCTGTTAGGTACATGGATTCTTTTTGTAGCGGAAATGGAGCTGTTTGGAATTGAAAGCGGTATTCCCCTTATATACGTCATCCATTGATATCCGTTAAAACCAAACCCATTAGATCAAAGATGGAAAAGAATGAGAAATATAACCCGTCATGCAAACACTATATTCATAGATAAGCATAACAAACTTGATCGATGTCCATTAAACGACATTGCTAATAAAATTTAGGGAGTGTATTTCAAAAGCTTTAGTTGCTATCTAACATCTTTGAGCTAAAAAATTTTGAATAACATACATGTCAAGTAGACAGTATCAAATCACCATCATTTTTTAGGGTAGAATTTTTATTCAGAAGCTTTAGTTGCTCTCCAACATATTTGTTCAAAGCTAAATTTAAGAAGCTTTTAAAGAATATCAATCCATATGAATGATAGATTATGTAAAATCATCTTGAAGGTGTATAGGCCAACAAATCACATGGATCAGCTAGTTGGATGAACTAGCAGGACGGATGAACCAATACATCAAATTAACTAGAAAGTTGGGCGAAACAACATGTCAGATGGACCAGCAGTTAAAAAAACTCGTTATTATTCAATACATATGTGAAAGTTTAGGACAAATGGAAGTCCAATACCCGGGCAATGAAGTACTTTCAAAGCAAGACACTCGATCTATTACCCAAAACTAATGCTATAAATAGGTGATCTTAGGTTCTCATTTATGACACTTCGATCTAACTAACCATATGTTGCTATTAGATTCTCTCACATACAAAACATATACTTATTAATTTTCACACCCGAGCTTGGTCAAAGGAGGAACCTTTCTCTTTCTTTGACGAGGCTAACGACGTGTTTTCTTGCTCACGAGTAGCATGATTGGTCAAGTTCACTTGAAGTCTCAGACGCATTCCATCATCTCAAGAAGGGGCACAAATTTCCTTCTTCACGTCTAATGAAGCTGAATCAAATACAATTTTAGACTCGAGTTTGATTTAATTATAAAATTAAAGCTCACAAAGAAACAACAAAAAGAAAAAAACACAAGAAGAAGATAAAAGCTAGGATTGGGTATAAACACCCGAACAAACCGTGTTTATTCCAAACACAAATTTCTTCCGAGGGTAAGATGGTCATAAACTCATAATCCACTTGAACGGCCTTAAAAACATACATGTCAATGGGAGTGGCAATTATGAAGACAACGCAAGGACACGATGGTAATTAAACATTAGAACTAAAGAAAACCATCCGCTATAAAATACGAATATGTTCTTGAATTGCCTTCAACTCTCGCAACTACAGAGTAACTCGTACGTCAATCTACATATCAAACATATATCGATTATTTTATCATCAATACATACATTCCTTCATACATGCATACACAGATGATATAGAGAGATACAGAAACTTTGGAAACATTGATATACAGGAATAAAGCGATTTCGATTAATTATTGAATCTTATATATATAGCACAGGTACAAATCCATCCATCCATCCATCATTTATTTATTTATTTATTATTTATGTAATTCAATATATATATGTTGCATTTTTCCATTAATTTGTTTCACAATCTTTAATTAGCTGGATCTTTTCATTATCAAAAAACTAAGGTTAGGTACTTAGGTGTTGTAACGTAATCTCTTCAAATCTATCAAGTAAATTCCACTTGATTAACTCACTTTATCTTTCTTTTTTTTTCTTTTAGAGTTTTTTTTAATATTGTAATGTCTATCTGATTGATTAATCTTTTTGAAACAGATATCTGTAAGACTTTTTTTTATATTTTATTTTAGGTAATTAAACTTTTTTTTTTTTTATCGTTCATTGATCTTTTCATATTTGCTGTTAAATTACAAGTTTTATTTCTTTCTACTTTTCTAGTTCAGTAAGCTAGCTGGGAAAAAAAATGTTTTTAATAGGTTGAGAATTCCAAGATTTTCTGGAATAATTTTGATTCAGTTAAATACCAGTATTTTTTTTTTTTGTTATTATTTCTTGATACAATTAGTTGTAGTCTATACGATGAAATAAAGATTTTAATGATGATATATCAGAAAACTCCAAAAACAGGATCAAATTATATATTACTATTTGTTTGTTGGGACACAATAAACAATAATGTACGTGTTATATAGTACTTACTAATATAATGTTGTATTATATTATTGGGACACAAAAACATATTTTTTTTCAAAATAATGTTGTATTAATTGTCTTGTTATTTATATAGTAATTTAATAATAACGTATGTGTTTTGAAATTTTTTGTTTTGCAGCTTAATTGATTGAAAGAAGTTCAAAGTTGTAAGTGGTAGATAAAATGGGGTCCATTGTAGAAACAGATCATAATTACACAAGAAACACAAAACCTCCTGGAATCAGGTTTGTAGAATGTACAAAGAAATCAAACATTTCATTCAAATCCCATCAAGCAATTGTTTTAATTGTAACGTTTCTAGCATACACAAGCTACCACGCAGCTCGTAAAACAACGAGCATCATCAAAAGCGCACTTGACCCACAAACACCCGACCAAAGTCTAGAATCCGTCTCTTTTTTGCGACGATCCAATGCGCTTTCGTGGATTTTAGGAAGCGGTTGGGCTCCGTTTAATGGTTCAAATGGGACAGGATTGCTTGGGGATCTTGACTTGGCGTTTTTGTTTGTGTATGCTGTTGGTATGTTCTTTTCGGGTCACATTGGTGACAGGATGAACTTAAGAATCTTTTTGACTATTGGAATGGTGGGAACCGGATTGTTTACTACATTATTCGGTGTTGGATATTGGGCGAACATCCATATATTTTACTACTATTTGATGGTTCAGATGTTTGCGGGGCTGTTTCAATCAACCGGGTGGCCTTCTGTAGTTGCGGTTGTGGGGAATTGGTTTGGAAAGAGTAAAAGAGGGCTTATCATGGGTATTTGGAACGCTCACACATCTGTTGGAAACATTGCTGGCTCGTTGACCGCTTCGTATTTCTTGAAATTCGGATGGGGTTGGTCAATGGCTGTTCCCGGTTTAGCCACTGCTGTTGTTGGACTAATTGTTTTCATGTTCTTGCCCGTTGATCCTGAATCAGTTGGGGTCGTTAGAGATGAAGACGAATCCGAATCTCTTAAGAAGGAAATAACCGATCCTCTTTTGACCCCAAAGGAAGAGAACGAGAAAGGATCGGCTGTTGGGTTTCTCGAAGCATGGAGAATACCCGGGGTCGCTCCTTTTGCGTTTTGCCTGTTTTTCGCGAAATTGGTTGCTTATACGTTCCTGTATTGGCTTCCTTTTTACATCAGTCACACAGGTATATATATATATATATATGCCGTACAGTAGTTTTTTAAATGTTGCTTTTTGGTCGTTTTAGCCATTGGGGACAATATTCTAATTATGTTTTTTTTGCAGCTATAAATGGGGAGTACTTGTCGAATGAGGCTGCTGGAAACTTATCCACATTGTTCGATGTAGGGGGTGTGGTGGGAGGAATCCTAGCCGGTCACATTTCTGACCGGCTAGGTGCTCGTGCCATTACAGCTGCGAGCTTTACATATTGTGCAATTCCAGCTCTGTACCTATACCGAAGTTATGGACATATATCGATGCCTGTAAACGTCATTCTCATGCTAGTCATTGGGATGTTTGTAAACGGACCATACGCCCTCATTACAACAGCAGTTTCGGCTGATCTAGGGACTCATAAGTCTTTAAAAGGCAACTCTAAGGCACTGGCAACAGTAACCGCAATCATTGATGGAACAGGATCGATTGGTGCTGCGATTGGGCCGGTGTTAACGGGTTACATTTCAACTCAAAGCTGGAGTGCGGTATTTAACATGCTTATGGTATCAGCTTTTGTGGCTGGGTTGTTTTTGACAAAATTGGTGGTGGCCGAGGTAACGGCAAAATGTCAGGATTCAGAAAGGGGTTCGAGTACTAGTGGCAGCCCTCGGTCAGGTATGGTTGAAGAAGTCTGATTAATCATCGATTAATCATCAATGGTGGTTGTGAAATGAACATTTTGAGAAAAAAGAAATGTGATATTTGGGCAAAATTATTTTCATGTCGATGGTCGATGCTTCAAAGGAGGAGAGGGAAAACGGCCGTGTATACAATTGTAATTTCTCCAAGATTGTTTCAAGTATAGGACGAAGCGACTGGGTTTGAACGTTTGTGTTTTGTACATGTAATTAAGTAATAACGAATACCCACTCGTCGATCAAAGTTTGCTAGTATTTTGGACCGTTATATCTAGAGGTTCAAATACTCGGTTTTCTTAGTATCTATCCAAAATAGTACAATTTTATTTGATTCATCATATTTTTTTATTGGGAAGAAAGTGAGACATCAAAATGTTTCTATATATTGGTGTTAATGGTGTAAACTTCTTTTGACAAACAAGTGACAACAAGTATTTGAGTCTTTATTATGTAAACTTGTTTGCATATGAATAGGGAATAGAGTGAATTACTATTAAAACATGACAATATATATATATATATAAATGGAATCGTAAAATACATTACTTGTATGTATAATTAAGCAATACGTGAAAAATAGGGTGTCATTGACAACAATGGCTCATCTTTAAATGAAAAGGCAAAACTTTGTAATTCTAGTGACAATTATCATCCAATACATTGGTAGTACTGTACTTAGTAAGGGGCAAATTAAGTCTTTAATTGCATTAATGGAATGGTCCCTAGCTAGCTTATATTCTAATACACCAACAACAAACAAAACATGAGTTACGGAGTACAAAGTAACCAAAGTTTCCGCTTGAATATGAACATTTCTAGATTCTATCAAACTATACTAACATTTTGGACCAAATTTACAATACATTTTAGATTTGAATCATGGTAGGTATAATCATGAAAATGTTAGAGAAAGCTTTGGAAACGGTTACGAATACTCTACTTAGACCATATACATCTGATAAAAAAGAAAAACAATGTTCTTCGAATAACTTGAATAGTAAAAATTCTCGTAGAACGTAAGTATTTAACCCTCGTTTTGAGGTTGCCATTTCTAATTAAAATAATAACACATACGTTTAAGACTCAAGACTAGTAAATTAACAACAACATTAGGTATCAGTCAATTTGATATCCGAATGGGTGGGATGATAAATTTCAAGACATACGCCAGCTTCCATTTTTAAAAAACTTTTTTTAATGGCTGTTTAAAGGAACATTTAACGGTAAATGGAAACTCTTCGAGTTTGGAAAACGTGATGAAGAGATTTATTTGTTGTCGAAAATAATCACTTGACAACAAACAAACGCATACCAACGATGAAGAAAATGGTCCACCGTCTACTAGGTAAAGATGACAGCAGTTGGATAGCCACTAGCCCACTAGGTAGGCATACTATATACGAACTTCTCACGATATTATACGGATAATGATACATATACCTAATTCATATGTCTGACAATAGGCTTACTCCATACATTACATGACATATGTTTTCCACTAATTCTCTTTCATTATCTCTACCTTTGATCTTACCACATGGTTTGATAAATCTCCTTTTTGGCCTGAGCTAATAAGGCGTCTTCAAAGACAAATATTCGTCGTTCTCACATCTTTAGTTTACCGCTAAATTGTGGTCGTAGTACCTTGGCCATATTCCACGCCCTTACTTTTACACTGCCATTCCAACGGCATGTCTCCATGGTGACATCAAGGATGGGAGAAAATAGGGGCTCACATTCTGAAGTCTTTACTTTTACCATTTTATTATCCACGTTGTACACGTTCTGAATTTTATTTATGTTATATATAAATAAACACATCATCGTTATAAAAAAAAAATCTCTCACCTCATTTTACTTCAAATTCACCAAAATTTATAAAAATAGTGACATCACTTTGAATTAAACTTTTCCAATTTTTATGTCATTTTTTTTATTTCATTTATTTTTAATATAAAAATATAAAAAAAACTATATAACATCAAAGACTTTACCAGTAGGGTTGGTGGCCTATTGGTAAGGTCTTTGACCTTGGAAGGTTCCACCTAGATTCGAGTCTCACTTCCCACATTTGCAAGGGTGTTTTAATAGAGATTTTTCGAGAGTCACTGTTTCCAGACATACGTGTAATTTAGGAGTAAGAGTAGGATAAAATACCGTTCAAAATTTAAAAAATATATAAAAAAAATTAAATCACAAACGAACACCCACTGCCCAAATTTTTGATCTTTATGAACTTTGTCAGAAACAAAATTTTTGTATTTGTAGAAAAATAATTTTAAAAAAAAAGTGCTTAACAAAATAGATATATGTATTTGTTAACTCAAATCAAAAGTAATAATATATTATCTTCTTTTGCAAAAAGCAGTGTACTCTTAACCTTTGCTTTGTCTTATTCGAAGGCCACTAGTTCAAAAACCACTTTTGGTTTCTTCAAACATTTGATATCTCAATCCATGGTTTTCTTCGTTCAGCAGCATAAATCCGGAAGAAATTGATCCTTATCAAATTATCTATATCTATATCTATACTATATATATATATATATATATATTATAAAGCAGATTTCTTACATATTTTCAACATTGAATTGAAATTCTCAATATTGATTTTAAGTACATCCCCAAAATACCCCTCTCATCTATTCTATATTTATCTAAAATAACCATAATTGTAACATCCTAAAATTTTTAGGCCAATGAAAATTAACCTTTATTATAGTTTTGGCATTAAAATAGTTTCCTAATATTTATTTTTGAAAACGGTGTTAATTTAGTTGAAACTTTAGCGGATAGCGAGTAAGATACCCACTAAATTTTAAATGGGTCGTGGCATTACAGGAGGGTGCCAGCCTCCCATCTTTTTCCTTAGTCATCATTCCACTATTTCTTCTTCAACCTTCTTCTAGCTTCTTCACTTTTCATCTCATCTCAAATCAAAGCTTATCTTCAATTAAATTCATGAAACCCTTTCTACTTGAACAAGAATAATAATAATAATCTTTCTTCTTATCTTCTTAGCAATTAAATTAGGTTAAAATTGAGTGTGATTCATCCTCCATAATCAAATAATTCTTCAAGTAAATAGTATTATCCAAGTGTTTTAATAACAAGGAAAATTTTGGGGTTTTGGTGGTGTGAATGTGTGTGTGTGTCGAATTGCACAAGAAAGAAAGGAGGGAAAAGCTAGTGATTTTTCCATTCTCCCCATCTTATATTCTTCATTCAAGGTATGAATTTAGTTATTTATTATTAATTAAATTAGGGTTCATGCAAGTAATTAAGTTGGGTTTTTTTTTATATAAGTTAAATTAATTTAATACAAGTTAGGGTTCTTGAGATAGTAAGAATTAGGGGTTTTCTTAAAAATGAATTATTGGCTAAAAATAAAGCTAAGGGGGTTCATGGAAGTTGATAAAATTGTGGATTTTTAAGTGAGTTGGTTATGTGTAATGCTTTTCTAAAAGTTTTGCTTGAATTAAAGCATATTGATATGTGATTGCATGAATGTTTTGATAAAAGTGTTTTTGATGGTTTTTATGGCTAGCTAAACCAAGAAAATGAATATTTTGAGTGTTTTGATTTAAAGATGTTGGTGATCATTATGGTCAAAATGAGAATATAGTAATATTTGAATAATGAGATGGCATGGCCACTTTATGGTGAATGAAATGAGATTTTTAGTAAATGAAAGATGATTTGAGAATGATGATTATGAAAAGATAGAAATGATGATTTTTGAGTAAAATGTGTTATGGCCATGTTGTTGTGAAAGTAAAATGAGATCTTGAAAGAAGCCAACCTTAGAGAATGGTGAGAATGTGAATTATGTAAAAGTTGGGTTGGGCATTGAGATGTTAGAAAAGATAGTAATGTATGGCTTGTTAGCCTTGTGTATGAAGTAATTGAGCTTGATGACCTTATATGTATGTAAATTGTGAATTATTGCTAGGTGGAAAGCAATATGATTGTTAGATGGTCATCATGGATTTGTTTGTCGCGATGGAGGTGAGCACTCTTGCATACGATTATATGTACGTTGGGTCGATTACCATATGATGGTGGATTCCGTGTGTGGTAATCGATTTGGCGTTAGGGCCTAATTTGAGGTCGGGGCCTAAGAACCCCATGGTTGAATTGAGATGAGGCCTAAGAACCTCTTGTTGAATTGAGATAAGGCCTAAGAACCTTTGAGACCTAAGAACCTCTTGAGACCTAAGAACCTCTTGAGATTATTGTTTAGCGTATATGGATCCATGTATGTTTTGTTAGCGCAAATGTGAGTATGCAAGTGATGGTATGACGATGCCATTGGCTACATGTGATAGTCCTTTGTGTGTTTTCCCTCCTTCGTATGTATAAGCGTATGCAATAGTATTCACTAAGCTTTGCTTACTTTTTAGTTGTTCACCCTTTTTATAGGTTGTCCCAGAAGTGGAAACAAGAGTAAGTTCTTCAAAGATTTATGTTGATTTGGAAATGCGGAAATGTTGACTTATGCGGTAAACGTTGGTTGTGGTTAGAACCCATAGTGACTCCTTTGGACTATTGGCTCTTGGTACATTTGAAGTGTTTTTAGTATAGTTTTGTTTTGTACATTTCTGCAAAAAGTTGAGTTGGAGTCATGGTCTTTTGTATATTGATGTATTTTAAGTCTTGAAGTCTTGACTATTATGGTGGATTGAAGTATAAATCATTTTGGAGTCAAATTGGTCATTTTGTCACTTTGGGTAAATGCGGGCGAGTGACCCGTTTGGTTGTTTTAATGTAAATTTCAATGGTTAAAGTTTCGAATGTAACAATTAGGTTGTAATATGTGATTTTACACTTCTTGATGTTTTGGTTTAAGAATTTGAAGCATGGAATGTGAATATATGGATTTTTGGGTCAAAATGAGTTTGTGCAGAAGTATGTGGAGTATTAGTCTGTTGTAGACTAATATGTGGAGTATTAGTCTGTTGTTAGAAAAAAAAATTGTCGTTTTCTTGATTAGAGTCTTGGCGCGTTTCAATGATACCCTTTCTCTCTCCTCAAATTTCAACCAATCATCTTTTTTCTCTCTCCTGCATAAATCATTTATTCCTCCAATTCATTCAAAATCTTTTATCTCAAAAATCATATGTTGATAAATTATAAAAAATGTATGGGTGTTCTTAAAATTTCATGCTTTTTCATTAGAGATGTCATTCGATATACTTTCGACGAATTTTTAAATCCGAAGGCGGAGGGCGGAGGCCGTAGGCATTTGACTATCACACTCTCTGACCTAGCTATCACCCCCACCATCTCACCGCCGCAACACGCGGGTACTTACTCTCGTTATATTATAAAGCAAATATGGTTTCAACTTTCAATTTAACATTTACTTTCCCAAAATGCCCCTTCTATCAATTATATATTACCAAACACCATTTCTCTCTCATCAAATCTCAACCAATTATCTTTTTTCTCTCTCATCCATAAATTATTTATTCCTCCAATTCGTTCAAAATCTTTTATCTCACAAACCGTACGTCGATAAATTATAAAAATTATATGGGCGTTTTTAAAATTTCATGCTCTTTCATTTGAGATGTTATTCGATATACTTTCGACGAATTTTTAAATTCGAGGGCGGAGCCCGTACGGCTAAGACATTTGACTATCACACTCTATGACTTATCACCCCCATCATCTCACCGCCGCAACGCGCGAGTACTTGCTATCGTTAAAAAAAAAAGGAGCAGAATATGATGGATAGAAATATTTAAAAGGTTATGGGGAAAGAAACCAAAACTTGAATGGACAAAAATTAAACAAAGCAAAGCACTGGAGTTTTCAGAAGCAACAATACAACTTTCCATATCCTTTAGCACATAGGGTTAAAACACTATTGGGGCTGTGAATCTATGTTCATGTGCTTGAATCATACTACTTATTATATTTTTTGAATAATCAATTGCTACGTAGGACCCTTATAATTTAAATCGTACTCGTATTGTGTAATCGGACACCACGAATTAAGATTCACGTCACTGTTCCACAAAGTATGCCCACAATTGTTTGCTGTTCCTTTCACCTTTTTCTAGAATTAGATCTATGATTTCAACCTTATGCAACACTAGGAAACAAGCCATCCTCCCTGTGTCCAAAAAACAAAGACAATTGACACCACCAATATCCTTTGTGGACTTGAAAATTTTAAATGTATATATATATATGTCTAAAATCATTTTTGATTAGTAGTATTGTCTAATATTTACAGCTACAGTAAATCAACAGGATTCTGATTCTATAAAAATCAATCTAGTTTATTGAGTCAATAGAAGTAGTTAAAAAAAGTTTCATTGAAAATGACTTAATTGCTCCTTAATAAATCCTTTTTAATGAAAAAAATTCGTACAAATTAACCAATTTGCTCTTAAATACATTAATTTATAACTTAAACTTTTATCTTATTAATTTACACTTTAGTGTTGTATAGAGAATTGTATAGAGAATATGGACCGAATAACTCAAGAATTTTCCTTTTATTAAAATAAATACTCGAAAAGGGTGTTTAAAAAAAAAAGGCTTTTATCAAAACAAATTTCAAACTAAACAACATGATAATCAAACGAAAGGTACTTCATTACGTTTGAGATGTCAAAATTTCCTTATCAACCAATCAAACTACAAAGCTAAAACTTATCTGCTTTTATACGTACTACCTTTTGAAAAAGTTATATAAGACAACCAAATTAATTCTCAAAGACATCATACCAATTTTAGAAAACGGTAAGGTCACAAGTACAAACCTTTCCAAACATAAGTGGAGAAAATATCGTTTGTGTTCGTGTGTGGGGAAGTTGTTTCATGGGGTGTGAGTTCTATGTGTTGTGCGCTTTCATTATCAAGATGCTACATGGTATCAAGAATTCCCACCCATTTGCCTTTATCTTTTATTCTCAAAGACATCGTTAACCACCAAAAAGTACAATGACACAAGTAATAAAAAACTAGATAGTTTTAGCCTTTAAATCTGACTACCGCAAACACATTCGAGTTAATATACAACCTGAAAATTTATCCCAAACCCACTAAACTATTATTGGTTGTGAAAATTAGAGTCCATTCAGAAAATAATCAAATCTGTGGGTGGTCCAACTCTACCCACAAGGCCACAATAAAAGTATGACTGTCTAAAACACACCTCGATGTACCAGGGTGAGGGATTTAGTATCATTGTTGGTGATGTGCACAGTGTCCAAGACTTCTGAAACGAAGACCAACAAAATATTTTACTATGATAAGTGATTAAGTGATAAGAATTAAGAACCTTAACTTCCCGTTTAGGCCCTCCTCTTTGTTGGGTTGATTTGTTTTTCATATGGTGTCAAGGCCTTTTCTTGTGGGCCAGGCCTTAATGAGTATTTATTCTGATCCAACTCATTGGACCACCTAAAATTGTTTAATAAATAACATAGCCCAAAGCTAACAGAACTCCCTAAAACTTCATCCTCTCTCAAGACTCCCTGGACCAACGCACACATTTGTGTACCATAAGGCTATCTCTAATCCTTTTCCTCAATCCTTTTATCAGAATTGGATTACATTTCAATAGAGGGGGTGCCCTTGAGTGTCTTTAGGTGTCATTGGATATCCTTTGCCGTTGAAGCTTGTCCAAAACTAAAGATTTTTTGAAGGATGCCCTTACCTAAGGGCATGTCCTTGCTTGTCCTTACATAATATATTTTTGTTTTTAGTAGAGGTAAAAGGATATGTAAGGATATGTAAGGATGTTTGTATGATTGGAGATAAAATTATAAGAATTTGTAAAGATGTATAAGGATTTGTAAGGATATATAAGGATTTGTAAGGATATGATGTGGCAGCTCAAGGACGCCTAAGGGCGTCCTTAGCATTGAAGATAGCCTAATAGGATTTTAAATAGTTTGTGTAGTATACATTATAATATTGGATTAAGATCCTCTAAAGTTCAAATGAACTTTATAGGTAAAGTTGAGAGATTTCAACCATTAGATTAAAATCAATGGTTAAGATTAAAAAGTCATCTTTAAATCTTAATCATTGATTTTAATCCAATGGTCAAGATTCCCCTAACTTTACCTATAAAATTACCTTAACTTTAGAGGATCTCTATCCTATAATATTAGTCTTTTTATACATGTTGGTTTTTTTATACATGTTGGTGCCTTGGTGGCTTCTAGGAAAAACTCAAACTGAGGTTTAGGAAGACTCTTCGTAAATATGTCCGCCACTTGAAGCTTGGTAGGAATGAAGTGAGTGTGAAGCTTCCCCGAAGCAACAAGCTTACGTATAAAATGATAATCCAACTCAATATGCTTGACCCTCTTATGTGAAATTGGGTTTTGAGTGAGAAACAACGCACTACGATTGTCACATAAAATGGTTGGCCGTGTTGGAGGTAGTGCATGTAATTCACAAAGAAGGTGCGTGATCCAAATAATTTCAGCTGTTGTATTAGCCATTGCACGATATTCAGATTCACAACTAGACCGAGACACTGTGGGTTGCTTCTTTGCACTCCAAGAGACAAGATTACCACCAAAAAAGATCGAGTAGCCATATGTGGAGCGCCGAGTCTCAAGACATCGAGCCCAGTCAGCATCTGAATAACCAAGTAGAGATGGCATGGATGGCTTAGAAAAAGTGAGACCAAAAGTCAATGTGCCTTTAATGTATCGAAGAATACGTTTCACCTCCTGAAAATGATGAACTGTTGGCTTGTGAAGAAATTGACTCACTTGATTGACAGCATAAGAGATGTCAGGTCGGGTGATTGTTAAGTATTGCAAGGCACCGACAATAGAACGGTAGTGAGTTGGATCAGAATACGGCTCTCCGGTGGTAGAAAATGAGACATTTGTTGACAATGGTGTGGGAGCTGGTTTTGCATCTATCATGTGCGCACGATCCAAGATTTCTCTAGCATATTTGGACTGATTAAGAAAAAGACCACCATTGGTGTAAGTGACGTCAAGCCCAAGAAAGTAATTCAGCTTCCCCAAATCTTTAATAACAAACTCCTTGTTTAACCGAGCAATGAATGACTTGACCATAAGCTCATTGTTACCTGTGAGGATTGAATCGTCCACATATACCAACAAATACATGATACATGAGTCCCGTTTTAAAATGAACAAGGATGGGTCTGCACGACTGCAAGAGAACCCTTCACCTATTAAGAAGGTGCTCAACCGATGAAACCAAGCACGCGGTGCTTGTTTGAGACCATATAAGGCTTTGTTTAACTTGCACACATGGTTTGGAAATTGATGACTAATGAAACCAGGGGGTTGTTCCATATAAACACTCTCATGAAGATAGCCATGTAAAAATGCATTATCTACATCAAGTTGATGTAAGTTCCAACTATTAAGAACAACCAATGATAAGATAATGCAAACAGTAGAAGCTTTAACAACCGGGCTAAAGGTGTAGAAGTAATCAATACCCGGTGTTTGGCTATAACCCTAAGCAACAAGGCGTGCCTTATGGCGGTCAATAGTGCCATCAGAATGAAACTTTGTCCGAAACAACCATTTAGACCCAACGATAGGTTGGTTCATCGGACGAGGTACAAGAGTCCATGTGTGATTTTGATGTAAAGCTTTAAGTTCATTATGCATGGCTATGACCCACTTAGGATCCTTAAGAGCAGATTTATAACCTTTAGGATCCGTTGAAGCATAAAGAGCAGCATGTAGAGCATGATCAGTAGCATGCGAAAAGTCAGCAGAATGCTTAGGTTTGAATATTCCAGCTTTAGAACGAGTAATCATTGGGTGAGACGGGTGAGGAGGTGGGGGAGGTGGAGTGTGGGTAGCGATAGATGATGAGACAGTAGAAGAGGATGGGGATGTAGGGGGTGAGGGGTCAGATATCGGATTAGGTGATGTTGCAGTAAGAGAGGGAGGTAAGTCAGAGGTAGAGGGGATGGTTGAAACCGATATGGGAGTGGTTTCTTGGCTTGGTTCTGGTGAGTCTGAACATAAGTGACATGGTGGGACAAAGTTAGGAGATGGGGTGTGTATCACGGGAGTGATGGTGGGCTGGATGTGGGAGTTAATATCAAGAAATGTAGTGAGTTCAAGGTGGGTAACGGGTTTCTCAAGTGTAGTCCCTACAAAGGGAAAATTGCTCTCATCAAAACGAGCATGACGCGAGAGATACACACGGGAAGTGATTGGATCAAGGCAACGATAACCTTTGTAGGTAGAACTATAACCCACGAAAATACATGGTAAACTTCTTGGGGCAAGCTTATGTGCAGCGTAATCCCGTAAATACGGAAATACATGACAACCAAAAGGCCGAAATGTATTGTAATCAGGAACTTGAGCATATAGTAACTCAAAGGGGGACTTACCGTCAAGAAGCAATGTGGGCAAGCAATTTATAATGAAAACAGCCGAGGAAAAGGCATTAACCCAAAATGAAGAGGGAAGATGAGCATGGAAGAGCATTGCCAAGCCCGTTTCAACAATATGTCGATGTTTGCGTTCGACACGGCCATTTTGTTCAGGAGTGTAGGGGCACGAGAGACGGTGAAGGGTTTCATTTTCTTCAAATAGAGACCTAACTTTATTGTTTACAAATTCCTTGCCTTCATCACTCTGAAACACTTTAACTTTTCTAGAAAATTGAGTTTGAACAAATTTGAGAAACACCGACAAGATAGTATAAAAGTCAGACTTGAACTTCAGTGGGTAGAACCAACAAAAACGAGAGTGGTCATCAACAAACACAACATAATAGCGGTAATTATCAACAGACAACACAGGGGAAGGTCCCCACACATCACAATGAATAAGGTCTAACGAGTGAGATGCACGTTTCTGATTAAGATCAAAGGGAAGTCGATGGCTTTTAGCAAGTTGACAAGATGAACAAATACCTGGTTTAGGTAAAAGTGCATTAATAGATAAATGTCCCAACTGTTGTAACAATGCAATAATATTAAAATTAACGTGTCCCAATCGGGATTGCCAAGTTTCAAAGGAAGCTTTAGGATGCGCGGTTGAAGCAAAAAACACTTGATGATCAGGTTGGAGGACATATAGACCTTGCTCACATCTGCCTTGAGCCAAGACTTGTTTGGTTTGACGATCCTGAATGAAGAAATAAGGATAGGAAAGTAAGACGTCAACAAAATTATCTCTTGTTAACTTACTGACAGACAAAAGATTTTTGGTTAGATGGGGCACAACCAAGGTATCCTTTAAATTAATATTATTAGGAAGTATGGAATGACCTTTTTGAGAAATGGGGAGAGTAGCTCCATTACCAAAACTGACACTTTCAATACCTGTGGTGGGTGTTGGGTTGGAAAGTAAGGAAGGAGATGGAGTCATGTGGTCTGTGGCCGCCGAGTCCACAACCCAATCTGGTCTACCAGTGTTCACATGACATTGAGAAAGAAATGCTTGAGCTAAGTGATCATCATTAGGAACTACACGAGAAGCATATGATGCAAGTTTGGGGCAAGAATTTGCATAATGGCCATCAATTTTACATAACTGGCAGTGAGGGGTGCGACGGCCACGACCCCTACCACCCCGAGAAAACCGACCACCACGACCACGGATGTTGTTACGGAATGGATTATGATCTGTTTGGGCAGAGAATGCAACAGAAGAAATGTTGTTGCCATGAAGAGACTGGATGAAAAGTTCTTGATTTTCAGCTTGGGCTTTAAGCTCTTGAAATGATGGGGGCGGTTTAACGGCACGAATGGAAGTGGAAAAATTCTCAAAGCTTGGTCCAAGACCACGTAGAAACCAATGGAGTTTGTCGGATTCATCAACGGCATGGGCGATGGCAGCAAGTTGATGACATAAAGTCGTAAACTTACGACCAAATTCAGCGGTAGTCATGGAACCCTTTGATAGGAGGCGAAGTTGGTCCCGAAGATTCTGAATGCGTTCCGGGGAGGAGTTGCAATAGGCATTAGCAAGAGCCACCTATATTTCACGAGCGGTGGTCAATCCAATGATTTCAGCGGCGGCTTCTTCGGTCAGAGAAGCTTGGAGGATGATGATAGCACGCTGGTCAGCAAGAATCCAGGCCGAGTAAGCGGGATTGGCTGTTCGTTTTTCAGACACAACATTTTCTTTATCGGGTTGAGGGGAGGTGCCATCAACATGTCCAACCAGATTTTGATATGTAAGGACTGGTAGGATCTGATTTCTCCAAAGAAGGTAGTTAGAGGAACATAATTTGTTGGTGATCATATGCATGATGGAGTTCATGGGGAAAGAGTTAGAGGAGGAAGAAGTCATGGAAGAAAGAAGAGAGGAATCGAGAATATGGGATGGGAAGGGAGGGGTCAATGAAGGCTATGATACCATATGAGAACTACAAATAATAGTATTCTCTTTGATAATCATTACAATACAGTAAACAAGATATATATACACAAAAAAGGAAAATGAATGGGCAAGAGTAACCCACGTAGGTACTTGATCAGTCTATAAACAATATACATAATAAAGTGCTATCAATGAAGTGGTGAATTAATAGCTTCTTTTACGCTTTATACAAACTTTAATATATGCATAGACTTGTGTGTGACACACTGACACATTCACGACGGTGCAAATATTATGAATTGTGAAATAATAGATCATGTTTGAGATATACTATTAACAGGCGATCAATCATATGACAAAATTGCCAAATCATATATATTGATGAATTATTTTATAGGTATTATGATCGAAGAAGATAACCTCAGATACATATAGTTAAACAATCCATTATCAAATTGGGTCAATTTTTTTTTCTCTAGAATTTAATTTTGAAAAATAAACTACTAATAGGTTATTCAAGATGTTGACATTAATTTGATTGAGTTGACATTACACATACACAAATAAGGTGACATGGTGTCCACAAATAAAAAAGCTATTGACGTTGCATAAAGATTTTTTGCCGGTAGACAATCACCTGAACTGTTTCCTCTATTCGTCAATTGTAACTTTGTAAGTTATATCTGTTTTATTTTTCCTTCATTTTCATAATAAATAGTGAAATAAAAAAGATGTATTAAAATTTCTAAAATATTACTATTATGGTCATAGGTCATCTTCTAAGAAAATATACTTGTCCACGTGATTATTATCTTACACCCAATTAATTAGAGAAAAGGTTATACACACCACAAAACTTTATTAATTGGGCAGTTGTCAAAGTTAAGTTGGCATCTTCCAGAGAAGATATATAATTTGATAATAATAATAATTGCACACTATATTCATTTGGTTTTGGAAGAGTGCTATTATAAAACGTCTAACTGTTCATAAAAATACATCTCAAAACGCCCTGTTTTATATAAAACGTCATGTTTATCGTCTATATAAAACGTTGCGTTTGGCCGCTGTGTAGATAGTAAAAGCTATAAAGAGAATTACACGTAGTCTGGTACACATGTCAATCATTCCCCCGTTTTAGGTAGCGTTTTACATAAAACGCTACGTATTATGTTAAATGGTACCTAAAGCTGGGGAATGACTGACATGTGTATCAGACCACGTGTAATTCTCCTTATAGCTTTTATTATCTACACACCGGTCAAACGCGTCGTTTTATATAAAACGGGGTGATAATCGCGGCATTTTACATAAAACGAAATGTTTCATATGTGTTTTTGGGAAAAGTTGATGTGTGTAGATAACCGCTTCCTTAATTATTCTATACTTCTAGTTTTAACCATGAATAATTAATAGTTTTCATAATCAAAGAGAAAACAAACAAAAACATTACAGTTAGAAGGAGGTTAATTAGCACTTTTCTTAATTAATCAAACGCATATAACTATGGGAAAAATCAAAATGATGCTAGAAGCATGTTAGAATCAGGCCCGTGCCATGAATTTTGGGTGCCCAGCTCGATAATATATTAATGGTGCCCATTAAACGTCAAAATTTGTCATTAACGGCTGAAGTATAGTAAGTATATATAAAAAGGTATCAAAACAATCATAAGAATAATGTCGTTCGAAAATATAAAATAACTATAGCAAAGTTTTCTAACTTATTTTTAAATACATCAAAATTTAAGTTTTGATAATTAATACCATAAGTTATTTAAGTTTCACATAAAAAAATTAATCAAAGTATATAAATCAATATATATGTTTGAACAATGAACACTTCCAGTTGACGTATTTACTCTTTGCGACTATCTGCATATATTAACATCAAAAAATATAGGATGGGATTATTATGTATGGTATAATAATAAAACAATAATATAATTCATAAGATATTGATGGATTTGTGGACTTTAATATATAAGATAACAACAACATTTTTTGACTAAGTGACGTATTGTATACAAAATTTGGTGCCTTGCTCAATTGAGCCTTTCGCACTTGCCCAAGACCGGGCCTGGTTAGAATCATGTTTCCCCTCACAAACTCTTCCCCGAAAATCACATGTTTGAATATAAAATCTCCCCCTGAAAATCATGGTAGAAGCATGCTGCTAGAAGCATACTTGTTAACCCTTGTAACTATATGCTACATAATTCATCACATGACATAGATGTATTGTAAATAATCTCAACATTCGAAAGCTTTAAAGCACCAAAATGAGTCAATTTTATGTTGGCTTAGACTAAAATTGTAACGAGATGTTATTATCCTCGAAATACTCTTACATATAAAGTATAAGGAGAATTATATTGTTACAACAATATTTAGTCATCTATAACAACAACTGTATTATACAGTTGTATATTGTATAATAGAATTTATACTATTGTTATAAATGGCTAATTATTATTGTAGAAATATCACTACCCAAAATATAACGAGATAAAATAGATACAATTGATCATACTTTAATCATAGGAAGATTACTTTTTAAAAGACAAATTCTACAAAAAATTAGCTTACAATTAATTTTAATTAAAAATATATTTTTTGAAAAAATCATCATCTAAAAATATTATCATGAAAGTAAATAAAAACCCATATTTCATTCATTTATATAAAAGTGAATGAACAAGTCTCATCAAAATTATTCTAAAAAATAAAACTATTTATTTTCAGTTAACTGTGTATAATCTAATCACGACATTTGCTTAGAAAATTTTGAATCTAAAATATAAAACATGCAATCGTCAAATCATTTTGATATGGTTTCATACAAGCAACTAAGCAAGTAACTTGCCTACTTTTGGTGCTGTATTTAATCAATCTAAAAAGGAGCAACGTAAGCGTTGAAGCCATAATTAGTCTCTCCTACTTTTGGTTTCGTTATAGACGCAAGAAGATTACAATTGAATAGGACATTTGGATTAACAATCCTTTACTTGCTTTTTAAGCTCGTGGTTAGTTTGATTGTAATTCTCAATAGTTTATAGGTAGTTTCTTTTCTTGTATACTATATTTATACTCTTATATCTTGACCTTTAGTATTTTGCTAGTAGGATTTTTATATAATGTATTTTTACCGTTAAAAAAAAAAGTAACTTGCCTAAAAAGATAGTAAACCACATGGGGGATATAATTCGTACCCGTTGGAAAACAAAATATGGTTAACTTTTGTATACGTCTTGTATAACTAGTATACTCGTATATATAATTTTATTTCGGAACCTACAAATTTTATTTTTATAAATAAATATAGTGAGTATTAAATTTAAATTTAAGCCACTCTTCAGAAAAAATCCGCCACAAGTACATGAAGGGGAAAGATTACCCAGAAAAAGGTTGGCAAATAGCAGTCAGTAAATAAGGACAAAAAAAAGGCACCGCAACAACAAGCAGCATATACCGCTTTTCCCAATTTCTTTTTTTTTTTTTTTTTTTTTGACATTTTCTATTTCTATTTCTTGTATTCTATCATATTTCTTCCTCTTTTCTTTCCCGCAAAATTTACCCAATTTTCTCTCTCTTTTTTTTTTTCCTAAGATCGGACACAATTTTCCGCCCAATATATTCTTCATCGTCATCATCATTGGATCAATCCAGGTTCCCTCTTATTAATTTTATATTATTATTTCTAATCTAATAAATCAATACAATGATTTCATAATCTTTATTTCTAGTGTATTTCATATATCTATAGATAGATGCAATCAGCTCATCATTATATTATATTTGTAAAATTCCTATACTTGCACGATTTATATGTAACAACTTATATTTATAATCATAATTTCAATCATTTCGTTTCCCCAAGTTTTGATTTTTTTTTATCTGATAAGTAGGTGATTTCTAGGGTTTGTTTGACTTTTCTAATTCGATCAACATTGACTTTTTTGTACTATAGGAGTATATCTTATGTTGTCTGCCTACCTACCTTTCAAGCATTTCTTTTCAGTTTTTATCTGAATTTCACTGATTACTCTGATGGTTAATTAAGTAATTTCAAGGATATTTTTTTTTGGTTAATTGATTTGTATACGAAAAACGGAGTTGCTCGATTTATGGTAATAATCACAGATATATAGTTCTCCTTCAAGTGACTTTCTGTCATGCCAATGGAAATTACAAATCTTGATGCTGATACCACATTATATATTATGGCAATGTAGTATCGCTAATCCGACTATTTAATACCCTTTCTAAGTAATTAAAAAGAAAAAAACTTTAATGTGTGTATCGCTCGACAAGATATATATGATTCTAGATTGGATTTGATTTGACTTGGTATGGTTTCTAGTTTTGTGAAGATAATCAGCTGTAATATTATGATGTTTACTTAAAATGTACGGAGTGTGATATAGTTCGCATTTGCTCTGTCAGTTACTAATTTTGTAATATTCTGAATTTCTGAAGCAGGGTACTTATACAGTGATCTGATATCGAAAGATACTCTGAAGGGTCGATTAGGGGAGGTGTACAAATTAAGCTGTAGTTTGTGGGCTTCTCCACAAATTTTGTAGAGTGATCAGTTCAACGGGCAAGGGGGGTCATGTATATATTTATCTCATGAAATCCTCGAACTTTTGTTGCTCTAATGAAATTTTCCTTGAATCCTATGGGTGTGGGCTTTTTATCGATATCGGCAGTCTGTACAGCTTTGAGCTTTATAGGTCTCCAATACTGGACAGAACTTTCCTATGTGAAACTAAAGTCAGATGGTTTGATGGGTGAAAATCTTCTTCAACCTGGGGTTGCCAGACGTTTGATGGAACTATTGTTGGCTTCTTATACCACTTTTGCATTGGTGGTCAATTTTGTCCTCAACATATTTATACTGATCGTTTTGTCTCTTAAGGTATTCTTATGTTCTGTATATTACATGTATAAGTATAAATAGATGCTTGTGTCTGTATCTGTACATATCTTTTCGTAACCACTGGATCTTTAATAGTACCCAGCGAGGTCTAGCTACACGCTATTGAACTTAGATTGTATCCATTTCTGGACTATGCTCAGACCTGCTACTCTCTGTTGTAGGACTTTGCCCCAAATATATAAATCAAAATTTTTTTATTATGCGGTTCTTTGTGCAGACAGTATTTTTTGTTGAGTTGCATGCAACCGAGTCTCGGAAGTTGGTGGAGCGGCTTGTTAATTATGTTATCTACAAGGTACGTGGTAGAGTCTCAAGGAGCGGCTTGATAATTATGTTATTCGTTGGTATTAATCTTTGTGGGGGTGATATTTTATGAGATAATGCGTCTTTGACTGCCGGTGTACACTTGGTGATGTCCTTGCAGGGAACATTTCTTCCGTTGGTAGTCACACCAACAATAGTCCAAGCAGGATTGTGGTCAACATGGATGACTGTCCTATGTTCTTTGAAGGTTTCAGCAACACGCTGCTTATTCGATTTTTTTTTGGCGAATGTTAAGAATCTGCAAGTGTTATAGCTCCATTTTTTTCATTCTCTACAGATGTTTCAAGCTTTAGCCAGGGACCGCCTGGAACGGTTAAATGCATCTCCTTCTGCAACTCCGTGGACTTACTTTCGTGTATATTGTGTTCTATTACTAGTTATCATTGTCGACTCAGTCTGGTATGTGCTTTAAAATTCTCTTATTTATTAAATTTTTAATAAGTTTTTTATATTATGCTACATGAAAACATGTCTATGACTTTTCATATTTAAAAAACTTCATGGCCTGCTGGATCATATGTTCTTTATTGATATTCAGGATGAGGATGTGTCTACTGATATACCAAAAAATACCATCATCTATGTTTCTGTTATTATTCTTTGAGCCACTGAGTATTGCTTTTGAAACACTACAGGTACAACAATCTAGGTCATCTTTCCTCTGAGTAGTATATTGCACAATTTACACCTGTGTAAAGCACAACATTGTTGTATATGGCAGATCTACATTTTGTACATATTTCCTCCCCTTACCCACGTACAATGCCAATCTGCTTTTAAAGATTCCTTTTTTCTTCTATTAGTGATACTTTCATAACATACCTAATCAGTTAATTGGTCTACATTTTATTGGTTGTTAGGCCATTTTGGTTCATGGATTTCAATTGCTTGATATATGGCTTCATCACTCAGCAGGCAACACTACAAACTCGAAAATATCAAAGCTCATGGATATGTCAGCAGCAGGCAAGGCCTTGTTTTTAACTTTTCTAATGTTTGTCTTTCAAGTTTGGGGTATGGTATGTTTGTGATCTGAAATTCATATATGATTTATTTATTATTCTAGACTTGATGTGTATGTGCAGGCTCATTGTGGGAATGGAAGAGTGTTATATTACGGAATTTTGGTTTTCTTCTAGATATTATGACTTTGTTAATGGCTCTTGGTCATTATGTGTATATTTGGCGGCTTCATGGCATGACATTCCATCTTATAGATGCAGTTCTTTTCCTAAACATACGTGTAAGTTTGTTAATATTCTTTCACATGTTTTATTCTATTTTCCAGCATATATTTGTCTTGTTTATCTTGCAACACCCGACCGAATGACCGATTCTTATCCTGCCACGGTGCCCAATTCGTTAGCTCAATTGGGGTTCCACTCTAAAACCATTATGCGTGGGAGTAGCCCATAGCCCCATAAGTTTATGTATTGGCAGTTATCTACCAAATCTTCCAATGTGAAATTGGGTCTACTTTAGCTTATATTAAATTACTATCATAGGCAGGCCTTGTTGAGTGCTGTAGCAAAGCGTATCAAAGGCTTTATTAAGTTAAGGATAGCTTTGGGAACTCTTCATGGGGCTCTCCCTGATGCAACATTGGAAGAAATACAAGCTTATGATGATGAATGTGCCATTTGCCGGGTAATAACCAAATTTTGTTTGGTCGCCTTGTTTATACTTCATTACTTCCATCGGTTTTTTTTGTTATCAAATGTTTTCGCATGTTGGGTAAATTCAGGAACCAATGGCCAAGGCTAAGAAGCTCTCCTGTAATCATCTTTTTCATCTTTCATGCCTTAGATCTTGGTATAACCTTGTAATATTTGGTTATAGTGACTATGGTATTTTCCTATGATTAAGTGCTGATATTGCCGATGTGACATGTTGATGTCAGGTTGGACCAAGGATTAAGTGACAATTATTCATGTCCTACTTGTCGAAAACCTCTCTTCGTTGGCACATCTGATGGAAATGCTGTACCTCATTCTGGAGACGTTTCAAGTGATGAACAACTTGCTCGGCAGTTAAGCTCTAGGCTTGATCTGCAAAATGTTCCTGGTCATACCCTCCCAACGGGTGTAATTGCGAATCAACTTCAAACCCCTATGGAACGTGATGATTGGAGGTTTGTTCCTGCTAAGGTTAATTTCCAATATTATCATCTATGTGCATATCCATGTTTGTAAGGTAGATCTCCATTCCATATGCCATACAGGGGGTCAGGGCCTGATGCGGGTTGGTTAGGGTTTGATGGGGCTGGTCCATCATCAGCTATCAGATCTGGGGGTTTGGGAAGAGTTCAAATGATGATGAGGCATCTTGCGGCTGTTGGGGAAACGTATGCTCAAACTGCCCTTGAAGATGCTGCATGGAACCTCTGGCCTATAAATTCATCTCAAGCTAGCACGTCTACTTCAAATAATCCTTCTACCAGTTCCATAAGACATCGTGGACATGCTGGTGGCTCACTCGTTAGGACTGCCCCACGTGTTTCAGATGATGATTTATCACACTTGCTTGCTATGGCTGAAACTGTTCGTGAAGTGCTTCCTCATGTCCCTGATGAATTAATTTTGCGGGTATTTGCTTAACTATCTATATATTGTGTAGTTAATTTTTTCATATACTGTCTGCTATCTAGTATAGGTGTTTAGATAACAGAGCTGGCAATCTCAACCCATTCATCTATGAATGGGTCGATATGGTTTATGTTTTATTTCTAATGAATCAAATAAAAAGGTTAACTACGAAGATAAGTGATTGAGGTGTTGAAAGGCATCCAAAGTGTATGTTAATGATAACGCATAAAACCCTTTCACATCATTTTTTTTACCAAAGTTTTAGATTATTATTGAGATAATATAAATTTGGATTCGTTTATGGAACACTAGTTTATATAAAAATGTTACAGTATATTTTTTTGGGCTGAAAGTGTTTTACAAAAACGCATCCATATATTCCCGTAGAAAAATATGTTTTTTGACCCGCTACTGAACATAGTCATTTTGAGAACTCTATTGATAAAAAAAAGTATCGAAGTTCTATGTCTTAGTTTGTCATTCGCATAGAGAATATCATATAACAAAAGTTAACTCACATGGTTAGATTCTTACAAGTCATTACCAATTTTTTCTCTTTGGTGAATTTGAAGTAGTTTTATGCATATTTAAAATCTCAATTGTGAGACCTATGCTCTAATTCAGGGTGTCTATATGCTTATTAGTTAAACTCCCTTAATATTGACTTCAAGAGTTTTTGTCGTCTGCAAGTGATAATGGCCTCTCATCCTTTTTACCACAATACATTATTCGTTTGTTGAAACTTCATTGTTTTGAATTGTTGCAGGATTTACAGCAAACAAATTCAGTTTCTGTCACGGTGAATAATCTTCTTCAAATGTAACTTTCTATCTGCCGCTCACTTTTCCAGTGAAGTCATATTCTCTCCCTTGTAATAACCAAAAAAGTGTGGTGCTGAAGAAGGTTCGCTCACAACACCCACACTGTAAGATTTATTCTAAGGTTATAGTTTGTATATACAAAGTGTTTACAAAAAAAAGAATAAGTTAGACAAAATTTGTTAAAGAAACTGTAGCCCATGATATATTTGAGCTTTTATGGGGAAACAAAAGCAAAATTGTACGAGTAGTTTTTGTTTCATTCTGTGACTGATTAAATATTTTCTGTTTGTACAAGCTGTTTAGAGTGTTGCAATAAAAAAAGTAATACTCCGTGTATATTATTATGTGGGACTGTTGCCAGCTATGGGTCAACTGAGATTGCCTTGTCTTTGGGGGTCATGCAAGTGGGGTATAATAAATATTTGAATGTTCGAATAAATATGATCACTCTATTAACCACCACCAAGGTGGCCTGATGGCCGGGATTGGTGGTCAAGTATTTTGTTATCTCCACAAAATACTTCTAATCTAATTAGGAAAGTTTTCGGAGGTCTCATTGTTACCCTGATTGGACCACGTACATCCAAATGAAACTTGTGTTTCCCGAGTAACCTTAGTTGCCCCGTTCTTTGTTGGCTTAAAAAAATACAGTACTCCATAGTGTAGTGGTTTGAACCAAGGGACAGGAAAATTAAAAAAGGAAAGTTGTTTTGTATGGATATTGATGAGTGAGAGGCTCAAATTCCTGTGCAGGTCTTTGTCGGAGTGTTTGATATCTCTTGTCATCGACAGTTTTCACATTTATTTTGGGACAGTTGCTGGAAACAAGATGTGAAAAGTCCCACGTAATTCCAGGCCGATTTTACATTGCACGACAAAAATTAAGTCACTCTTGAAATAAACACCACTGTCGCTATTTATCTATTTTTGGTAGAAGCAAGTCAGCAACCGTCATTGATCTAAAAAAAGTTTCACTCTAGGAAGTGGCAAGTGAGAGTATTAAAATAAAAATGGACGACTTTTTTAATAACCAATACAAAAAGAAGTCATGTCGTTCTAGCAATGACTATTTCTAAACAAAACGTTTTGAAGATGCTATTTGAAGTTAATAGTTTTTGGGCTTTTAACAGAATTGAAGTCAGTGTTTGAATAGTTTTACCAGTAGTGCCGTAGAGGTTAAATTTTTCGAACATGTTAATTACATGTCTCGGTGGAAACTCGTTGAATTATCATTGTCTAAAATCAAAAATTAATATTAGCATTATTAAAATTCAAAATTAATATAAGCATCATCAAAATTCAAAATATTAATATTGGGAAATGATCCCTACACTTTGTTCTTTTTGGTTTATCGAATAAAAATTCATATTCTTACTTGTTACTGGACGCCTAACCAATTCAAAAAAAAAGATTCCACCAAAAAAGCGCTTCTACAACTATGAATAACAAAGATTTTTAGACCTCACCTACAATTTTACCATACACAACAATATATGCATTAAAAGGTTGTACAGTACAACTGTCTAATACATATATTGTTGTGTATGGCAAAATTGTGTTGTGTAGGGATCACCTCCCATTAAATCATCACTCTGACTCACGAGTCTAGTTTAAATGACGTTTATGAACGGCGGTTTTAGTTAGTCATAAACAGGGGCGTGCCTACATGGGGGCAAGAGGGGCAAATGCCCCCCTCCAAAATTTAGATTTTGTTATATATTTTTAAATTTTTCTATAGGTTTTTAACATTTTGCCCCCTCTTAAATTTTTTTCTGATACCGCCTCTGGTCATAAATATGCATAGGTTGAGGCATGAGACGAGTTTATCCAAAACTCGTCTATTGTTTTGGGTGTTGGAAGAAAATGTGATTTGAACACAAGGATGAAGACATGCATGCAGGGTTACAAATAATGAGATGATAAAGACTGGTTCGGGAAATGTATGGATTGGTAGGAAAACAAGGAGACCCACCCAACGTGAAATACAAAGATGTGATGGAGAATGGGATTTGATGAATTAATCAATTTACCATCTGCCTTTCTATCGACATATATAAAAGCGATCGATATCATGAATGCTTATTCATATATATCCTTCTTGTAATACTCGTCTTCTCGTAAATGTTTCATCTATATATCATTTATGTATTGATTTAATTACTAAAGCAGGATGCTCAAGAACTTTTGTTGCTCCCGTTAGGCTCTATCTAATTGTGGTGTCATTGAGCTTTAGCATAATGGTTGTAACACTATCCCCCTATATATAAGTTCTTAAGTTCAAGCTTTGGGGAGGACATATGAATTAAGTCCCTTTATGATGCTTGGCTTGGGTATACCCAGGTTCAGGTCTGAGGGGGCAGGGTTTACTCCTATTAATCGGCGTGCCTTCGGGCGGATTAGTAGGGGGTTTTCCTCCATCGGGTATTTGAAATAGACATTTCTACTTCGAGGGAGCTCTCTAACGCGGACCCGGTTGAGACAACGTATGCTAGACCTCCCGCTGTCAAATCGCGACACGAAGTTTTTGTTGAATGTTTGGGTCACCCACATGTAGGTGGGCTGACTAGGAAACAATCTTGGATGGCAAGTTGTAAACTTGGTGGCCAAGGCTAATCGTTTGGTAGTATCGTATTGAGATTAGGATACGTTAGTTACCATATTTATGTAATTCCTAGTTATAGTCAAAGTGTATTATGAGGGCTATATATACCATGGATTAGATGGGTAGGGATGTACGAGAGATTTAAGTTTTTGTGTTAGTTTTCTTGATCAATAATATTAGGGAGTTAGCCTAATATCTTTTTCGGATTGCTCTGTTTTACAATAGTTTTCAGCGAAATTCACTTTTCAAAAACAAAAAAATCTAATTGTGATATCGGGACTAGTGTTTGTCCATTATTATTTTTTTCACCCCTTTTAATTCCATTAGCTCCTTGCTAGTTTTTATCCTGATTAATGAAAGTTGAACGTTAAAGAAAAAAAAAAAAAAAAGAAAAAAAGTAGACATAAGACAAGTTTTGCTCTTACATATTACTTCTACTTCACGTTGTGCTAATATTTTTATCAAAGATTCAAAGGGCCGGCACCTCAACCCTTTTTCTAAAAAAAATGATAGATGTGATTAATCTGATATACTTACAAACACGTCTAAAAATCTGGTGCCGACATGCATATTACAAATCAAGGTTATAGAAATCAAACACCTTTTAGTGTCACAGTAGTACTATTTTTATGCATAACAATATAAATAATTAAATATGTGGTTGGTTAAAGAGAAAAATAAAAAAAACACTTAAACAATAAAGATTGAGCAGTTTGTTACCATGTGGTCAAAGTTGAAGTTTGTAAAACGAGTCCTTGAATTGCGAATTAATTGACTAATAATTACTTTTTTATACCAAAAAAAAAAAAAGAATTTGATATCTTAATTAATTACTCTCTGATTTCATCTTCTCGTCGGGTTTCGTTGCTAGTAAATTGACATGGGTAAAACGGGCCACAAAACACGGAACCACCGTAATTTCTTGAGACCACAGTCCACATATGCGTCACACTTTCACACTAGTTTTTATAGCATTTTAAATAATATTGATGGGAACAAATAGTGATGTTAGGCTAATTACAAAAGTTAACATTAACTAAGTCAGAAAACAATAGGCAGAGAAGTAAACTAATTTTTTACAAAGAAAAAGAAAACAATAAATTATTGATATGCCCTACATTCATGATAATGTACGGCCATCGATCGTCTTTTCATTAATTAACTAGATCTCCAGCTTCATTTCTACGTAACTAGTCAAGAGAAACTTTCCATAAGTGTATTTAAGTTGGAATGTTATGTTTTCAAAATCGATAAATTAATTTGTCTCATAGCTAAAAGTTTTTATACTATAAACATAAATGGGTAAACGAAGAATGAGAGTTATATGTTGCAAATGTTGCTTCGTTTGTATTGTGCTATATATGATCATTTTTCAACTTATAGTGAAATGAGAAAAAGCTAGGTTTTTGACGTATGTTACTCCGTATATGCCTTTCTCCAAAAAGGGAAATTAAACATATCCAAAACAATAGTATTAAGTTTGAAAAGGATAGCGAGAAAGATGTGTGCATTTGTGTGGTTCGATTGAGGATGGTACAACTTGGTTTGTACTTGTGAGTACCTACCAAATATTTATGCTTTAAATAACAATAATTTGGATATTCATCCCCTACCTTTGTGTGGTTGGTCCTTCATATTCGAAAATGATCCACATACATACATACATATTTAATACGACCCTACTGCTTTATGCATATTGGTTGTTTGTGACACCAAACTACCTTCTTTCACTCTCGATCCATCACATGTCCAATTGGTGTTCATTTATGGTTAACATTTGCTTTAATATAAAGCTCTCTTTTAGAACAGGATTATAATTATAATGTAATATAAATTGTTTAAGTAGCATGTTACGGAGTAATATTTTGTAATCTTACTAAATAAAATTAAGACACCATCTTAATGGATAGATTTTGTGACAATGTTTATGATCATTCTCAAGTCTCAACTAATATTTTAAATGAAGGACCAACTTTGAAAGTGAAATATGAAGAAAATTGGGGGACAAGGAGGGCACCAACCATTCTTGATCTTGTGAATATTTGGTACTTTGGATTTCACAAGTCTTATAAAAATTCTTCATTTTGCATGTGTTTGTCTACTCTTCAACCCTTGGATAATTAATTAAAGAAAAACACGGACATAGATCTTCATCGAATTAAACCTTAAATTCATTTGAAAATCAGAGTACTTTATGCAAAACTGAGATCCCTAAATATATCCGCATTATTTTGAAGTGTTTGTGAAATCAACAATCGTGACAACAACAATGATAGATGGTTAGTCAACCCGGCCAACTCTTGCCTCACATATGTACAAATCGACAAAAATTAAGAATTATCTCTCCAGTAAGTAAACTTAAAAATATGTTAAGTGAACTTTTTAAGTATATATTAACACTAAAAGGGCACCCGTGTTGCAACGGTGACAATATATAACGTGCGAGGTGCAGTCAAAACGATGACTTCAAACCAAATATTTTTAAAAAATGGGGATGGCGGTGAGAAAGAGAGATTGTGTATAACCGAGAAAGAGAAATGACCGTGGATGTGTTTCGATTATTTAGGGGTATTTTGAGAATAATATAAAAAATGTTGAATTTAAGAAATCCAATATGTTTCATAGGGGAGTGGAGACAAGAATTATTTCTCTATTACTATTTTGAAAAATGCTAAACAAAGCCCTTAGGGCTTCACTTAATGTTCATAAAAAGATTGTATATTTTTATATTAAAAATTCACCCTTGAATTTTATGGTAAATATACAACTAATTAATGCACCTTAATAAAAGCCCTTATGGCTTCATTTATCAAAATACTACTATTTTTAATAATCTCGTCATATTTCTATATATAGTTGTAGGCCCACTATAGATCACCCCGATCAAGCCTATCTCACTACTTTATTTCAACTCAAGATTCAACAGTCAATCCGCCAGTTTTCCCACTTCTATATAAACGAGTACCTAGCTAGACTTGAAAGTTGGAACTTATTAATAATTCGCAAGCAACAAAGCCTCTTCTCAACTTTACGAGCTGATTTTCTTTCTCTATTTATTAACTATACTAGTTTTACACACTTGAGAATTGAAGTTAATTAGAAGAGGCTGCTAGCTAGCTAGGGATCAAAAAAAAAAGATATGGTTTCATCAATTGGCTCTACTCTTGTTACACTTTTCTATTTTTCCCAGCTACTAATAATTAGTATTTGCATGCATTCTTCAAATGCCCGTCTTCTTCTTCTTCTTCACGCAAATCATAAACCTTCTTCCACAAAACCACTTCATTTCCCCAATTCTCTTCAGGTAATTAATTATTACTTTCTCGATATATATATATCACTCAAACTAAGTGGCTTAGTATGATGAGCTTAGCGTCGTTGTTGTCCATGTTTATGTTTGTTTTATCAGTCATATCGATTTTTTAATTCAAGGTTTGGTGTAAAACCTCTCACATTTTTTTTTTAATCCATAAAAACATAGGGGACAATATTAATATTTTATAAAATTAGTACGTGAGAATTCTACACTCAAGTTTAGGTGTCTAACAGCCATATACTTACTAGTCTCTTACAAAAAATACTAATGTTAATTTGTTTGTTAAACTGATAAGCAGATTTTAGAAAACAATGAAGGTGGCAAGAGAGTGGAAAAAGCTCGAGTGAGCGCCGAAATAAAACGATTGTCGACGGAAAATGAACATCATGACAATAATATGAAGATTGATGATCATCATGGGGTTTATAATAATAAGGAAGGTTCGTCTCAAAACGAACATCTTGGTGTGCTCTATTCGGATTATTCAATGCCGAGAACGCGTCCTCCCTCCCATAATTAACCAAAATATTCGTTTAAGTCTGTAAGAGATTAACTTTTGATAGAAATTAGTTATACATCGATCGATTATAATTAAGACACACACATATATATAGACATGCATGACAATTTTGGAATTTGTTCTTTTCTTTCTTTTTTTGATGGTACGTAATTAACTTATTATATATTTGGCTTATACGAGTCACTAAAATACTGCGGTACACTGAAAGATGTTTGATATATATGATATTGTTAAAATATACTAGCTAGTAGTAGTAGTAGTTATAATACGTTAAGACTCAAATGTACAAATACACTTGTTTGATTATTTAAATTAGTTATAGCTACGTTTTTCTAAGGGATCGAGAATGATTAAAATGCAGGAAATGAAATGGTTGAGGATCACAAGGATTTGCTAAAGGGTAAAAACAATGAGAAGGTAATTGATTCATATATATATGCTTATTATATTTCAGAATGTGGATTGAAGATCTTGCCAATTATATATACTTTCATATGGAATGTTTAAAAGCTGAGACAAAGACATAAGTTGATACTTCAAAATTATCTCGCCTTATTATATTCTTATAAGAAAGGGACCAGAATTGTTTAATTATTACTGTAGTTTTTAGTTCAAACTTTTTATGTAATCTTATCATTACTTTTTGAGTTTAGATCAAATGTTTATGTTGTATTTGTATGCAATTAATTTTTAAATTCTGATTATTGGATGTATAAGGGTAAACGTAATAATCGTATAAACTTATAGCCTATAGGATGCATAAATTAGTTATATTTTTACCATAAAACTCATGAAATTAATTTTTTAATATAAAAGGTATAAGTTTTTTATGACTTTTACTGTCTCTTAATATTAAATAGATTTTTTAAAACTATCTATGGAATCAAATTGGAGACTCAATTTAATTTTAATATAGACAACATCCTTAAAACATGAACACACGCGCATATATAATAGAGCTTAAAATACGAGTAACAATTAATTAATGGCATATTTTAATGTTTTTTCATAGGTTCTTGAAAGACCACCTTCTTCGTCACAACACCATGGAAAACAAGAGGATGCCGCCGGTCTCAAGAGTGATGACATTGTAGTGATGGACTATCAACCACCTCATCGCAAAACACCTATTCATAACAAATGAGTTTGTATGCATTATATATATATATTGCCCATTTGTGTTGAAACACATATGCATAATGTATATGTACACATCTACCATTTATATATGCGGAAGTAAATATATGGTTGTCTCGTACCCAAACTTAGGTATGGAAACTCTCACACATAATTTTTTTTTAAACTATAAATTTCATGGGGTCATGTGATTTAATAACTATACAACAAATATTAAAAAATTTATATGTAAAGGGTAATATATGAAATGGCTAGTTATAAAAATATGGAGAATTTTGATTAGTAGCACGTAGCATGTTAAAAGTAAGTTGTTTACATGTGTAATATTTCTCTTTCAAGACAAGGTTATACAGTCTTAAAGTAATTATGTACAAATGTTGTTTCACATTATAAAGATATGTACGAAAGAGCCAAAGAGAAGAATTTGAACAAGTACCTTAATTTGAAGTTAATTTTAATTTTTGCTTATGGTTAATTTATCATTTTCAGATAAGTGTATGTATTAAAATACATATACATATTTATCAAGAACCTATAAATCAAAATGCATGTCCATGATTTGTATGTACCAAAATCATGTATTCTACTTATCATATAATTATTTAGTGTCTTCAATTGAAACCAAAATTGAACCTTCTGTTTCATCGATAGATCCATCTGATTTGAAATAATGGTAGAAAGCAGAAAATTTTACCTTTAGGAGAAAAAATTAACAATAAGTACAAAATGTATTAAATATAAAATAAAAGTTGATGATCAGCATACCACCAAATGTGTTTTAAGATATAACACTAGAACATATTTGGTGATGTGATGGTACGGGGTAGTGGTATACATATTATTACTCTCCTAAAATACTTCAATTAATTAACAAACCTATTTAACTATGAGATGTATTGAAGCACCTATATTTTGATCCTAAGGATTAATATTTGTTGTGGGTTGCTGTATGCACCCAACCTAGCTATTTCATCTATAAACCAATGACTGCTTTTCAGATTGCATAATCGGTATAACAGATGCTTGAAATTTGAAAAAGTTTAATCAGAAGTTGTCATATCCCTACTAAATGGACTCGTACTTTTTATCTATTGGGCCTCAGTATTATAGCAATCTCGAAAAACTTGCACCAGGAAAGACGACCCAAGTTTCAATGGGCTTTCTTGTTTTAGCTGACTTCTTTCTTTCTAATCATGTGTTCCATCACTTGTTGCAACTGAAATTTGAAGAAAGGTAATGAAGCAAAAATTGTTTCAATCGTCAAGTTTCTTTTGTATTATTCTCTTTCAACTCTGTCAAAATTGGCATGGTTGATATAGAAGTTTCACAAAAACCTGCTTCATGTTTTGATAGTACTACAAGATAAGAAATGTTTTACAAGAATTTTAGAGAAGTGCCTGAGACAATATGTGAATAAATTAAACCGCACAACCACAACTGCGGGGTACTAGCTAGACTCACCCGAAGTCAAAGCTTTAGAGTACAAAACTCTAAGCAAAGAAGAAACAACAACAAAGATCAAACTACTGTCTCTTAAAGCTACATAAAAACAATACAACACTCAGAGGCTAGGTAAAAAACTCAACATGGTTTCATAGCGATGTTAACATGGATGGGCTTACACTCAAGCTTCAAAGGTTTCCGAAGCATTATCCTCTCAGAGCATGCGTACAACCTGTGCAACACCATCCGCTAGTTCCTTTCGGATGGCAGCATCTGGCATATCAAACGTTCTCCTCTTCAAGGAAACAGACTTGCCTTCTCCTGATTGTGGGTCCACCACGTCCAGCATTGTTTCCAGCTCATCCACCATCGACCTTTTTGCAGCCCTCACCATGATATCAGCACCCTGGTTTTGGCATACAACAATAATTATACATCCGGTCTAAAAATCATTTACTCAGGAAAAAGATGCAAGATTTAAGTTTCAAATATATAGATTTGATGAACGAAACATTTCATGCCCCAATCATTAGATATCATAGCTGCAAGATGCCTCATCATCATTTGAACTTTTCCCAAACCCACCGACCTAATAGTTGTAGATGGACCAGCCGCATCAAATCCTAACCAATCCGCATCGGGCCCTGACCTGCATCACATAGGCAATGGAGATCTACCCTACAAACATGGACATCCACATAGATAATAAGATTGGAAATCAATCTTAGCAGAGACAAACCTCCATTCATCATGTTCCATGGGGGTTTGAATTTGATTCGCAATTACACGTTGGCAGGGTATGGCCGGCCCAGGAACATTTGATGATCAGTATACACAACAATGTTGTGCTTTACACAAGCGTACATTGTGCAATATACTACTCAGAGGAAAGATGACCTAGATTGTTGTACCTGTAGTGTTTCAAAAGCTATGCTCAGAGGGGCTCAAAGAATAGTAGCTGAAACACAGACGATGATATTGTTTGGTATTTTAAGTAGAACATCCTCATCCTGAATATCAATAAAGAACATATGAGCCAACAGGCAATAATTTTTTTTTGATATGAAAAGTCCTAGACATGCTTTCATGTAGCATAAATTAGGAACTTATTACAAATTTCTTGAGTAATATAACTTTAGAGCACATATCAGACTAAGTCTGCAATGATAACAAACAATAAAACACAATATACACGACAATAAGTCTAGGGAGTTGCAGATGGAGATGCATTCAACCATTCAAGGCGGCCCCTGGCTAAAGCTTGAAACATCTGTAGTAAACGAAACAATGGAAGCTGTAAAATCTGCAAATTCTTTACATCTGCTCAAGGAAATATGGAATAAGCAGTGGTTTGATAAAACCTTCAAATAACATAGTACAGTCATCCATGTTGACCACAACCCTGCTTGAACAATTGTTGGTGTGACTACTAGTGGAAGAAATGTTCCCTGCGAGGACATTACCAAGTGTACACCAGCAGTCAAAGACTAATCAGCATTCTCTCATAAATTATCAGTCCAACAAAAGTTATATCATTGAATATTATATCCGAAAAACTAAAAGTTAAATCGAATAAGATAACTTGGGATCTTGGTTTTTAAAAAATATGGTTTCTTGATTGTTTCAAACTTTTGAAGTAATGGTTAACTGATCATTATAATCTTTGCCTTGACACACCATCTTGTCATAACACAAGCAACTATAATCCGTGCCCAGAAAGACACATTGGTGGCTTCACGTCACGATCATAAGCATAGTACAGAAGTGGCAGACCTCGCTAGGCACTATTAAAGATCCAGTGGCTACGAATAGATATGTACAGCTACAAACGCTGGTATCGATTTATACTTTTATATATGTAAAATATAGAACACATGAAAACCTTAAGAGACACGACGATCAGTATAAAAATGTTGAGGACAAAACTGACCACCGATGCAAAAGTGGTATTGGGACCCAACAATAGTTCTATTAAACGGCTGGCATCCCGAGGGCGAAGCAGATTTTCTCCCATCAAACCATCTGACTTTAGTTTTCACATATGAAAGTTTGGTCCAATATTTGAGACCTATAAAGCTCGACGCCGTATATATATACAAATAGCCCACACCCTATGAAAAATTTTATTAGAACAACAAAAGTAATATCTGGAGAAGCCCACAAACTACAACTCAGTTTGTAGTTTTGGACACCTACCCTAATAGACTCTTCAGAGTTTCTACCCGATATCAAATCTCGGTATAAGTACCCTGCATCAGCATATTACAAAAACAGTAACTGACCGAGGGAAAACTAACTATATCATACATTAGCAAAAACTGCAATGGGCAACCAAACAAAAGACACTCTATACCTTAGCTTGGAATAAGACACACGGTAGACAATGAAAGTTGAGATAAATCGAAAGACATACACATGATCCATCCCCTATATCGGTCATACAAAGAGATAATTAAAACAAATACATAACGCTAACGAATTGAAATAGCGTGTGAAGTAATAAACTAGAAATTGATCTTTAAAATAGAGTCGTTCTAATAAAAGCAGCAGACATCCAAATAAGTGTTGCCTTTTGTGGTGTTATAATTTTGACCATCAACCATCCAGTAAGTATTGCTTCTTTTCAATTTGTGATGAAGACATTATAGGCCCACTTAGAGGGAGTTACCCAAACGAGGCTGTCAACGTATTGAACGACTTTGATTGAGTAGGCTAATGGATCCTCAGCGTCGTAACATCTGAATGTGGCACCCTCAAAACAGCTGTATGTGGATGCTTCTAGATCGTATAATGATAGATGAATACCATGTCTAAACAGGAATCGATTGTTTAAAGTGAGTCCCACCGGAACCACAACATCAGCAGCATCATATTTTGGTATTACATGTCGTTTCGCCCAGGGAGTAGCCACCCCATAATTTTCCATCACCCAAACCTCGCAATCGCCATTGGCAAGACATGACATTACACCAAGCTTTTGGGACAAAACAGCCAGCTCATTGGTCCTAGAAACACAACCATGCGGGAGTGCGATCTCGGTGAAAGTTTCATCACCCAAATCGAAGGCCACTATTGTGTGCCGATCATTCTTAGCACTAGTACAAAGGTAATGAAGACGGCCGTCATGTCCATCTTCAAAAACTTCATTCCTATTGAGCATGGTTTGAACATGGGATGGAAAGCTTTCGGCAATCCTTTCTAACACTGAACACCTCTGCGGGAAGCCAGTTGAAAGTCATGTCACAGTCGTCTAAATTGAAATAATATCTAAGCTCGACAACTTTGTAGGCATTCGTTTTGGGATCAAACCCGAAGCGGAGAGAGGAATGACAAGCACAGCCATCGTCTAAACGAATAGGAGTAGATGAGAGGAGGTAATAGTGTGTTCAGTGAATGGTCTCTTCTCAAAATAACGCGAGTACGTCTTGGAACACCATAAGACCGATTGAGATGGGATTTGATAAAAGAGAGCATTCCAGGTTTTAGAAAGGCTGCACCTCATCTTAGCAGCTTGTCTGGCTGGTAATCGAACGAATATGTTGCTTAATAACACCTCAGCTCCTTGGTTGTTCCTATTTTTTGTGAATACAAGGTGCATTGGATGAAGGACTCGTAGTGTTGTTGGCCCTCTCAAATCAAATTCCATCTGTTTTAACTTAAGCAACATGAAAACTTATCGTCAGATCGATCTACTTCTTTTATTGTCTAATTAATTACCCACCCTAATTATGACTTAGGAGCCAAACCCCATAAAATAATAAAACAAAATCTGGCATATATTTTATGCATTAACAGCAAATCATATGTAAAGTTGAATGATGTTATTACGAGTAATAATGTTTTTGCAATACACACTTACTTGTTTGGCGACCAACGAAAAAGGAAAAGCAGATTTGCGAATTATTTATTCCAATCCGTACGTATAAGGTTGGTTTTACAATTGCTTGCCTTTGAAACGGTTTTACAATTGCTTGCGTTTCTGAGTGAGTGATACACCCTCGCTATTTTCGCTCTATTTAAGATACAACTTGGCCGGGGATAACAACCAGTGTTATACAATTGTGTTTAAGATACAACTAGTGTTGGCCGGGGATAAAATCCAGACATACAATTGAATCTGGGTCCTTAATTTTAGTATGTCAATCACATCGTTAAACAATACAATGTAGATCTTAGAACAAAAAACTTTGGTTGCGAAATAAAAAGACTAACCCTGCATCACCGTGAATTTTTAAACATAAAACTTTAAAGGTAAAAAGAAAAGTCTTAAAAGATTTAATGGTTAAAGTACGAAACAATAAAACGTTATCACCTTAAAAATAATGATATAAGTCAAAAATAAAAAATAAAAACCTAAAAAAAGCAAATAATGATATGAGTAAAAAATAAAAGATGAAAACCTAAAGAAGACAAAAATAAAAAATATAAACCTAAAGAAAGCAAATAATGGTATAAGTCAAAAATATAAATAAAAAAAAAACGTAAAGCAGGTAAGTTGACATCTACAAACCAGGCGAATAAAAAAAAAAGAAAAGGAAAAAAAACCAAGCAGGCAGGCTGCTGAGCCAGCAACCAGCCAGGCTGCTTCACTGTTCACGTGAATTCTCTTTATAGAGGGTGTAATGCTAAAAGTCTAATACATATTTAACGATGTGCGAGTAAAAGTAAGTTGTACAGTGTACATATTAGTATATATTTTTTTCAAACATTCTGTTGGTATACGCATCGAGAAAACCGTACTGTATAATGGTGAAACATTGCACGTACCCTAAACAATAAGATGTTGACCATAATCCGTTAGATGTATTAAGAGGGGAAAAATCTCAAAGTTTTGTCATCCCTAAGGATTGAACACAAGACCTTAGGTAAACCAAAAATTTCTTTGACCAGGACTGATCTTCATTGGCACATATTAGTATATTACTCTCCTAAAATAAAATAGTTACCTTCTGTTCTCCGGTAATTTCATATGAACTACTTCAATTAATTAACTATAATTATTTAACTATGAGATGTATTGAAGCACAATCTCAAAAAACTTGTACACGGAAGGACGACCCAAGTTTCAATGGGCTTCTTGTTTTACAGTAAAAGACTTCTTTCTTTCTAATTATTTGTTCCATCTCTCTGACTCCGAGTCTCTGGTACAGTGGTACTTGTAAATTTGGAATTTAAATTTTAATGAAGTATTAAAGTTTTAATGAAGCAAAGATTGTTTCTTTTACTAATTATTGAAAAATTGACCACCTCGGATGGGTTGTACCATCAACTTCTTACAACTCCGTCAAAATAGCCATGGTTGATATAGAAAGTTGACAAAAGCTTGCTTCATGGTTTGATGATACTACAAGATGAGTAATGATTTTAACAAGTATTTTTACTTTTGAAATGGCGATTCATTGTTATGATAATAGGAGGATGCAAAGAGAAGTGCCTGAAACAAGATGTGAATAAATTAAACCGCACAACCAAGAACCAACTGCGGGGTACAAGCTAGACTCAGCCGAAGTCAAAGCTTTAGAGTACAAAACTCTAAGCAAAGAAGAAACAACAACAAAGATCAAACTACTGTCTCTTAAAGCTACATAAAAACAATACAACACTCAGAGGCTAGGTAAAACTCAACATGGTTTCATAGCGATGTTAACATGGATGGGCTTACACTTAAGCTTCAAAGGTTTCTGAAGCATTATCCTCTCCGAGCATGCGTACAACTTGTGCAACACCCTCCGCTAGTTCCTTTTGGATGACAGCATCTGGCATATCGAACGTTCTCCTCTTCAAAGAAACAGACCGGCCTTCTCCTGGTTGTGGGTCCACCACGTCCAGCATCGCTTCCAGCTCATCCACCATCGACCTTTTTGCAGCCCTCACCATGATATCAGCACCCTGGTTTTGGCATACAACAACAATTATACATCCGGTCTAAAAATCAATTACTCGGGGAAAAAATGCAAGATTTAAGTTTCAAATAGATTTGATGAACGAAACAGTTCAAGCACCAATTATTAGATATTATACTGGAAAACAAAACCTTAACAAAGGATAAATATATCGCTTGAAGATGAAACCAAAAAAGCTCACTTAACTTGTGAGAGATGTTAAAACTCATTAAGCTTTAAGGCAAAAATAATTTGAGATGAAGCGGTATTTAATTCTCAGAAGATGCGGGCAAGAGAACTCATGCTAAAAATATGAACAATAAAAAGCAATGAAGATTCATATTAATCATCAAATATTAAGTTAAATTTCTACCCTTAATGTAAAAAGACAGAGCCAAAAATAAGATTTTTGGACCATAACAAATGCAATCTGTACCAATGCCTAACAGATTTTATATAACCCTTTACATTGCACAAAGATATACCATACCGTCTTCCTAGAAAGCTATAAATCAATCTACTATCCAAGAATCTTTCTATTAACAACATGATAGCATAAATAAACTTGAATGATAATCATCTGTAGATTTGACAGCAAAATTTGTATAAGAAACTTATATGTGGGTGGATTTTTACCTCAATGGAATCAACAGTGATAAGTAACACAATAACTTTCTCAGAGAACTTCTGTTTCTCCTGGGCATTATGAGCCAAACGGCGTCGGTAGGAGAAATTGTTAAACAAGCTCCTGAGCTCCTTAAGCCTCCCCTTAGCAACAGCCAAGTCACGAAGAGCACGGAGAGTTTGAGACCTCTTGATCAGATATGCTCTAAAAGTCATTTGTATCACCATGGCTGCATCTTGTGGTGACAACTCCTTCTTCTTCCCTTTGTTTCTTTCCAAGGCCCTGTTAAATGCCTACCATTCACATTCAAACACCATATATAATCAGCCTCTAATACTTACCCATCGATCTAACCACCAAATGATCGCACTACTCACTCCATCCGTTCCCTATCTATTTCGTAAACTAGCAAAATTTTAAAACACGCATTTAAAAGGGTCGGTAAAACCAACACACCTGTTTCAATAAGAGAGCACCATGATCAGGTTCGCCTTGTATTTCAACAATACGTGGCGATTTCTCCTTCTTTTTAGTACTAGTTTTTTTATTATTATTCTTTTCTTTTTTTACTACTTGTGATTCCGAGTCTTCAACCCCAGCATTGGCTGTTGAAGCAGTGAAAGTGTACTTGCGTACATCTTCTCCTTTCTTCTTAATCTCAGCCGTCCATTTTGATGTCTTCTCTTTCTTCTTTCCTCCTTTTATCTCAGTCGTCACCTTATATTTCCGATCCAATCCGTTTTTCTCGGGGCTGTTAATCTCAGCCGTCCACGTGTACTTCCGATCCAATGAAGACGACTTGGCAGGTTTCTTGTCATCGTTCACCAAGTCAAAGGCTAGCTCGAGTGCAGAGACACGGTCAGAGAGTGCCTTGAGGTACAGATCGGAGGACCGGCGGCGCGTGATGAGGTTGCGAGATGATGCGATGCAAAGGGGCGTGGTGGTACGGTGGATTTGAACAAGATCGGTGACGGTTAAGAAGGGCGGTGAAAAGATGATATCATCAAGTGATGGAAAAGCGAAGAGATCAAGAGGTGAATCGAAATCAAAGTCATCAGATGGTAATGGTGATGGTGTTGTTGATACTAAGTAATCGATGATGTCGAGTTTAGTAAATCGGCTCATGGTTTTGGTTTTGTGGAGATTTGGTTTGGGGGGATGTTTGTGATAGTGAGTGACTGAGAGAGATGGAAGCTGATATTTTATCATAGGATAATGATAATTTTACTTAAATAGATATCTAAAAAATTACTCATTTTATAATAAGATAAAATCATAAAAATTGGAAATACAGTTAAGAATGAAAATAATGAGAAACAAAATAAGTATTTAGAAATTGATGACAAGTGGATAATGATAAATCAATCTAATTCATGTGCTCAAACATCAAGTATTGTTGTGTATGTCAAAATTGTGTTGTGTATGGATCACCTCCCCAATGGATTAGATTAAAAAAACGACTTAGTGAATTTTACATGTCCAATTTTTAAGGTTTTTAGTTGATTATTAGCCATAATTATATAAAAGAAAATATATAATTTTGTTTTTTTTTTAATAGCTAAACTTTACTAACTAAATTAAACACCAATTTTAACTAAGTGGGATTTGAACCCCATACCACCAACCAAGAGGAGAGGGAGACTCTACCATCTCTGGGCTATTATCTAAATGACAGAAATATAAAATTTTAATTAAAAATTAACACATATAATATTATAGAGACAAAAAAAAAGTTTATTCTTATTTGTTCTCTACAATTTGTAAAAAACGGTGAAAATGAAAATGATTCTCGTTTTTCCATTATTGATTTCATTATCCAATGCAACTAAATAATGGAACACTCTCATTCTCTTTCTCTACTTTCTACTCCATCGTACCAAACACTCTCTTTAAAACTTTAATTTTGACATGTCTTATATACATATTCTTCAAATGTAATCATGTTATGGTTGGTTTAATTTCTAGACATATAATTAGGTGTTTCGGGAACATCTATCAACTATTTCTAAGAATTTATGACTAACTCATCAATAAATAGAGTGGTATCCGTTACCAATGTAGCTTGGCCACATATAAAGTTGAGAGGCGCAAGTTCAATCATTGAGGATACCCAAATCATGTGAGTATTGAGTAAATGTATTTTACCAACATAATAACCCTTATAGAGTGAGATGATGGGGATCCAATATGGTTATGGGGACATGATGTTCTCCATCATCCTTTTTTTATTCACAATAATTTATGTTTTACATTAAAAAAAATGTATTTTCTTAAAAGTTCACTTAAATTTTAGATCTCAAAATAAATATCTTGACTTTGTCACTAATAGTATTTGTAATACATCTATACATTATTAGTATCATCATCTTTTTTTAATTTATATATAATAAAGTTGAGGGATTAATTTAAGTAAGCATGAGTGCATCACTAGTTTAACGTAATTTTTTTTATGGTATATTGTGTTAACAGGAATGATATATCACCTTAATTAATACTCTTAAAAGTCATTTTAACTATAAAATCATGAATTGTGTCAAATTTGTAAGATAAAAAATAAAAAAATAGAGTTAATACAATTCATATGTCATATTTTAATGGTTTTAAGATAATTTTTTAAAGGATAAATCATTTCCTTTACTAATTTAACAAGAGAAACATGTGTTCAATATGTGCGGATATAAAAAATTACATAGACCGAAGGAATCTTTGAGTACGGTCGTGACTTTCATTAATGGAGTGCATGTGGTGTTCTTTTGTCATGTTACTCCATCGACTTGATACTAGATCACCGCTCACCAACTCGCGTCGTGATGGAGCTTGTAATTTTTTCAAGTAAGTTTAAAACTAAAATTAAGGAAATATATCTACTAAATTAATGACTTCATAAGTAAAAATTATATTAATTTTAGGGTTTTGCTAAATGCAACCCTTAAGGCTGCCTTTAAGATATATTAAATAGTTGTACATTTAGCGTAAAATTTATGAAATGAGCTTTTAATATTAAAGATATAAATTTTTATGCACAGTATTTTAAAATTTTCACATAAAATAACTAAATATTTTTCCACAAATTTGATTATGCTTTTCTGTCTAAGTTGGCTCCGTCAAATGGTATGAGACTTTGAGGCATGCATTACAAACATTGGGTAGGTCACAAATGTATATTCAAATTCTCGAATTTGACGGACCTCATATTCAGTGGAATTAATACGTTGATAGTAGTTTATTAAAAAAATAGAAATTATATGATTGATGGCTTTTAGTTTTTTAATTGTCGAATTTAGTAATGAGAAATGCTATTCTTACAAACAAATGTTTACAAACAATGTTAACAAACGTAGGTAGACTATACAAGGGTTTTGATAAAAATGCTATAAAGAACAATGTTAGAGTGATAAACTTTTACACACAAATATTTATAAATATATGGGGCATGTAAGGTGGTCTTTAATAAAGAAAAAGAATGGAGGTGAGAGAAATATAAATTTAATTTGTGAAATTGTGTTTGTAAAACGTTGTTTATAAACCTAAAGTTACTCCAGAAAAATAACCATACAAATAAGTTTTGAGCTACCATTTATTAAATTTTATTGCGAACTAATCATAACCTTATGAGTCATAACAAGCATATTTCTAATTACTGATTCCGTCACAAAGTTAATGTTCACATTTCATTTTGTGTCGTTCAAAAGTAAAGCATTATATTCAAGTCTTAGCACCGGATTTTATCACTAATTCGTTATCGTGCTTACAGATGAACGGGTTGATATATTTTTTCAGGATCGGGCATTTCTCAAAAGGATTTGTTTTCTTTTTAGGTTAATAGAGGGAGTAGATAAAAGTATGAGATAGTCTGTTACTCTGTTTGATAGAAGGGTTTAAGACATGGTTTTTATGACCTTTTTTTTTTTTAATTGTTGAAATTAGCTATGGATTTAATCCTTAAGTTAAGTATGCATATAGATTAAAATAGTGGCTACGGATTTACTTTTTCTTTACATATTCTAGATTCTTACTGTATAAATTTAGCAATATTTGATTGCTAACTTTTGAGTCCAACTTCATCTTTTTAAGAATCCCTTTTGCTTTATTCATGTAAAAAAGCCGACAATTAAGCAAACAAAGACTCTTTAGGAAAGAAAAATACGAGTACTAATTTTTTTAACCCAAAAGTCTTCAAAACTTTTTTGAGCATGTACAGTATTGTTATACCGTGGGCTAAAGCTCTAAAGATCTATATTATATTACTATATTATAAAGCAAATCCACTTTTCAACTTTTAATTTTAATAATGCACACATGATAATGCATGATTTACCATACATTAATGCCTACAACTTTCTCTCTCCTCCATAAATCATTTTATTCCTCTAATTTTTTCAAAATCTTTTATCTCAAAAACCGTACATCGATAAGTTATAAAAATTATATGGGTGTTCTTAAAATTTCATGCTCTTTCATTAGAGATGTCATTCGATATACTTTCGACGAATTTTTTAAATCCGAGGACGGAGCCCATACAGCTAAGGCGTTTGGCTATGCCACTTTATGACCTATCACCCCCACCATCTCACCGCCGCAACACGCAGGTACTTGCTCTCATTTATATAAAAAGGGCAATTAAAAATTTGGGCATTTATATGTTAGTACATACAGTAAATCATGAATTAAACAAAAGCCCTTTTGCTATAGATGGGCTGATCACTTGAGTCCATATCTAATTTTTCAATATGAATGGACGAATATATATTTGGGAAGGAGTTAGTTTGAGTTTTTAGTAGTTTTAGCTTTTAGAGAAAAAAGTTCAATTAAATAAAAAGTTTCTTTTGATTAAAATACTTAACACTTTCTTTAGTTTTAAAGAAAATCTTAAAGTTAAAAGCTACATAAACAAGTTCGTAGTTTTTAACTTCTAGCTTGTAGACCATCAAATACATTGATACCCTTCTTAACCACCAACTAACTTCATTATTTTTTCGGTAAAAAGTTTATCATCTCTGGTTAGCTTTATATACCAACAAATGAAGTTCAGGCACATAGACCGAATGTCCATGTAACTTGACAAATTACATGCAACGCAACTATCAAATTCATGCGCGCAGAATGACATGCCATTTGCTCAAACCACTATACTAGACGAAATTAAACACCTAGACTAGCAAATAACACAAAAGGATAAACACAAGCCCTAAGTCTTCAAGTCATCAAAGTACCTAGCAACTTCCAAATTTCCAGCATGCGTCTATTAGAGATAAAAATTCGTTTGAATCAGATCAAATCATCATTTCCATATTTAGGAGATTACGACTTTGGCAATAAGCTTCATATCTTGACTTGATTGTATTTCCTTTACAAAGCATTAATCTCATTGTATAAATAGGGATCGAATGTGTATGGTTCATATCATCAAAAATATGATCAATAAAATACAATCAAATCTTAATTCTGTTTTTCATTAGTTATCATGGTATCAGAGCCCCGAAATCGGGCTACATCATCTACCCATTAACCTCATAAGATTGTATCACCCAAATTGAACACCAAGAGCCACCATGGCAGATGCCGGCAGCTCGGGTTCAGATTTGGCATTACAGTTAGCAACCTTTTTACAAAACAATACCAATCAACAATCTCAAAACCCAAAGCTCTCCGATAATCTACAAATTAACCTGAAACTAAATAGCCAGAACTACGCCCTATGGACCCGAATGATCCGGGTAGCCATCGGCGACCGATCAAAAACCCTTCTATCACATTTAACCCAAAAACCACCAGAAAAAACATCAGTTGAAAAATATGAGATATGGGAACAAGAAGACCTGATCGTGTTTTCTTGGCTCATTCAAAACATTGAACCAATATTAGCTGGCAATCTTACCGAGTTTTCCACTGCTAAAGAATTGTGGGACGCTTTAGTTATCACTTACAGCAGTGGGAAAGACAAGCTGCAAACATTCAATCTGCATGTCAAAGCCAACGAGATCAGGCAAAGTGACAAGTCACTTGAAGATTTCTGGATAGCATTGCAAGGAATATGGGGTGAAATCTTTCGGATAGATCCGAACCCGATGACATGTCCAGAAGACATTAAAACATATGCCAAGATCAGATCGGAACAGAAGTTGTTTCAATTTCTTAACGATTTGGATCGAAAATTCGATTCAATCAGAAGGGAGATCCTTCGAACAGATCCGCTTCCAAGTTCTGAGGCCGCTTATGTAACCATTCGCAAAGAGGCCGCTCACCAGAATATTCTAGGAGCAACCTCAAGTGAGTCACATGGTGTTGCCGTCGGCCTTATTGCCGGAGAATCAAACGGAGGAGGATTTGCCACAAAAAGCTTTCATCGTGGTGATATCAAAAAGAAAACCCAAGAACATAAAATCTAACCTCTTTTGTGATGAGTGTGGTATGACAAAACATACCAAAGATCAATGTTTCCGACTTGTCGGATACCCGTCATGGTGGACAGAGAACAAAAAGGGCAGCCGAGGTATAAAGATGGAGAAAGAGAAGACACCTACCACCAATACAAACTCCAATAATGGTGATAATGGTGATTGTCGGAAAATGGACACCGGATACGGTGGAGTTGCGGCGGCCAGGGAGGAAGAATCATTTTCGGTGGCAGGTAAAAGGGAGAAAAGGAGCCGTCGGTCAAACCTTAACTCCCAAAATTATGTTTCTCACGTTCCTTTTTCAAGATCATATATGCCTATTAATAATAATAATAGATATAGATATAATATTCAGGTTACTAATAGGTTTTATGGACTTGAGGATATAAGTGATGGGCTTGAAATTGATGGGAGCCCACAAGAAAAAATAGGGGCGGTTCATGGGCCGAATATAGGTCCAAAGTTTTTAAAGGGAACAACATACGTAGCAAAAAAGGAGGAAAAAGATGGGTCGTGGATTTTTGATTGCGGTGCAACAGATACAATGACATATGAATTATCTGATTTTTCAGATTTTTCAAAACCTAGTAGAACACATATCGAGGCGGCTAATAAACAAAAAATGGATGTAAAAACCGGTGGAACAATTAAAATTTCTCCCAATATTAAATTACCAAATTGTCTTTATGTTCCTTCTTTGTCACATAAGCTTTTGTCAATTAGTCATGTGACAAAAGAACTCAATTGCTCGGTTCTTATGCATCCAAGTTTTTGTCTTTTACAGGATATCAGGACGGGACAGATTATTGGGCGTGGCACTGAGAGAGATGGACTATATTATGTAGATGAAGTAACTCAAACTGGAAAGGTGATGCTAGCTCATGGAACAAAAGAACGAGAAGCTTGGTTATGGCATAGAAGACTGGGACACCCGTCAGTTAGTTATCTACATACTTTGTTTCCTAAACTTTTTCCTTTGAATAAATCAATTTCTTGTGAAACATGCATTTTGGCCAAAAGTCATAGACAAACCTATAAACCTCATAACACCATAGTTCAAGTTCCATTTTCTTTAATTCATTCAGATGTGTGGGGTCCTGCTCCTGTGATCGGGGGACAAAATTTTCGATATTATGTAATATTTGTTGATGATTGCACCCGGATGACTTGGATTTACTTCTTGAAAAATAAGTCAGAAGTATATGATAGATTTGTTGCGTTTTATAACATGATTCAAAATCAATTTCAAAAATCTATCGAAATTGTTAGGTCAGATAATGGTGAGGAATATATAAACACACAAATGAATGTATTTTTTCAGTCAAAAGGGATAATTCATCAAACCACTTGTCCTCACACCCCAGAACAAAATGGTGTTGCTGAACGAAAAAACAGACTATTATTAGAGATGACTAGGGCTTTAATTATTGAATCTCTTGTTCCTAAAAGTTTTTGGCCTGAAGCTTTAGCCACTGCTACCTACCTCATTAACCGACTTCCGACAAAAATCCTTAACATGAAAACTCCTTTAAAAACACTCACTGAATTTCATATAGTCCCACAAGCCCTTACTCTTCAACCAAAAGTTTTTGGATGCACTGTCTTTGTTCATATTCCTAAAACTTATCGTGATAAACTTGATCCTTGTGCTGAAAAATGTGTTTTTTTGGGGTATGGAGTAAACCAAAAAGGATATAGATGTTATAATCCGACAACTCGTCGCATGTTTACCACAATGAATTGTGATTTTCTCGAAACCAAGTATTTCTACTCTTCGCCACATAGTTGTCAGGGGGAGGAACAATGTGACACACTAAGTTGGCTAAGTTATACTTCAGAAGTGCCCCAGAATAATGCAATTGAACAGTCTCAAGACGAACCATCTCAAGAACAAGAACAGTCTGAACAGTCCTCTCAATGTGCTAACGACAATATCAACCCGAGCCTGGTATCCGAGGTAAGTAATTCTTCACCAAGTGATCCTCCTTTAGATTCCGAGAATCATATATTACCAGATTCGGTAGATGTCAGAGTGCAGGACAATATTGAAGAAGTAAATACAGCTCCAGAAAAGTATGTTTTGCCTCCAAGATCAACCCGAGGAATACCTGCAAAACGATACTCCCCAGAGAAGTTTTCCAGAATCTCTAAGTATCCTATGGCTAACATAGCAGAAGGATATCTATCCAAAGAAGCAAAGGCTTTCATAGCAAGATTGTATTCAGAAGAAATCCCATCAGATGTAGACCAGGCGTTAAAATCAGAGAAGTGGAAAAATGCTATGGATATGGAGATGGATGCACTGATAAAGAATGAAACATGGGACAAAAGTCTTCTACCACAGGGAAAGAAACCAGTAGGATGTCGATGGATCTATATAGTTAAATATAGACCAGATGGTACTATTGAAAGATATAAAGCTCGATTAGTTGCCAAGGGATACACTCAGACATACGGGATTGATTATTCAGAGACATTTTCTCTAGTTGCAAAGTTAGATACTATAAGAGTTATTTTCTCAAGAGCAGCTAATCAAGGGTGGCCACTTCATCAGTTTGATGTCAAAAATGTCTTCTTACATGGAGAGTTGAAAGAAGAAGTGTATATGGAGGCTCCTCTTGGCTTCTCTCATGGATTCAAACATGGGGAAGTATGTAGATTATAGAAATCGTTGTATGGATTAAAGCAATCACCGAGAGCTTGGTTTGGCAGGTTCACTCTAGCAATGAAGAAGTATGGGTATAAACAGAGTAATTCAGATCATACACTATTTCTGTTTCATAAGGAGGATCGAGTGACGTGTTTAATAATCTATGTAGATGATATGATTATTATTGGGAATGATGAAAGTGAAATTAAGCGACTGAAAGAAGCATTATGTGCGGAATTTGAAATGAAAGATCTAGGAAATTTGAGATATTTTCTTGGGATTGAAGTTTTCAGATCTCAGCAAGGGATATTTATTTGTCAGAAAAAGTATATTCTAGATCTTTTTGCAGAAGCAGGGATGATTGATTGTAAGCCAGCAGATACGCCTATGGTCATCAATCAAAAACTATTTATGAAGATAGAAGCTAAACCTGCTGATAAAAACAGGTACCAACGATTGGTAGGAAAACTTATCTACCTAGCTCATACTCGACCTGATATAGCATATGCAGTTGGAGTTATAAGTCAGTTCATGCATTAGCCTCAAGAAGATCATATGAATGCAGTTTTGAGAATCCTTAGATATCTCAAAGGAACTACCGGTCATGGAGTATTGTTTAAAGCAAATAATCATATGAAGATTCAGATATATACTGATGCTGACTGGGCAGGAGACAAAGGCAATCGAAGGTCAACCTCCGGATACTTTTCTATAGTAGGTGGTAATCTTGTCACTTGGAAGAGTAAAAAGCAAAAAGTTGTTTCGTTGTCTAGTGCTGAAGCAGAATTTAGAGGTATAGCCAAAGGATTAGCAGAGGCACTGTGGCTGAAAAAACTTGTATCTGAGATAGGATTTACTCCAAAAGAAAGTATTCAGATCATGAGCGACAATGAAGCTGCGATTCAGATCTCAGAAAACCTTGCACAACATGACAGAACTAAACATGTTGAAGTTGATCGACATTTTATTAAAGAAAAACTTGAAGATGGGATCATCAAACTGCCATTTGTTAAATCAGAAGATCAACTTGCAGATATCCTCACCAAAGCAGTAGGAACAGTTATGTTTCACAAATGTTTAAGCAAGTTCAATTTCGGTGATCCCACTATTCAACTTGAGGGGGAGTGTTAGAGATAAGAATTCGTTTGGATCAGATCAAATCATCATTTCCATATTTAGGAGATTACGTCTTTGGCAGCAAGCTTCATATCTTGAATTGATTGTATTTCCTTTACAAAGCATTAATCTCATTGTATAAATAGGGACCGAATGTGTATGGTTCATATCATCAAAAATACAATCAATAAAATACAATCAACTCTTAATTCTGTTTTTCATTAGTTATCAACGTCAACTCTTCCATTTTTCTAGTATTGGAAACAAAGCAGCTTTGATGAACCAAACTTGCAATCTAGCTCCTAAGTCACTTGAGCAATACGCCTTCGTTATTGAGAAAACAAACATCGATTCCACTCTATCTTGCCAAATAAAATATGTGGATGCTGCAAAAACCTATCTGGTAAGGGTGGGCGGAGTGGGGCGGGGAGCGAATAGGTACCGGTCCGGTACCTAAGGGAACACCGCCCCGTGGTACCGATACCTAATAGGCGGGGAGGGCGGTCACCGGTTCCATCTCCAGCTTATATTCCTTTTTCTATTTTGTCTTTTGTTGTCTTTTGGCATTATGTGGGTGGGGAGGGGCGGGGAGGGACGGGGAAGCATTCCGTGCAATTAGGGAACGGACAGGAAGAGGAGAAAAAGCGGGGATGGGTGGGGAGGGGTGGTGAAGCACTCCCTCCACCCTAAGGGTAGGGGGAGCACCTCGCCACCCCTCCCCGATTTTTCTCCTCCTCCCCGTCTGCTCCCTAATGCTAGGAGCGTCTCGCCACCCCTCCCCACCCTCCCCACCTTTTTCTATTTAATTCAATTTCTACCTATTTTATTTAAAATAATAACTAAAACTTTTTATTTATTAATTTAAAACTAATACAATATTAAACTAAAACACCAAACTAATACAATATTATTAAAAACATTACATAAACCTAACACTCGGAATAGGCCGAGTCCACATTACCGTCGCCATCGTTATGATAAATGTACCGATACGGTTTAGGAGACCCGATAACAAAGTCTGGTTGACGAGATACGTACTCCTCCTTCGGGTCAAAATAGTAGTCTACATGCTGACCACCACCGACATTGCCTTGCGCGAATAACGCGTGGTCAAATGTGGCTGTGAAAGTGGAAGAGGCAACGATAAGCTAAAAAATAATTTGGTTCAGCCAGTCGATTTTATGTTGAAGATATACAACATACTGAGCTTCGACAGTGTTTCGAGCCCGACCAGTAGATTCAATTCGGTTGATTTTGGCTTGGTAAGTCGCCTTCTCGTCAGATACACACTGAATGATGGTGTTCACCTCTGATCGATGTTTATCATCGTTAAGCATGTAAGCTTGCATCGCCATCTTGGTTTCCCTTAGGTCCATATGTGTGTTGTTATGAGAGAAAGGAAAGAATGAAAGAAAGAAAGAAATGGTGGGAAAAAAAAAGAACAACAAATGAAGAGAAAAAGAAAAAAGAAGAAGAGAAAAAGAACGTTGCATAGTAGGCCCTTCTGTTTTTTTGTTAATTTTTTAGGCCAACAGTTGAATTTCAAATAAGCACCACAACCGACACCGCCCTCCCAAAACGCTCCCCACCCTACCGGTACCGGAGGGTCGGAACGGTGTTCAATCCGGTACCGGTTGGGTGCCTATACGTTCCGTCCACCTAATAGCACAATCAATGTTCTTTTTTTTAGACAAAGGGATTACCTCAGCCATGATTGAATACCAATCCGAAACATTAATAGAGAGACCAGCTAACAAACAAATTTCAAACCAAACTTGTGATGAATAAGAACAAGTGAATATAGATGGGAATGCAATTCTTGTTGCATCCCACATAACGAACATATAATTTGAGAAGGTGAGATCCCAACATTCAACGTCTTGAGTATATCCTGTGTCTTTAGTTTTTGCTTCATGAGAAGCCGAAGATGAAATGGATGTTTCGGAATACAAAGTGCATGCCAAATCACCGGATACCAAGGCACTAATTTCATTATTAATTTATGTGTATTAGTGTATGTCAATCTTTATCATTTTACATGTTTTATCAAGAGTTTCAGCCACTCAAACAAACACCCTAAAATATTTAAAATGTGTGCGTTAAAACTTTCCGCAACTAACCCATGGTTACGGCCTTACGGGCCATCAGCAATTAATTAACTAATTATTACAAACATACCCTACATGGAAGATGGAACATTATTGTATCGGACCTTGTTTTTACACAAGAGATTATTTATGTGTTGGCTTTTCCACTCTGGTAAGGGCGATATGATGCCCTCTTTGACTCCTTGTATAGTTAATCGTTAATTAATACTTAATTATAGTGGGACAAGTAAACGGTCCTTAATATATGTTCATCGTTTAAAAGACCATTGAACTGTGACTTCTTACAAATCATACATTCGGTGCCATTTTAACTTATGTATATATAGCTTTTTATGTGAACATATTGTTATGATATGATCAGCTCATGTTATAATTCATATCGAATTTCGTTAGTTTTAGTGGTTGTGGTTGCAACTTGCAATGGCAACATTCCAAAGTTCCATGTTGAAGACCTGAAGTTAAAAAAAAAAATTCTTTTATATACGAGGAAAGAGGGATATATGTACTAAGGATATATGGTGAGAATAGTCACTCTCATGCCTAGCCATCCATCAATAATATATTTTCACATCATTTCATGTCTAACTCATGTCTAACAATGCCTAACCCATGACAACCATGCCTCTACATACCTCAAATAATTTATTATTTTTTTACTTTTTTTAAACAACTAAATATGCCACTTCAAATAGCAATGATCGATCAGCTAAATGCACGTCCAACTTTCAAACACCCCTTACAATATTATAAAACGTCTTTATTGACCAATACCCTGGCAAGTTCCATTGGCAAACTCGTTGTTAAGACAGTAAACACCAAACTCTAATTCACATATGATTAGCCTCATAAGACTTGGAAGATGTGGGTGTGAAAAATGGAAGTGATTTTCTTGGGTCTATGGTGGTTTGGGTGAAAGATGGAAGATGTGGGTGTGAAATATTTTTGGAGAGATGATGAAATGTGTAGTATTTGAAAGGCTGAATTTTTTTTTTTAAATAAAAGCTTCAAACGATCAGAATATTTAAACTAATACCCTTTATTGCTTCCAACGGTCAACTTTTACAAGCCCCAATGTTCCATCCATGAGCGGCAATACATGCGTAATTGCTCCATGCCTAGGCCATGCCTAGGCCATGCCTAGGCCATGCCTTGATGTTGACGGTGGTGTTTGACGCTAGGCATGACCATGTCTAGCCCCATGCCTAAACCATTGCCATCCTCGATCCTCCTAATCGTGGAACTAAAATTTGTTAATTAATATTTAATAGTTTACCAATCGGCCAATTTTTGGCACCAACTTGTAGATTTCATAATCATTGTTTATTTTATTACGAAAATCTTTATATAAAAATATAGGCACGTATCTAGCAGCTTTTTATAGTATGTTTGTTAGATGTATTGTTATTATTCTTATCATAAACATTTAACATTAGTTTCAAGTAAATCTTTATAGGGAAATGATTAATCCTCATAGAAAAATAACCTAAAAATCTTTCTAACTATTGGATTATGACATGTGGAAAAATCAAGGGGCAAGATTAAGAAAGAAAATTAGTGGATACCACATGTCATATTTTTATAGTGTTAGATAGATTTTTAGGCTGTTTTGTTAGTAGAATTAGTTATTTTCTTATCTTTATAAACCATTACCTCCTGTCCTCCTTGGCTCTTATTTAGTTATATGTGCGGTGTGCCTCTGTTATGAAATAGTGAAATATGGACATGGTGAATTTGTATTGGGCTATTCTCTCTACTATAAATGATACAGTGTAGCAACAACCGTACTTTATGGGCTGTGTTGTTTCTGTCAGCCCAAGGTGTAAAGCTTACAAATGCTTTTGTTTAGTTGATTTTTTTTATAAAAAAAAAAAAAAAAAAAAACCTAGATTATTGTTTAGTATTTGTGCAGCTTATGCTTGTCCTCCTGACTTACATCTTCGATTTTAACTTCAGTTCACTTTTTTTTTCACGCTATTGTAAATTAGCAAGTGATCCTCCCCTTTAATATCAAATTTGAAAGGAAAAGTATGAAACCAGTAATATAACGCAAACGTTAGATACCATTTCAGTAATTAACTCTATGTTATATGAGTTGAGCTATATGCTTAATCAGCTTTAAGTTAATTTTATAAAGCGAGGTCTGCCTTGCCACAACTATTTTTTCCCAATTGAGACCTCTCAAAAGATACGTATCCAACTTAAAGTACTTTAAAATTTAGATTACTTTTCATTCTTGAAGGTAGATTTATAAGAGCATCGGGCATGAGAGTCCCGATTTAAGAGACACTATGTACTGCCATATTATTTTCCGTCCTCCATTAATTCTACTCTTTCTATCATGCAGGAAACTATTAGTACAACATAAGAAACTTCTTAAAAATATCATATCTAACATAAGATAATGTCTTAAAGATGACGATGTTGAAGGCTCTCGACACTAAACAACTCGGCATAGTTGTTGTCTTGTTGAACGATGCTGAATATGAATTTGAACACAACCAAATACCATATTGAATATTGTAATTATGAAGAAATGTAATACATACATGAGATACATATAATAACAAGTTTAAACTCAGTCTCAAAAAATATTGTAAAATGAATCTAATATACATTAAACGAAGCTAACAATTTTTATTTTCCGTATAATTACTAGCTAGTATGTATTTTGAGTTTTCTAATATTTAACATCTTGTTTGTATACTTAATTGAATGTAGCCGTCAAGTGGGGCCAAGTCGAATTGGTGGCTCCAAAAAGAAATACACCGTAGAGAATCATAGTGTCAAAATTCCGGGCCCTTTTGGTTTTCTGCGGTGTGGTCAACGTTTGACCAGTCAACTTACCAAGCCATTGTTTTACAGGAAAACAGAGTACTGCCGCTTATATCGACTCCAAACCACACAAAACGTAGGCGCGTCATCTCACCCACCGCTTTTACAATGTGAATATTTATTGATTAAATTAAGGAAAAACATTAGGTCAAAATGTTTATACTATCCAAAATAAAAAAATCAGCCCTTTCGTTAAAAATAAGAATTTCATGCCGCCCATTGGGCGATGTAAGTTTTTAAAAACGTTTATGTTTATGGATGGGGTTACAAAAATCATAAATTTATGGGAGACAAAAAATATTGAAACGCAATTTAAAAAAATTACAAAAGGAATATACTAAACCAAAAAATAAAAAAGAGAACCAAAAAAACAAAAAGAAATATGAAAACTAAATGAATAAGTTATATAAAAATAACAAATGTTACATGTGAAAAAAGTATAAAAACGAAATGTTTAAAAGAGTACAAAAGAAATACAATGCAACAAAATTTTTTTAAAAAAAGAACAAAAAAAACATAGTAAATTACAAAATATATAGCATTTTAAAAAGTTATTAAAAAAATGTTAAATGTGACAAAGGTATAAAAAAACAAAAAGTTACAAAAGATTAGAAAAAACACAAATTATATAAAGTTAGGTAGTTAAAGTAATAAAAGAGAAACAGAAAGGACTGAAAAGTAAAAACAAAAAAAAACAGGGCCTAAAATGCAAATACTTTAGCATTAAAAAAAACAAAAAATAAAATAAAGGGGGAACACTTGAACCCATGACCTCCACCCTCTAAGCCATAGAGACCAACCACTCTATCAAATCCACTTTTGTTATAATAATTGCTAATTCTAATATTAATAAACTGCATGTAAAGACAAAAAAACATTGTTCACATGGTACTCCTTTATTATAGTAGGTAATAAATACGATAATTGTTTAAGATACAATCATACAATTATATTATTAACCATTTATACCAATTACCTTTATATCAATTATATACATCACTTGACGCTACATTCTACCACCAACTATCATCCCCACAGCCACACCGTCACCGTCATAACTATCACCGCTTTACACGGGTATCATTGCTAGTTAGGTCAAATATAAAAAACGATGGCTTGAATTAATGCCTCACATGAACATCACGAAAAACGTTCAGTCACAAGCAGCCAAACAAACTATCTAATTAAGAGTTTTGCTTAAAACGACAGTTGAGCTACATTAAATAGTTGTACATTTAATAAAATTAAGCTTTCGATATTATGCACGTTACATGTACATCCGAGTATACGACTAAGGGTTGAACTTAACATTTTATTCTTATTTATGCAAAAAGAATGTACCATCAAGTTTGACGTGAAAATTAAGTAAAACTATTTACGAGTAATTTTTCTAACAATAAAATTATTTTACTTTTGTATACATGAAAAAGAAATACTTTAATTGAATAAAACATGATAGCGAACACATATGTTAAGATAAATAAAAAAAGATAATGGAATTTTTTTTACAAAAATGTTTTTGAATGCACTAAATTAAATTTACATCATTGGAGTCAAAATGTTCGACCTAATAAACATTATTGGGGGTGGGGTTGTTTGGTAAGTCGACAACTTTTATCGGCAAGTTGGTTTGGCTAGTATTGGCTCTTCGGCAAGGTTATAGCCTATGTATTGACAAGTATTGGCAAAGTTGTTTGGCAAGTTTGATCGACTATATTTGGCTAATTGTGACAAGCATTGGTAAGAGTACAAGATACTGTGATCCGACCCTTGCTGTTCTAAAAAAAAAACTTTTATTTTGGTTTTGTTTGTCTTTTTTGTGGCAAGTTTGGCAACTACACCACAACAATTGGCTATCAATTGGCAAAATTTGGCTACTTATTGGCAAATCTACGTGACACAACCCTATTGGTTAAAAACTTACCAAAGAACCAATTTATGACACTATACCCTTGCCCTGGGAACATGTTAAAAGAGTTATACGGAGTACAACTTTTATCATAATCAAGCTTATGCTTTCTCAGTAATGCTAAATAAGGCCTCTCCTTATACACTATACTTCTTTCCCACTTCTTCCACTATTCATCAGTTTTCTTTCTCCTAGAATACCCAAAGAACACATCCCTCCTTATACTACCACTTCTTCCCCACTTCTCTCCTAAAATACTTGATGTGTGAAATCGAGTTTAATAAATTATAACAAGATCTACCGCTTACTGATTACCACACACTTACGGGCAGTGTACCCGTTCGTATGTAATATAGTTAATTGGTAGGACCAGGATCGAACACAAGGACCGAAAATTGTACTAAAGGTTGTTGAAATGTAAATCAAGAGAAAGTTTGGTTTGTGACCGAGTTGTCACTTTGCGTTTTGAAAAGTTAGTTTGCGGAAATTAAAGCAAATTAGTAATTCCGTAGAATTAATCGAAAATTGTTTTAGTGTAAACAATAATTAAAAAGCCATCTATGTCGAATCCGCTACACAAAAGTCTAGGTTGCATATAGGTTAAGCTCAAAATTCATATATGTTGGTGATAATAACCGCGACAAGACAAAAACACAACCGACGCGCACTCCGTTTGTAAAATCGATTCAATCACCTAATCAACTCAATTTCTTGAAACAAGTGGTACCACCAACCCTATTACAATTCCTTGAACTAACTAGTTTACTTGATTATTTAAATAATAATTTTATCTTTGTGAAAAAAACGTGATACCACCAACCGTTAGATCCACTTAACAAAGTAATTTCTATTAAACTTGTATTCTTTACTATCATACCATGACCTAGCAAAAGTTGTTCATAGACAAACAACTAAAATAATACTTGCATTCAACTAGTACCACTATCGAAGAACACAAATATCACCAAGAACACAAATTTAAGTAGAAGAAATCACTTCATTAAGATCTTGACAAAATGTTAAGTAAAACCAACTTGAATTCAAAATATTATGCAACCATGACTAATTGTTTCACTTCATCTCCATAGATGTATAAAGATTTAGCTACTCATAGTAAAAAGAGCTAAAGATTCAAATAAAAAAAAGGAAGACATAATGTACCAAATATAGATAACAAATCCAAATCGAAGTTACAATCGAGCTACAATGAGTAACAATAGCCAAGATTAATCTTCAAGTCTTCAAATGATGTTGGAGTAGTGAAAAACCCTTGAAAACCGGCTGGAAACAAAGTGTGTGTGCTCCTGTGTCCAAGATTAGGTTTAGGGTTGAGTTGTGGTTGGTATTTATACCCCAAGAAAGAGAAAATGGTGATGTCAGCTCGATCTCGTGCCGCTAGGTGTGTTTTAGAACAATTCTGATCGACGGACAAACAAACTCATGCCACCAGGGTCTTTTCTCGTGCCGCTACTGGGGTTTGTTCACTGACTAGCGCCACTAAGACACTAGCTAGTGCCGCTAGTTTGGCCTGGAGTTGCCGTTTCAGTTTCGTTCTTCACCAATACTCATCCGTTAGTGCATATGGACCTTTCCTAAGTCGTTTTCTACCATTTGTGAGCGATAAACTTGCTTTAGACTTGAAATCACTAGAAAAAATACCATAAAGCTCCACAAAACATGTATAAACGGCTATCAAACGTGTCTAAAACGTCCAGATTGTATGAGGGAAATATGTATAAATTGAGACATATCAATACCCCAAAAACCAACGGCTACTTCTTAATATATATATATCTTTTTGTTAGTTAAGTACACACGGACCCCACCTCAACCCAACGAACACGTGTTTGAAAATGGAATAAACGGCCGGAACGCGCTTGAAGAAGCAGCCGTGCTTATAGCGGTGCTCCCCGGCCGCGCGTCGGACGCCGGGAGACGCACCTATAAGGACGGGCCTAACATTCCAAAGACTTCGTGTGTTCGTACATACATACATGCATTGATACATACATACACGTCTCTTCTAGATTGTTTGTCTTTGAGTTGAGAAAATGACTTTGGCCTGCTCACTTTAATTAATGCTTATAAAGTTTTAGGTAAAATTATTAAAGTTTAACAAATTATAAAACAATATATTTTTCTTCATTGAAAATCATCGTTAATCATAAAAATCATCGTGTATCAATATATATACTTGTGTTTCTTGAATCATCGTGCATCAATTTTATCATTATCTAAAAGTCAAGATCTTGTCTTATTTGTTTTAATTTAATACTTGTTTTATAATAACTAACCCCTATATATGTATTGTAAATATATAATAATAATAATTATTAAAAGAACCCTTCACCTTTTTTTTTTAATAAAAATTATTTAAAGTTATCAAACTGTTCCTACATTTTACGTTGTATATTTTAATCTCTTATGGTTTACTTAAGTCACCTTTAATGAAATATGTTGTAATAAATCTATCAACCTTTACATTAACTACGTTAGCTCTTTTTTCATCAATTACTTTTACGTTAATAATCACATCATCACTATCGCCACCACAACTACCACCACCTGTCGCCGCTACCATGCGTCACCAATCACAGCCGTCACCACTACCCATTGTCGCAACCACTACACTATCGTTATCGTATGACACAAAAATACAAATCTATGCTATATTATAAAGCAAAATATCTATATAACTATAATTATCTCTACTAAATTATAAAGCATTTGTTCCCTCTATTTTTTCAACTTTAAGTGAATGAAACTCCCAAAATACCCGTATCATATATTCATAATACCCTTAGAAGAGATTTCAACCACTAATTTTTTTCTCTCTCACAACAATTTATTTTTTTCTCTTCTCAATAAAACATTTTTTTTTTCTAATTCATTCAAAATCTTTTATCTCAAAAACCGTATATCGATAGATTATAAAAATTATACGGGTGTTCTTAAAATTTCATTCTTTTTCATTAGAGATGTCATTTGATATGTTTTCGACGAATTTTTAAATCCAATGGCAAAGCCCGGACGGCTAAGGCATTTGGCTATTACCTCCTGTGACCTATCATATGCTATGACTTATCACCCTCACCATGTCACCGGCGCAACACGCAAGTACTTTTGTCTCATATATCTCTAAATATATATAAAAGAGAAACTTTAATTCCAAAATAGAGAAGTTTGGACACTTGGATAAAATTCAACTTTTAATTATAGCCATTAGATCAAAACGGTAATATCATATACCTTTTTTAACTTTTTTAGATTTAATTTTATTTTAAAAAATTAAATAATTTTTATTTCCTAATATAAGTTTGTAGACATTATTTATTAATGTCATTTAATATATAACTAGATTTGAGGCCCGTGTATAATACACGGAGCTTACGGTGTTATCAATATTAGATATTAGTTTATTATAGTTTATCATTTAATATATTATTTTGAGTAATAAAAAGTTGATCAATATATCAACATTTTGAGTTTTATATTGAAATATTTTTTAAGAAAATATATTTATCGAAGTTGTTTACAATGACATGTTTAACGATAATTGAAAATTAAAAAATATATGTTCATCAAATTTGTAAATAGTGACATACATAACAATATTTGAACATTACAAAATCATAATAAGTTATTATCATTTTATTTGTTTTATTGTCATACATGGTGTATTACATTCTAATATTACACTATTGAAAGTAATATTTTATCTTTGAATAATATCTTAAATATTTCAGTTAGAATAAATGTTTTATGTTTTTCCTATAATGAATTATATTTTTATATATGCTTATGTTTTTTACATGCGTCATGACAATTACTAAAAGACAATAAAAAAATAATAGTACAACTACTCATAAAATCTTAATATATTTACATTAAATTTTATTTATTTTTAATTAAATAATTTTATATTTATATGATAGAACAATATATATTAATGATTATTCTGTTGGATATATATCAGTTACTATTCTATTGGATAAATATTAGCTATCATTATATCGGATATATAGTAACTATTATTATTTTAATTTATTTAAAATTATTGGGTCAAAAATGTAAATTTGTGATAGAAAACAAAAAAGTGTAAATTAAAGTCAAAATTGAAAACAAAAGTGAACTTTAAAAAATCGAGAACTGTGATTGATCGATAATTTATTAGAGCAACTGTGCTTTAGTATAATAAAAGATATTAAAATTAAGATAAGATTAAGATAGAAAAATCAAATAGAGATTGATAATTGAAATATATAATCATATCTGAAAGAGTAAAACTATAAAATTGATGTTTTCGTTTTCTAGAATTTAAGATGACAAAACCTTTTTGCATGATTAAAGTTTATATATAGATAATGTTTCCGTTTTCTAAAATATATTTAAAGTTTATATATTTTTTGAAGTTAGGTCGACAATTTTGATCATCAATTACATCGAATAATAAAATGCAATCAAATAAAGATTAATAATCAAAATATATACTCATATATTCAAAGTAAAATTATAAAATTGTTGATGTTTTCGTGTTTTAAAGTCTAAGATGAAAAACTCTTTTTGCAATCCAAGATATATGACCACTCATCCATTATTATTGAAAGTGAGCCTAATAACCATATTATTCGGTATGTGTCTTTTACACTATGTAAAATTGTAAATGAGTAAATCATCTTTCAAATTATCTTTTGTACGTATATTTGACTATTTGTTATATAAGTTTATTCTATAATATAGATAACTACTCCAAATATAGTTTATCCATCTATATCTTTATGTCTATATCATGGATATTAGGAATTAGCTTTGTTATTAAATTGAATATATCTAATACGTATCTTCAATTAAGATTTACGCATCCATAAATTGTAATTGTGATTTATAGTTATATTTATGACATCATCAATGTTTAATTTGATAAAATCAAGAGTTGTGATTGGTCAATAAGCTATTAAGTCAGTTGTCTTTTAGTATATATAAAGATTATGTAAACTAATATTTTTTAAATTTTATATTATTTTTCATATTTAAATTCAATTTTTGACTTTTTATTTGATAAAATTTTCTTTTTAATCGGTACGATACACATATTAACATAACTTTTCAATAATTACTCAACGATTTTTGAGTTAATGAAGAACTGGAAAAAAATACAAAATCTATAATAAGCTATCACAATTATGTATCAAAAAAATAGTTGTATAAAAATCGTAAAGATATTATGCATAACTTTAAGTTAGATTAACACGTAACATGTGATGTATAGATTGGTAATTTAATTGGTTAGTAAATTTTGTAAATAACTAAATTATTCAAATAAAACGTTAAAGCTCAAGTACAGATAATACAGACATATTCGGATGCATAAAAGACATTCAATCAAACAGAAACATTACTTAGCGAGACCTCTAATAGATGATGTATCTATTTTTCCAACCGGCTGGTCACCGTTAACCAGAATCTCAACAACCATCAATCTAACTTCACGCTTTTTTTCAGTGGTTCAATTTTTACCAAATTCAACATGTCATTAATTATATATATACGCGGGGTTATAATCTAGTATTATATTATAAAGCAGATACCATTTTCAAGTTAATTTCAACTTTCAACAAAACCGCATTAAATCAATAACATGTATACTACTCGCCGTTGCCGCCACCTCCATCACTGCTGCTCCTCCAATCTGCACGCCATAACCACTCATCACCGTTACTACTGCCGCAAGCCACCACCATCCATCAACATCGTTGTTATTCATGCGGGTATCATTTTAGTAAGATATAAATAAAGGAAAGTGGGTGAAGGGTTCCTAACCGCCACCGACGTTTGTATTAATTTGAATAAATAAATAAATAGCTGTAACTGAAAATGACCATACAGACATGGCCCCGTCAGATCTGACTGTGCCACAGATGTCTTCTTTTCATTCCACGTGTATATGACACTAACTCCACACCCTCCCTTCCCTCACGCGCACACTCCCAACTAATTAACGCGTCACCTCTTTCAACCTAACAAAATCCCTTTATAAACCCCAATCCGTTAACCTTGTTATTTTTCTTTCCCTTCCGTTCCTTCATTCTTTCCGCTCTTTAATCAAATTAAGGTAATAATCCCGTTTCATTCTCTGCATCTTTCCGCATTCGTCTTCGCTTATTTGTATTTTTACTTTATATATATGTATATACGTACAGACATTCATGATTAATACATACATACATACATACATACATACATGCTGTGTATAAACGGCTAATTACACGGTTATCCCGATAATGCGAGTCTTTCATATATGCCTTTCGCCCCTGTCTTTGAATTTAGGCAGCCAACTTTTATTAATTTGTTGCTATTAATTATCTAATCACGAGATTGAAAATTTTCTTCGCCCGATTATTAATTGCAAAACGTGTTACTAGATTTCTTAGGGTTTTAAGTTTTGTATTTGAACTAAAATAATGAAATTATATGAAACTTGCATTATCCAACTAACCACTGTTGTAATTGTGTCTATTAAGCTTTCATATTGGCTATTGTATATGTAATTATGTATGTATGCGACCTCTTATAACTTGTCTAATTGGATTGACGTGACAACTTATACGATTTTTGTCACAGTCAACAAAATATACTTTTTAATTTAATAAAGAGGTGATCAGATACATTTAAATGAACTTTTGAAACACGTTTAATACATTTTTTCTAGCAATATTGAATTACCTTTCTCAGTGTATACCTTTTCAAAATTCTAATCATTTGTATTAGTTTTTGGTATGTTGAAGACTTCTATTTGTGCACTACCTTTAGCCAAATTTTGGCATCATTATCATAAAATGGAAATTTGTATTCCACAATACATTTTTTTTTTTTGTATAGAAATCCGCATGCGTCTTTCAATTGCATTATCTATTAGAGGTATGGCTTTTGTTTGCTTTGCTTCTCATTTTGTTTCTTTCTCATTTTTAGTTCTAAAACATTGTGAATTTCTTTTGAAAAGTAATTGGGATGCCGATAATGCATGTATTTTTATATATGTGATTTTAGGCATGTGTGTTCTGCACAAGTATACTTACTCTTTGTTTTTTTCTTACTTTTGATTTTTTTGACTGGTATTTTAAATGTGAGAGGGATATGTTATATGTATTGTCTAGGTTCATTCACTATTTCTCTTTTTTTAATTGTAAATAATGGGTCAGTGATTCACGTGTGTATGTGTGTGTGAATTTGTTTTTATGTATGTATGCAAACAGTTGCTCGTTTGTATTTTTATTACTTTCCTGTTTTAGAAAGTAATATATAGTAAAGATTCTGTAAGTATTATGTAAGTACTTAAATACAAATAAGAAAAAAACAAACAAATGAAGATGAAAATTTTAGTGCACATTATCTTGGAGTAAGAAATTAGGCACGTTGGTAGTTTTAAACCACAAGGTATTTTAGTGGTCAGATGATCTGATTTAATTATAGGAGGTCTTGAATTTGAACCTCGTTAGGTAACATATCTTGGTGGCGAGACAAATGGTTAGATAACGGCCACGGAGATAATGTACATCTAAGTCAAAAAGACTCGCAATTTTTAGATAACCTAAACAAGGAGATTCTCATCCATTTACCACTTTATTGGTATCTATAAAGTATGAACTGTGTAGTCATTGCCAGACAGCTATATAACCACATTACATTTGTATGAATTTGGCAAATTTTGATTCATCATCAATCTATTTGCATATTTCATTATTTGTGGGCATGTATGTGTTCTTGTCATATTCAGTGCTTCCAAAACATTGGACCATGTTGTATTGTTCCATATGCATCTGTTGTTGTTTCTAATTTCTCAAGCCCCCACCATGTGGTTTTGGATTATTAGTATATACATCTAGCCAGGTGCCAACTTTTTTGTTCCATATATTTGTTCTCAGCCAGCTTTCTCTTTGGGTGATATTCTACCAAACTCAATAACATATCAAAGCAAAAAGTGCTTTGAATTTCTTTGTTCACTATAGTTTTCTCATCTCAGGCATTATTGATGTTCAGGCTAGTCGATGCCAATTAGCATGTAAAGTTTCTTTATTTATTTGGTATGCTTTCTATGTGTTATACTTGTTTCAAAATCTGTATCTCACATATGGTTTTGTTCTATCCAAACACTCTTTGCTGTTGTTTGAATTTATGCCATGCTTTGACCCGCATCTGTAGTGAACTAACTCACCGCTGTTCCCAAATTTGTTATTTTATTTAACTTATGGTTCATCTGATAATGGTAATAAATAGAGTTTGTCATTACTATATCTTAAGAAGAAATTTGGAAATTTGAAAAACAGAGTAAAACTATTTCCTGGGAATAACTTCTTTTGAGAGTAGTTGATAAAATTGAAGCCTCAAAATTATCCCTGCATATGTTTGTTTTATGAGCTTTCATAGTCCCACTTCAAGGTATCCTGCTTAAGCCTTCGTTCTATTTCATATTGTTTGGAAACATTGGATTATGAAATTTTGTTGAACCCTTTTGTGTGTATCTGTCAACCTAATTTAGAAAATCCAATTGTCTTATTATACTCACGGATGAATATGCATGTTTTAAGTTAAATTTTGTGTTTATGTTGCTTATATTTTGGTGTGTTTTATGTTAAATTTTCGTTTTTTTAAATTAACATCTTATGATTGGCAGTTTACAGGAATCTGCGTTTGTGTGATAGCTTTCCCACCAGTAACGATAAAGAACTTCGATTAATTCAGATATATCAAGCAATTGTTCAGGACTTGATGGATCTTAAAGCTAATCACAGTGCCCCCATACTCACTGATCCCACACCCATCAGCAAACCAAGATTAGGCATTCATGATTCATTGCTACCCTTCTCCTCTTCCGGAGTTTTCTCTCAAGGCCCTTTTCTAACAATCCCATGGAAAAAACCGGGATTACTTGATGATGTGCTCTCTACCAGCTGGTTAGATGCCATGAAATCATCCTCCCCTAGGCATATAATAAAAAGTAACGGCATTGATTTTTCTTCGAATGATGTGGACGTTGCTTACCGCAGTTGGATGGTATACCTCTTCTCAAACTCTTGTTTAGATCTTTAGAAGTTGACCCAATTTAGATATTAATAGCTTTGTTATTGCTTTGTTGTGCAGCTTAAATATCCATCTGCACTGACATCCTTTGAACAGATAGCAAAACACGCAAAGGGCAAAAGAATTGCATTGTTTCTTGATTATGATGGAACACTATCACCGATTGTGGATAATCCAGATCATGCTTTCATGTCTAATGCCGTGAGATTCTAACCTTTTAAATCTTTTATATGTTGGCAAGATCCCCCCGCACTGTATGCAAAAATTTTCCTGACACCCTATATGTAAACAGATGCGTGCAGCTGTGAGAAATGTAGCAAAATACATTCCAACGGCAATTATTAGTGGTAGAAGTCGTGAAAAGGTATATTAGGAAATCTAGTTTTACTAATAGTTTAAATAAGGTTTCAGTTGGATCTTGCTTATTTTCTTGGTTATATGTATTAATGCATGTTTTTTTTTTTGTTTTCAGGTACGCCAGTTTGTAGGACTGAAAGAACTCTACTATGCTGGTAGTCATGGTATGGACATCATGGGTCCTGTTCATCCTCCAAGTAATCATACCATTGAGGTAACCACTAAACTCGATTATTTTGATGATAACTATGTGAAATAGCATTACTCAACTTTGTCTTATCTAATCTATGTATTCAAATTGTTGAATATAGGTCCAGGAAGGAAACTTATACCAACCTGCCAGTGAATTTCTACCAATGATCAACGAGGTTAATATTTGAAAGTTATCTGATAAAAGACACACCCCCCACCCCCCAACACACACACACACACACACACACACAGAGCTTTGTATTAAGCATATTCCTTGTTGAGATAACCAAGGACATAAACTAATTTTGTGTGTATGTTTGAATCAGGTTTTTGGATCCCTTGTTGAGATAACCAAGGACATAGAAGGAGTGAAAGTTGAGAACAACAAATTTTGTGTCTCAGTGCACTACCGTAATGTGGATGAGAAGGTACTTTTTCAACATTTTCTTTGCCAAGTTATATTATCTGCTTACAGGTGAAGTTTTGTTCAACAGTTTCTGTTTTTATAATTACAGAGTTGGACGACAGTTGCACAATTAGTCCAAGACACCCTGAAAAACAATCCACGTCTGAGATTAACACATGGCCGAATGGTACAAAACTATTATTTACCAGCAAATGGAGTGGGAGTATTTTCTATATTGTTATTCTGAATTCGTTTTTGCTTATGTAATTTATTATCCTTATGTTTAGGTTTTAGAGGTTCGCCCTGTTCTCAAGTGGGACAAGGGGAAGGCTGTTGAGTTTTTACTTGAATCACTTGGTTAGTAAAGTTCTCGTTTCTCTATTTATTTTTATTTTTATTTGTCAATATAACTGTTCCTCCTTCCTATATACAAATAAATATCTGATCATCATCATGTTTTTGCAGGATTAAGTAATTGCGACGATGTGCTACCAATATATGTAGGGGACGACAGAACTGATGAAGATGCATTCAAGGTAAATCTAATCATCACATTAAAATGAATGCTCCAAACCACTCCTTAACTAGTTTTAGTAAAATTAGTGCAGGGGTTAACGCCTTAAACTCATTTTTATCTTAAACAGTTTCTAAGAGAGGATAATCGTGGTTATGGTATCTTGGTAACTCCCGCCCCCAAGGAAACCAGTGCATATTTTTCTCTCAGGGATCCATCAGAGGTTTGTATTTCTCTTAATCCATTCATTACATAAAACTTTAAATTCAAGTGATCAAACAAGGATGCTTACAATTTGATACACAGGTGATGGAATTTATCAACTCATTGGTTATGTACAAGAAATCCGCCCCGTGATATGAAATTATTATAAAGAATAAAATCAAGGCATTCGAGTTCCAGTATAATGAGCACTTCTCCAAAGTCTTAACAGCAATTGTAAATTATCTTCTTTTATTTAATTATATTTATATTTATATATCTTTGTAAATTTTGTTCGGTTTAATGGCTATGAAAGCCTATGTGTCTTTTGGTTTCTGTAGTTTGGCAAATTTTGGTTTTTTTTCTCTCTATGCCTTCGTTTATTTGTACGGCAAAGCTAGTTATATATGTTTTTTTTATAAAGGTTTGATGATGTATAACATGAACTCTTAAACTCCATATTTCAGAGCATTGACAATTGAAAACTGTAGCTGTATTAACATAATCAATCCGACTCTTTTCTTGCCAAAAGCAAAAGTACCTATAGATGTTACATGTTAGTATAATGAGTACTTCTCCAAAGTCTTAAAAGCAGTTAGAATTTTACTGAAGCCTTAATACTCGTAGTGTCTCAACGTCGACCATGCATCGACACACCTACGACCAAGCACTTCGGTACTATGATGTTTTTCTCTGCACGATAATGTATACATGGGCCTGGAATAGATTGAATTTGTTATATAAAGATGGGCCAAGAGACAATTGTGATTTGTTACATTACTCGCATTTTATGGCCTACAAACTTTACTTGCCACTAGCCAGGCCCATGTAGTGAGAAAAGGCTCGAAGCCTTGAAGTATCATCACGGCCTCACGGGTATATTTTAAAGGAAAATTTACATATATACTTTTAAAAAGTTTTAAATTGGTGGAGAAATTCTTTGTGTATTCGTATACCAAGAACCATTATTCAAATATATCTGATCTAATTAAACGAGTTCAATTTGTCTTCGGTTTATGTAATATTGATTCAAACCATCCATACTAATTAATTCCACATCAGAATCAAATCAAATTACTATATGGTCTGTTCGACTTTTACGATTTGATTTTTTTCAATCGACTTTACAAGAATATTGCTTTGACTAGCGAGGGCCGAGGGGTAACTTCATTATAATGTCATCTTGTTGCATACTAAAAATGTTGGTAGATTTTGAAATAATTTAAGGACATTGATGAGTTTTCTTCTTAAAAAGCATGAGGTCAGTGATGACTAAACAAGGGAAACATTATTACGAGTAATATATACCATTCGTTGTTTGATAGAGAGGCTTAAACATGGAAAAAGGTGAACCAAAATGTTAGTGATTTCATTTTTCTTTTTTCTAAAGACATGCTTTGTCACTTTCAGTTTTAAATCACCATTTATAACTTTTAGAAGATTTAATTCTGGACTGAAAAAAAGAAAAACTTTTACCAAGTAATCTGATACCTATATTGGCTTTTTTTTTTTTTGTTTAATCTCTGATAAGAATTTAAACAGAGAAATATTCAAGTCATATTGTGCAATTATAGATAGTCCAATTATCCAACTAGTAAATTCCTCCACTCCTACTAAACCATATTTATAAAAGTTTTTTCATCAGTTTGCAACAGTTATGGTCAAGCAGTTAGTGGCCCCATTGCTTAGTTGTAACTTTTTTGTCACAATTGGTAACATATATCACGTGGCACGTGTTAATTGACTCAAAGATGGTCCACCTAAAGGGTTAGGTCACGTATTCTTTCGTTTTGTGGTTGAAAAATCAAAATAAAAGCTATTAGAGTATTAGTACTACTAATAATTAATTAGATCGATAGACTAATATTTCATGCGATAAACGTTTAATATAACATAAATAAAAGCTGAGATTGTACTTATACCCATAATAATTATGATCCAATTCACATTAGGAACCACTTATAAAAGAATTACAATACTAGTATGAAAAAGGAGTAAAACATAAAACCAACATATTAAAATCAATGTAATGATATAATTTATCAAGTGAAATAAACTGAAAATATTGTAAAGCTCAAGACACTAAAACCAAAAATATAGTCATATGTTCTGATTAATTAAACTCGTGTGATCCGTATACATGGTTGATTGATGCAGCAAGTATGCATTGTTCGGCATCCCATGGGCTAAAATGTGTACTCACTTTACCAAAACATACAAAATAATTGTAATGACACTTAGTATTATCCGGTAGGAATCTAATGAGTAATCGATATTGTTACAAACTCATTAAAACAACTTTTACACACCCAATACTACAACAAACCGGTTAATAACGATAAAGGAAAGCTCATGATCAAAAACATAAAATTATATAAGGTCGTTTGATAAAACGTATATTGTATTAAAAGAGAAAAGTGAGTAGAAAAGTGAGTATAAGGTTGTTATGCATTCAACTTGGGTGAAAAATTCCTCACATATCAATATTTTAATATTTTGAATAAATGTTTCCCCCGTGATTTTATGGTTTAAAAAAAGATATATGAAGTATTTTTAACCCAACTTAAATGTCTAATAGACTTATATTTCCTTTCCCGTATTAAAAACCAATTAATTAAGAGCTTTTGACTTCTTCGTAACCATGTTTCGTAAAGAACGTACCGATTTCTTGGACTTTTATTCACAATTATAATTTTATTTTATTTTCATTATAATTTTCTTGAACAACAAAGAACATATAATTTATTTAAAAAGTAATATATGCATCTATATATATATATATATATATATATATAAGATAAGATAGTTTTTTTCCTAAGTGACACTTTTATTTTCGTGCTAACTAGGTTTTTTGTTTAGGTGACATTCTCTGGTAATTTTAATTTTTTTTAAGATATATTGACATTTAAATATATATTTTTTAATGCTCATGTGACATTTCATTTACCACGTCATCATTTGTTTACGTTTTTTTTATATATATTGACATTTAAACCTATATGTTTTTAGTGCTCATGTGACATTTCATTTGTCACGTCATCATTTGTCTATGTGGACATTTGCTCTCTCTCTCTCTCTCTCAATTTTAAATAGCAAATAAAAAAACCAAATACAAGATTAGAACTCATGACCTCTAAGTATTAATATTATGCACAAACCACTTGATCTAACTTAATATTTAGTGAATAATAAAAATAAGGGAGCCGTATATATTAATGATGTTTAGCTTAGTTGGTCAGAGGCACTCTCGGGTTTACCCAAAATCTTGAACTGATCCATAGCGATGACAAACCTTGGAGTTTTTCCCTCCGAATACTTGTAACGTGTAATATTTCGTTGTTTAGAGTACGTGCAAACTTCACCATTAAACATTGAAGTTTCCCTAATTGATGTCGTATACCGACCGAATGTTCGGGAAAAAAAAACAAAAAACAAGATGACATAATTATATGGGAATGATAAATGAACAAATTATGACGCGTCAACACAATATGTTAAACCTTGTGAATTGTGATCATGATGGATTGAATGGTCAGTTAGGATTTTTAAAAACTAGTTTTGTACTTGTGCGATGTGACGGGGCATAGAAAAAAAAACTGGTTAATTAGCGGTACCCGCGCGATTACCAAATCACCGTACCTATGGCTATGTGTGTTTTAGACGGCGGAGACGACGACGGTTTTGGGGGGGCGGTGGCTATATGTGTTTTAGAGGGAGGTGGTTCTGAAGGAATGTATGTGTGTCTTTTGTTGTTCGAGGGGGGGGGGGGGGGGGGTGGATGTATGGGTATGCTTTTTGGTATAATATGTGAATAACTTCAGGGGAAGGGATGAGAGACAAATTGGGCGTAAGGTTTTCTTAAGGGTATTTTTGATATTTCAGGATTAAAGTGTTTGGTGGTAGTGTAAATTAAAAGGGTAAAATAGAGAATTTAAAGGTAGAGTGTTTAATTTGGAGATGAATAGTTTGTTTATATATGGAGTATAGATGAAATGAAAAAAAAAAAGACACGTACGGATATTGTATCATTGTTAAGACTTACGAGCATGATACCCGCACAATGCGGCGACGGTGGTTGGAAAGACGGTTTAGTGGTGTCGGTGATGGTACTATTGGTGGTGTTGGCGGTGTCAAGTGGTGTAGCTTGATGTAATCGTGATAGTAGAAATTTTTAGAAGATAAGGGCTTAAAGTGTTAATTATTAAAATAAAGGTTTAGAGTGTAAATTATAATTTATTATGGGTAAAACATAAAAAGTCAAGGGTAATTTTGTTAATTTAAATATAGAATTACTTAGAAATAAAAAAAGACTATTTTTTTTTATATGGGAGTAAAGAAGAAGATGATGTTATATATGTAGAATTGTCATGTCGTTTGCTAGCTTGAAATTAAATGAAAATATATCTTATGTTTTTCAAAGGAAAAAATTGCGCTATATTAATTAAGATCCAATAAGTATTGTGATTTTACGATATCTACCAATAAACTAAAATATGATTGTGACATTATATTAAAGCGATAAGTGTCGTTATAATCATATTTAACTAAAAAAAATATATTTAATAAATTCCTTATTTTATTTACATTTATATTCCTATTTAAACTAAGACATTAGTAAGATAATAGAGTAATAAATTTATTATTTAAACTAAGATATCCCTTTTTTATTAATAAAGTTTACTATTCATAAACAATATTAGAACTTCTACAAATCAATATTCAAACTTTTACAAATCCATTGCTTATATATAAATTGTTATACGAATCATTTTACCCCATCACTTATTTTCTGTACAAATATTGATTATATATTTGATTATCACGTTTTATCATCATGATTATATATTTGATTGTATCATTACTAATATAAGAAGTAATAATATTAAATTTTAACCATACTCTGATAAAAAAATTTCGCTATTAGGATACATACGATTTATCTACCAATAAACTAAAACAGGATTAAGATATTTTTGAAATGACATGTGGCGTAATCTTTGATAGACATCCTTTTAATTTATTTATTTTATTAAATTAGTTTTTTTATTTGTATATAGATTCAATTTCCTTATTAGACTTAGACATAAACTCTAACTTTTGGCTTATTAATAAAAAAATAGATTATAAACTGATTTGATTGATGCTTCTCATTAATAAATTGTCTCTTTTTCTTTTTCAATTCTTCAAGTCCTATTACTTATATTACTGTTTATCATAATTTAGCTTTGATCATCGATTACTTAAACCACAATTGATTTCATACTTACGAATCATATATGAGGCATATTCAAATTTTTTTATAATATAATCTACTCGTATATAGATACCGTACATCGTATGAGTATTAAGACTATATATACGCAATCCATACATCGTACGGGTATTAGGACTGGTTTTACTTTATTTAACGGGAACATACTTCTATACTAGTTTTTATTATTCTAATTTGAAAATTAAATACATGTATTTTAGTGGCGAAAGTTCAATTCTTTTAACGTCACAACTTGAACATTTAGTTGGAAAAAAGAAATAAAAAAGTCTAAACGGCTACACAATAATAAGATTTGACTTAATCATGCATGCATGTTTTTTATTTAATTGTATAATCGAAATTAAAATTGACTAGTACAATTGGTCAGAGGTATCCCATGTTTTATCCAAGGTATTGAGTTCGATCTTTATGGATGACAAGTCTTTGGGTTTTTTCATCCGAATAGTTGTAACGGTCTCTGGTCAACATCTCATTATCTAGGATACACAAGGCTTCACCATTATACAGTGAGGTTTCCCTGATGTCACATACCAACTGACTGTTCGAAAAAAAAAAAGCGAAATACGGTAAGAAATAGAAATAACGAAAGCGACTGGCAATCGTTTTTATTAATTATCAAATCTTTGAGGCATTTTCAATGAGATATGATATGATAATTGAAAAAAGAAATGAAAGATTTTAATTATTGAAGCTACAAAGATTAATCAGAAGTGAATGGGTTGTATCGATAACAACATGTCACTCTTAACAGTTTATATGCATGTCTCATTTCCAATATTATCCAGATGATGTTAACATGTAAATACATGAAAACAATATATATGTTTATTAGTAAAGATAGAAATGAAGTTTTGTGAATTCTCCCCGTAACTAGAAGAGATCATATATAAAGAAAAAACTTAGTTATAATTAAATTATATTAGAGGTGGGAAAAGGATATTAAGGAAAATAACGTATGTTACTAATGAATATATTGATAAAAAAAAAAAAACAAGAAGGCATAAGGATTATCTTTCAAGCCGCGTACTTAATATTCCGTCGAAAATAGTCTTTAGTGACGGACTAACGACGGATTTGAGCGTTGGTGAAGCCCAACTTCTAGTAATGATTCAATATTTTAAGGTCATGATTAATTCTCTTAATTGATTAGCTTAAAAATCTTTTTAACTAATTAGATGATGACATGTGAAAGTTCAAAATGGGAGATTAAGAAATAGATTAAATGGAATCCACTTGTCACATTCATAAGGATTTGGGAGGATTTTTAGACTAAGTTTTAGGTGAATCATCATTTTCCATATTTTAATTTTCAAGATCCGTTAAAAAGAACCCGACAACTAAGAAACAAGTATGGGTAAAACCCAATGAATGAAATAATTGAGTTAAATATATTAGATGGGCTTAACCCACCGGCCACACCAATAGGCAATCCACAACCCGGGGCCTACATTTCATCCACATGCACGAAACATCCATTTGGTGAGCTTATTCATTATATATACACTAGCTCTAGCTCCATAACCATCTCCCTCATTCCACAACATTCATCCAAAAATTTCTATCATCCTCCACAATGACATCTGATCTTGAAAATGCCACTTCCACGTCATATTCCCCTTTGCCGGATTCCGATAAGCCATCGTCATCTCATCGGAGACGACCTATTACCCTCTTGTCCGGAATTTTTCTATCTATGTTACTTTTATCATCTTTAGTTGCTATTATGTTCAACCAACATAACCAAGTAGTACATAAAGAAGAAATTGATACACTGACACCCCCAAAGGCAAAACCCGTCTCTAGAGGGGTTTCCCAAGGGGTGTCTGAAAAAACAAATTTCCAACTGTCATCATCCGACACGGATGAGATATATCCTTGGACCAATGATATGCTTTCTTGGCAAAGAACTGGCTTTCATTTTCAACCTCCTAAAAACTGGATGAATGGTACGTACGGTATAATAATTAAATTAATACTCTTTTAGAAAATGAAGATTTTAACAATTAATAAAGATTTGTTTTTTTTCAGCTCCATGATTCGGCTAATCTTTTTCTTTTTGTGTTTCTTCTCTAATTCTTAAACTCCATTGATGCGTTGACTTGGGGTGATGGATATATCCTTCTATATATACATATATAGATCCCAACGGTATGCCATCGATCCCTTTTTCTTTAATTATGATTATTTTCTTGAAATAGTTTTATATCTAAGATTTTTGGTAGTAATGTAGTATCAATTGTCTTCTGATAATTATTTTTTACGTGTACGAAAGAAAATTCTTAACTCGAAGAGCTACATAAGCTTTCTATATAGGGATAAGTATCTTGGAATGTTATAAACTTTGGACGAATGTTTATAGTAGGAAATAACTAAAGTTGTGTTTATTATATGTAAACAACTTTAAAAAATGTTTATTGTGTATAAGAAAACATACGTGTCAACCATATAGAGGTGTCACTTGTCTGATTTTAATTGGTTGAATACATTTTCTTGCATACAATAAACATTATTTTCGATTTGTTTACATACAATACCCACAACTTTAATTATTTTCTACTATAGACATTCGTTCAAAGTTTATAACATTTCAAGATATTTATCTCTCTGTATAACTTTGAAAGAATCATTTAAGACATAAAATGAGTGCTGTAACTAATATTATAATATTAATAACGTGGTCAACTCTTTTTTGCCAATATTTGTGGAAAAGTAAGATTACTTTATCAAAATTTTCACTTCTTGTCATGCAAGGAATAATTAAGATTTTTCCACGTATGTAAACAAATTGAATTTTAATGTTCTTGTACCACATATTAATCTTAACTAACAGATAATCAAAGTATTTTAAAAAAATAATAAAAAGAAAGAAAACTTTATTAGTTATATCTTATCTCGATCTAAAAAATAAATAATTTGTTTAATTAGCTTGTTTTAATAACAATAACTATTATAATATCAGATAGTAAGATGGAAATTTAACAAATTAATTAAAGGGACCTATCTAACATTAAGGCTTGATATATACTAGTCATAAATTGGATAGATAAATGTCGCTATACTTCTATCATGAACTGTCTATAAATTGTGTGGCCTATAAACAACCTAATGTAACCTTCTTTTCCCAAAGGAAGAAAATTCAAAATTCTTTAATAGCACGTGTGTTTTATAGTTTGGACAGCCGGGGATGTACATAAAGTAACTTTATTCTTATTTATTTATTTATGTTTTTATTTTTAACTCTTAATCTTTTGTATAAGTCAAGCAAGGATGATATATGTAATCTTTATGTTGGACAATCTGTAAAATTTGAATAGATTTTCTTAGATGTATTTTTAAAAGTATAGAAAATAAAATATAGGTCATTTCCAAAAATTAATGTGTGATTTAATTAATGTATAGAATAACAGGATCATATGTATACCTACGTGGAAAGCTTGCATACCCCACATTTTGAATGTCTTATCTGGAAATTTTCAAATGTTTCTCATCATTATTATTATTATTTTCTGTTAAATTTTTTTTTTTTTTTCTCATCTATTTTGATATTTGCTTTTCAACTATTAACAATCACACAGGTATACATGATAGAATAATATATATATATATATATTGAACTAGCTAATCAATTCGGATATGTTAATTAGAATATTAAAATCATAAAAATATATTTAAAAAGTATATGTAATGTTTGTTATTATAATATTATAACTTAATATAAAACTTATAATTCAACAAACACAAAAATTATATAGTTAAAAAATCAACTAACACAATAATAATTTATAAAATAAAATGACTATGGCTTTAAGTAAATAAAAAAGACATTTTATTTATAATATTATATAAAATAGTATTTTTTTTTCTTAATTAAATAATTAATTTTTTATTAAACATGTAAAAGGCTATTCTTATTATTTTTTTTTATATATATATTTTTTTATATATATGACATCATAATTAGATATAAAAAAATTTATGGGGAAATATAGATTTGTCACATCAAAAACTTTCTAAAAAAAACTTGTAGGGAACAATCTTTGTTTTATTTATTATAGAGATAATATTTTGCTAAACAAAATTTCTTATTTTTGGCATTTTCAGACTTTTGATAAAAATAATCACCTAAAGCTATGAACAAAACCAAAGAAAAAAAACGATCTAAAATTTCTGGAGGGACCGACTCAATAGTTGACAAAAACTTCAAAATATATAGAAATTGATAGTTGCCATACTTATTTGGTGAGATATACACTAATTTGTATATGAAAAAAATGAGTATGAGGCTGTTATGTATCTAATTTGGGTGAAAAACCCCTCACATACTAATATTTTAATATTTTAAATAAATACATGGCTCCCCATGATTTTTACCTTTTAAAAAAAAGTATGTGAAAAATTTTTCATCCAATTTAAATACCTAACAGCTATTTGCATATTGGCACCATTTTTTTGAGAAAACAAAAAGGGCTGGAAAAGCTGTAAAATAAACAAAAGGGAGACCCACCATATGATCCGAATCAGAGCTGAGGTGGATTTTGGATAAAGTATGCAAAAATCGTGGATCATGTTAAACATGTCCATCTTCATCGACCCTACACGGCTACACCCACCTATCCATCCATACAAATTATTGCTGTTCCGTGAATTGACTGTTTCTTTTGACGACGTTTAAACGTTAAATGTCGGATACGTACGATAACTATATATTTTCCATTCATTCTTACAAGCTTATAATAAAATACTTCTTGTTTGTTAAAATAGTTAATTTCAGCATGAATTGATTTTAACCGATAATAGCAATAGTGTAATACTAAAATCAACATGCAATCATTATGGCCTTATGGGCTTAAAGCCTTAAAATTATGTGTGAGTGAGTTTTCAAATCCACCTATATATAAGTGGGTTAAGAAAATAATCAAACTAATGGATTTAATACCTAATTTATAATTTCAAAATTATTAACCACACAATATTGATAAATTGAAACACGTACATTTCCTTGTTCCCATACTTCTAAATCAAATCCATCCTAAGTTTTTTTCCTTTGCATTTTCTACTATATGTTTTTATTATGCTAACTTATTATAGTCACCAACCATATTATAATTTAGTTTTTTTTTGTCTTTGTCTATATTTACACGAAACCAGCAATCTTACATCATTTCTATATTTTTGTGCTAACTTATAATAGTCAACAACCATATTATATACGAGTATTTCTTTGTCTATATTTTTACAAAACCAGCCATAAATTAGCAATCTTTGTCTAGGTGTCTGCGTAACGCCAACGGTTTGGTTAACTAAGGTGTTGGAACCACATTAAATGTGACCGTCACTACTATACATCCGTGATATAATAATTGACTATAATTGAAATCCATATAGTAAATATACTATGGACATTTACTACGAGTATTATAAAAATGTTATAGGGTATGATTGAAACTTCAGGGGCTAATATAGTACACATTAAACACCAGGTAAACACAACGAGCTAGCAAGTTTCAACCGAGGAGGCCGTTGGTAATTAATAGTCTTGTTATTTTTTGTTGATGATACTGTATTTAGAAACTATTAATTAATGTACCAATAATTAAGTTATATTTGTTGATGATATATTATGTACCACCACCACGACAGGTCCATTATATCACATGGGATGGTACCATCTATTTTATCAATACAATCCGGATGCAGCTGTATGGGGAAACATCACATGGGGACATGCTGTTTCAAAGGACTTAATCAACTGGTATCATCTCCCTTTTGCCATGGTCCCAGATCAATGGTATGATATCAATGGTGTTTGGACTGGTTCTGCCACCATCCTCCCTGATGGTAGGATTGTCATGCTTTATACCGGCGACACCGATAAGGAAGTCCAGGTCCAAAACTTAGCGTACCCCGCCAATTTATCTGATCCTCTTCTCCTAGACTGGGTCAAGTATCCAAATAACCCGGTTTTGGTCCCTCCACCTGGCATTGGGACTAAGGATTTTAGAGACCCGACTACAGCATGGCTTGGGCCAAATGGGAAATGGAGGATTGCAATAGGGTCAAAGGTTAATAAAACGGGCTTAACGTTGGTTTATGAAACGGAAGATTTCACGAGCTATGAGTTGTTGGATGAGGTTATGCATGCGGTTCCTGGCACGGGTATGTGGGAATGTGTTGACTTTTATCCGGTGTCAACAATCGAGTCAAACGGGTTGGACACGTCAGTTAATGGACCGGGTGTTAAGCATGTGTTGAAATCAAGTTTGGATGATGATAAACATGACTATTATGCACTTGGGACATATGACGCAATTAGTAACAAATGGACACCTGACAATCCGGAACTAGATGTAGGTATCGGTTTACGATTGGACTACGGAAAGTATTATGCATCAAAAACTTTTTATGACCAACACAGACAAAGAAGACTCCTTTGGGGTTGGATTGGAGAAACTGATAGTGAAACTGCTGACATTTTAAAGGGATGGTCTTCTGTTCAGGTAAAACTACAGAGTTAAACTATAAAAGGCATTTTGGTAATGGTAAATTAAACTGTAGTCAAATTAAGTTTAACAACAAGATTAATCCACAAAATCAATGTATTTTTAGCTAGTAGCAAAAAGTTTAATTTTTTTAAATCACTAAAGATGTTTTAAATGTACTGAATTAGTCCATTCCAAGAGAAGTGGTGTTCGACAAAAAGACCGGGACGAATGTACTTCAATGGCCGGTTAAAGAGGTCGAGAAATTGCGATCCAAAAAAACAACATACGAGAAAGTGCTTCTTAAACCAGGATCACTTGTGCCACTTGACGTCGGCTTAGCTACACAGGTAGTTAACTATATACATCTAGTGGATAGTGTGCTATAAATTGAGTTATACTAATTATACATATATGTGTCATTATCCTTAATCTTTATTTTTTAAACTTAAATAATTGCAGTTAGACATATTAGCCACTTTTGAGATTGACAAGCAAGCGGTCGAGGGCGTACTTGAGGCAGATGTGGGTTACAATTGCACAACAAGTGGTGGTTCTTCTTCAAGAGGAGCACTTGGACCATTTGGGTTGGTGGTTCTTGCAGACGAAACGCTTACCGAACAAACTCCTGTTTATTTCTACATCGCCAAAGGTGTTGATGGGGCTGCTACTACATACTTTTGTGCTGATCAATCCAAGTAAACTTTGTCACTTGTTGTCCCACAAACTATATTTAAATACACGAAAATAATATATATGAGAGCTAACCTTGAAAATATATATATATGCAGATCATCAACAGCTTCAGATGTCACAAAATTAATCTATGGAAGCAGTGTTCCTGTGCTACATGACGAGACTTTTAGCATGCGATTATTGGTATGTAACATTGCTTAAATTAATTATAAGGCCTTTTTTCCATGTTGCTTGAAAAATGACTTTACAACCATACATGTACATTATGTATTTAATTTATAAACCTTTTTTAATTTACAGGTTGATCATTCAATTGTGGAAAGCTTTGCCCAAGGCGGAAGGACGGTAATAACATCAAGGGTATATCCAACAAGAGCAATTTACACAGCAGCAAGGGTGTTCCTGTTTAATAATGCAACAGGAATAAGTATCACAGCAAATGTAAATGCCTGGAACGTGGAGTCCGCACAGCTTGACCATTTCCCTCTTGGTCAACATTAAAAACTACATTCATCATCTACTTATTTGTTATTATTAAATATCATACGAGTACGTAGTTTATTTATTTTTGTGACCGGCAATTCAAGCCGGCCCACAGTCAGCTGCTTATGTTTCCATTGAGCAGATTATGGGTTATTAAATTCTTAACGAAATGGTTGCGTCTAAGCCGTCTACCCATGATATGTTTGTGATCACTGGTTTGTATAAGTTGAGCAGATTATGGGTAATTATTAAAGGGGATAAGGTGGTTGTTTCTCTTGGTATCTCACTCGGTGATGTTAATAGATGGAATTATGGATGCCATGTTTTGGATAAATTTGTTATTGTGTAAATTAAGGTTTTATTGAGATATATATGAGTTTTACAAAGTTGATTTTTTGCGTCAATGGTAAACTCGTACGCTGTGTTAGCTGGGTTTTGGATTTTGTACCATTAGAAATGTCTATTTTATTGAACCGTGAAAGGATAAAAATATAAAGTGGATAATACTCGTAATATGCTTACATGGATTTAGGTGGGCTAGCTGTATATATAGGCCATCCTACAATTTAGAGTTAATGACATAAATCGTCCCTGTAGTTTACCAAAATAGTCATATTTCGTCCTTAAAAATCCAAAACCTCACGGACAGTCCTTTATAGGAGGATAAGGTTCACGTTTGGTCCTTTGACTATTTGACCGTCACTTTATCTCCGTTAAACCCCCCACGTGCCTCCCACGTGAGGAGTATTCTAGTCATTTGCACTCTAAAGGACGAAAGGTGACTGTTTTATTAAACCACAGGACGATTTATGTCATTAACTCTTTACAAAAACCTGATATTTTTTCATCCTTTTGTTTCACTTACTTAAAGCCTAGATATTCTAAAATTAAATACATTATATACAGATACATAAACACAATAATACGTATATCACTATTTGAAGATCAATCTATCCAATTTCATTCATCCATTCAAATGAAATGGCTGCCATTAATCAAAGGCAGAGAACACAGCAAAAAAAAAAAAGAATGAATGAACATGAGGATACCACCACTTTCCTGCAAACCACCGTTGGGTTTTTTAGGCGATCAGACCGTCGAATATTTCAGGCCATCTGTTGTACATATCTAAATGGTGACGACGGGGATGGGAGGTCGACGTTATGGTGATCGGATTTTATTGATATAGGTATAGATCTGGATATAAATATCGTTCGGAGGTGGGGTGCGGTGGTCGGATTAGATATATATGGATCTGGATATAAATGGTGACAACAAATTTTATAGATTTAGATACAAGTCGGCGGTGTGGTGCCCGACGGATGTGCGAGCACAACAACATGTGGGTCTCCATTTGAGACTGCCAGATGTGGCGTTGAGGGTCGAGTGGGGGGGGGGGGTGACGTTAGTGGTGGCGATGAATGGGTCTGACGAAGTTGGTGATGAGTAAGGCTGACAGAGACGGTGAATTTTGAGGTGCCGACGTTTTTTGGTGGTGTGGTGATTAGCGGTGGCGGTAGTGTGGGTGTTATATGGCAGGTGGTTTTTCGACGGGGTGATGGAGGTGTGGAGTAGGTGTTGTTGATGTTGATGTCGAGCGTGTGGTTTTCCGGTGAGGTAGCCGGAAACTCCAAAAACAGTTTTAGAAAAAGGTACAAACTATAACTTAGATAGAGAGAGAGGGAGAGAGAATGATAAAGAGAGGGGGTGACAAAATGAGGTATATGAAAAATTTAGAGATATATGTATAGATTTATACTTAGAAAGAGATAGATGTAGATGTATAGATATATCCATAGATTGGTTTAAAAGGATTAGAAAAGAAGAAGATGATTTATTTTTTGTTATTATTAAAAGAAATAATTATACCTTTTGGTTTTGTAAAGAGTTAATAACATAAATCGTCCTTGTGGTTTACCAAAATAGTCATTTTTCATCCTTTAGAGTGAAAATGACTAGAATACCCCTCACGTGGGAAGCACGTGGGGGGTTTAACGGAAAGAAGGTGATGGTCAAATGGTCAAAGGACCAAATGTGAACCTTATCCGCCTATAAAGGATTGTCCTTGAGGTTTTGGATTTATAAGGACGAAAGGTGATTATTTTAGTAAACCATGGGGACGATTTATGTCATTAACTCTACAATTTATGATGGGAATGTAAACGCCATCTTAAATCCTCTTAACAATTTAGCTATGACATTTGTTAAATCAATGGATCAAATTAGGAGAATGAGTGGAATATATTTGTAGGGGTTATGTATTTAAAACATTTATTAAAGTAAAATAAATAAAAACATGATCTTATTTTATTTGTTTTACTTTAATATTTGTTTTATTTTACTTAAAATTTATATTTATATCGTTAGAAAGATTATTAGGCTATTTATTAGGTAAATATATTATTTTCCATATATAAACAATTATCCATACCATTTCCGTTGCACTACAACATGATAACAATAAACAAATATTGTCCGCACGAAGTTTTCCCCCTAGTTACTAACTAAACCTATGTGTTTAGTATCTTATTAGATAAAAAAATATATAAATACTAATTGTAATAGTAGTTTACGATATTTGAACGTCTATTTCTATCTTGTAGTTCAACTTCTACGGTTGTTTTTATTATATGTAGTTTATGAGAAATAAATGATAAATAACTAGCCTAGTATGTCACTTTGTTGTGTATATACATAATAGATGTAAATGATGTCCGATTATATATTCACACCATATATACCTTATCTTCTAAAATATTTATTTACATTACTCTTTAAATATCATTCGGCATCGCGACCACCACCTGTCACCGCTATCACCATAAAGTAATCTTCATTATCACACCGTTGTTACATTGCACATGTAACGTTCTAATACAAAACTTCACTTTATTAAATTTATATACTATCTCCGTCTCATATTAGGTGTTTAATGTTGACCTTTTTAGGTTTTTTTTTTCCAACTTTAACCGTAAATATTATTGTTTGTGTTATATAACACTTGATATAATATGTATTTACTGATTGAACATCAACTAATATATAACACAAATGAAGATATATACTGTTACACTGTATTGTTTAGTTAACTTAAGAGTGAAAAAAAAATAAGAGGGGAGAGAAAATTTTCCCTCCTAATTACCTCAACAATGAGAGGAAAAGTCTTGGAAGCAAAAACAACTACACTTTCCTCCCTTCTCCTCTTTACTCATTTCTTTTCCATACTTAAAAAGTCTTAAAGAATGAATTTTATCCTCTCCAATTCTCTATTTTTTACACTTAAAAAAATCTTAAGAATTGAAATTTATAGTTTTCTCACTTTTCTCTTTTCCTTATTACACAAATCAAACTAAACAATTGAGTGTTAAAGTACGAAAGAAATTTTTTTTGAGTTAAACTAAAATGGGTCATAGGCTCGTACCATCATAGGGAGTATTTTGCTTCACAAAACAACTACCTTGCACAAAGAAAATAATCATACATATGTTCGTCATTTCTGTAAATAACATGTTTGTTAAACCCAAAGTAGTTTAGAATGGTGGAAGCGACTCAAGCGAAGACATGTCAGTTCAAGTTCTTAGAAAGCCCAATAAGGGCATGGTTAGCAGCCCCTCTTATTCTTTTGATCGATAAATATAACATCTGTTTGATCTACTAATAATGATAATTCGCTTATGATTTCAGGTGCTAAATGATCGTGAATCGCTTAATTCGTTTTTCTGGACCCACCCACCCATTGTAAGTTACAGTATCTATCAATCTTTTTTTTTTTCTTTTCAAAATACTCTTAATTGACATTGTGTTTTCCAATCCTGTATAATTGATTTGTTTTAGATGTTGATGATGATGATGCTTCAAATCTGATTACATTTTTTATTTTTTATTTTTTATTTTTTTGCAGGTGTCGTACCTTGAATCTTCACGGCGGCCGCTGATGCCGAGGTATTTTCATCATCTTATTCGTTGATTTTTTATGCTATTAAATTATTAAATTTCAAAACCAACTAACTATTCATATTGCCACTAATCAAACATAAGTTACAAGTGTATTGATTTAGAGTTTTTTTTGTGTACATATATTGACATGTAACAAGTAAAAAAGTATGCTTTTCACATTATGTATTTAATATCTTAAAGCGTCATTTAACACCTAAACGAAGAATTAATATTGTTTATTGACAATATGTAAAATCTAAACTCTATAACTCGCAAATTTACTCATTTTAAGGTGTTATTTAGTGGTAATTTTGAGCCTTTAATATAATTGATGGCAAATTTGCTCTTATATCATATTTCGAATGGTAAATTTGTTCTTTTAACCATATCAAGTTCCAAAACATATTTCGAATGGTAAATTTGTTCTTTTAACCATATCAAGTTCCAAAACTAAATGTCTGTATGTATTTTTCAGGTTACAGTTATCTGTATCGACAATTCTACGAATACGGCCTATAATAGGCGTATCCGTAATGCTCAGTTTGAGGCTATTATGCTCTATTGTAAAACTAAATTGAAGGTTGGGGCTGCAAAACAACATACTGTATCATTATTTCTCATTTATGTTGAAACTACATTTTGAAATAATTTTTTCTGGACGACAGTGTAATCGAGAGAATAATGTGGGCATAATTTCAATGGCTACATCACAACATGGTCTTATGCTTCCTTCTACACGTAATCTTCCCGATATCCTAAGCTGCCTTCAAAAAAGTATGGCTTCCTTTTAGTTGGTTAGCTATATATATATATATATATATATATAGGGGCGGTTATTTATAGTACAAGAAATCTAAAAAGTACGAAAGTACAAGTTTCTCCTTCTCCCTTCTTCTCCGGCTACCGCCGCCAACCACCACCTTCTTCTCCGGCGACCGCCACACCTCTTACTTCTTCCTTCTTCTCCGGCGAGACAACCACCGCCACCACCTCCGGCGACTTTTCCCGGCGAGAATCAGGTTCGTTTTCGGGTGGATACGGTACGAGAGTTGCCCTCTTCCGTTCTAAACTGGTTGTCAAGGGATGCATATGGGAATCGTATGGATTTGATGGGCAGCGATCCAAGAGATGGTGGCGGTTTGATACGGTACGGGCGAAACCCTTGCTGCCGGCGTCCGCGCCGTGGTTGGGGTGGTCGGAGATGATGGCGGTGGCGGTGGTTGTCTCGCCGGAGAAGGAGGTGGTAGCTGGCGGCGGCAGTCTCGCCGGAAAAGAAGGAAGAAGGAGGAAGAAGATATCCCAATCTACTTTTTGGATTGCTTGTACTATAATTATCTTTCCAATATATATAATATATATACTTTTATAGGTGAAAGTTAATTTAGGGACGCACTTTTAAATTAGGGACACTTCTCAATTATTCATTTTTTCACCATCTTCGAACCACCACCATCATCTCCGACCACCACCATGATCCTCCAGCGACCACCGCCACCACGACTTACGCATGTGTAAATTATAACTTACACATGTGTACGTTATACAACCACCATCACCACCACCACCACCATGATCTCCGACCATCACCATGATTCTCCGGCGACGGCGACGGCGACCACCGCCACCCACGGCTTACACATGTGTAAGTTACATGTCCTTAATGGTCCCTAATTTAAGATGTCCCTAAATTAACGCACCCTTACTCATATATATGTGTGTGTGTGTGTGTGTGTGTTATTGAACCGATAAGGGTCTATGGTTGTTTCTTAGTTATACGTTATGGTGGTGAGGCGAAATTTTCACGTGCGATATATGGTGCATGTTCAGTTCTTTCCAAGAGTCCCCCACATATGAAAAGAAGAGTAGTTGTGTTTGTTGGAGGGTATGTAATTCTATGCTTAATTGTTTCATCTATGTTATGTATAAAATATGGTGCCAGTAGAACCTTATCTTATTAAGATGTTTTTCTTTATTTACAAAATAAACATAGGCCACCAATGTGGCAATAGCGCAGTAGTACTCGTCACCTATGATGCTTAGTGCTCATAGGGGAAGTCTTAAATGACAAGGGTTCGATCCTTGGGGATGCGCATATCCTGTGGGAATTAAGTGGAGGTATTTCACCGGCACCTAAAGCCTTACGGGGTGATATAGGTGGGTATCCAATCTAAGGGATACTGGGCAGGGTCCCTTCCTTCAATCCTAAATAAACATAGGCCCAATAGTTTCCTAAATAAAACCAAATATCCTTTCCAATTAGAATAGGTCAGCCGCTATCTCTTTCTCCTACGCTTCATTTTTAGTCTAGACAACGATTTCAATTAACTGGAACGACGAACTATGAACCGAAGCCCAGGAACATGATTTACTGGTATAATACGTCAAATCGGGTACTTTTATTCTCACGATTTGGATCACGTTTCCCCAATGTCTGTATTACTTTGTACTGCGATTCGGTAAGGGGTACCCTACGAAGATCGTGGGGGGTTGAACGTTTCCTGTGACTATAAAATAATGAGTCAACTTTCCTAGAACAACTTCTAAACTTGAGACTCGGTACTCTAAGTAACGTCTCTCAAGCCACGTCTATCATCACTTTCGAATTGGTCCACTCTTCCAGCTCAGCAGCCACTGCATCCCACATACTCCCCCTGATGTGGGTTTTCTTATGAATGCACTCTCAGCAAATTTAAGTTTTGGTAATGGCTTTATAAGAATGTCAGCTTAATGCTTTGTACCGCTTACATGTTCCACCTCAATTAATCCTTCATCAACACAGTCTCAAACTGGCTATCTGATGTAAGTACCCTCCATTTTTGTTCTTTTAATGTATCCTACCGGGTAACATCCTATTTGTAACCGGTAATGCCACGTTGGATGTAACAAAAAATAGGGCACCATCCTTCATCAACACAGTCTCAAACTGGCTATCTGATGTAAGTACCCTCCATTTTTGTTCTTTTAATGTATCCTACCGGGTAACATCCTATTTGTAACCGGTAATGCCACGTTGGATGTAAAAAAGAATAGGGCACCGGAGTGTAATCAACTATGAGCAAATGGTTATGTAATGTAGTGACCGACGAAAGTGTTAAATTGATCTAAGAGCCTTTCTGTTTTGTTCGCTCGATGTATGCTACTGGGTTACTTCCACGACTTTATACTCCGGGCATCTTCTCCGGCTAATTTCTGATACTATCTTCGGTAACAACAATTTTTTCCGGAGAGCAAATGTGAAACTGTAACTCAATGTGTAACTTCAATCCCGAACACAATTCAACACTAGATATAAGTAGATACCTATATACATTTATTGATATTAGAACATGATTCAATAATAATGATATAACTTCCATTTCTAAACTTTGAAACTAGATATAGCTAGATGTATATATACATTTATAAATGCATTGTACGTAGCTATGGTCCTACTGTTTCCTCTTCGAGGACAAATCCCAAATCTTGTTCCTAAAATCATTTTAATTTCATTTCTTTCACTTTTTGATGGTGACAAACCCTAACCCCCAAATGAGACTGTGTTATGATCACCCCATCATCGTTAACCATAAAGATCTAGACATCCCATCCCCACCTCTATCAAGATCCAACAACGTTGGTTTACAATGGGATAAAAAGGGGGGGATTTTGACAGAGGATGACGACGGTGGTTGTTTGGGTGGCGGCTGACATTTGTTTATTTTATTTGTGGCAGTCAGCGGTGGCACGTGTCTAGATGTGGAGACGGTGGAGAGATGGTTGCACCTCTTGAATGGAAGAAAAAATGAGACCGAGACCACCCACTACAACCTCGGCGGAGTCTAAGACCATCCACCATCCATCTCGTTGGAGTTCACAGCTCACAACTGTAATCATGACCGTACAACAGGTCAATCGGTACGTGAAATGAACAAAAATGAGAGGTTCTTACATCATATAGCCAGTTTTAAAGATCACTACATGACCATTAGGTCATAGTTGATTACACTCCTGTGCCATAATCCCAAAGTAAAATTAACATTGTTACGGCTACCGGTACAACAGGTCAACCGATACATTAAAAGAACAAAAATGGAAGGTGCTTACATTAGATAACCAATTTAAAAGGTCACTACATTACATAACCATTGAGTCATTGTTGGTTACACTCCAGTGCCATAATTCCATATTTATATGTTTGCTAATGAAGTAATTGTTTCTTGCTGTAGGCTTATAAATCTGCAAATGGGAGATGATAAGTCACATGGAGCGAATCTCAAACGTCTGGGTGTAGCTTTAGATGTTGTTAACTTCTATATAGTGAACCTAGACTACAAGGCTTTTGCACAAGCTAGTATCTTAACTGATAAATACCGTTATGCGAGGAAGGAACTTGGAGCACTTGTTACTGCTGCCAATAATAATGACAACAGCCACATAGTAGATATTGCGGATGTTACTTCTGTTGTTAAGATCCTATCCGATTCTTCTATATTAAAAAATAATCTCCATTACCTTGAGAATAAAGCTGCTGCAGATGCTGAACATGTTAAAAGAACCCAGTTTGATAAACCAGAGTTGAATAAAATTGCTGCAAATTATGAATATGTTCAAGCAAAAAAGACTCCCCGTATAGATTATAAAGTCAGAGAAGATTTAAGCCGTTGCAGAATATATAAACAAGGTGGGTTGGAACTGTCTCACAATGATAGTAATAGATTTCAGCCGTTGCGGAATCTGGATAACATTTCCCGTGACAGATTTGAACCCCAGAGAGAATGAAAAGATGAAGTCGGAAGCTACCTGGTGTTGCTTAATGTTTAAAGTATTTCCGCTGCTGAATTGTTTATGTTTGTCTGCAAAGCGGAACCATATAATACGTATAAGTGTGTAATGATCACTAGCATCACCTTAACTTGCTGAAGACAAGTGTTATGAATGACTTGTTATGCATTTTAAATCACATGTCCTTTCATTTCCGATCTTTTAATCACTTGCAATTGGTAGTCGGTTATTCATTTTCATTTATACCAGCTTATTGTACTTTGTGTGTTTAGTATGGAACTATGGATAAATCCAAAAGGCTTGAGTGATATTACTTCGATATTGCTCCATTACATTACAATATATGCATGTGCAATCACTTTTTTTTTTTGTATGATGCCAGCAATACATTGAAAGGAGTTTCAGGACGTTCACTTGCTTCAAATGAGAGAATTGATGTAAATAATTCGAGTAGATTATTAAGACTGTGAATTTTCCTATTTACATAAAAGATGTTGTAAACCTTTTTACTACATTTAAAAAAAACTAACCTATGAAAACTTGCTTAGGTGTATCGAGTGGAACGAGTGAGTCGAGCTTAACGAGCTATACTAGCCCTCTTAGGAAAGTAAATAAATTACGTTTGAAGATATTAGGAAAGTAAATCTGTAACCTAAAATGATATGATAAACACAATCATCATGATAAACATGAAAAAAGAAAGAAATATAATAATATATTGATAATCACGACATTAGCGCCAATTCGGTTAGAAAGAGGCCACATATCACGCCGATGAAACGAGAGAATGATCGTTGAGTGGTAGGCCAGCACACTCAAAGCTATGACACACCCGTAAAACACGCTCAAAGTTTTAAGGAAAAGCGGCTTCTAATCACTCTCTTATTAAATACTACATCATCACGTAAAATAAAAACCCCTTTTATGATCATTAGACCAAACATAACAACAACAACTATGTCGTTTTCTTGTCCTACGTTGTTGTTATTCTGTTGGTTTTATATTGGTTTGTTACTTTGTGGGTTTTGTTATGGCGGCGATCCATTTGCGAACTATGAACTCGAGTTTTCCTACATTACTGCTTCTCCACTTGGTGTCCCGCAACAGGTGACTAGTCTTATATTATATATGTTCTGGTTTTTCTTGTTTATGAATATTTTTATGTCACCGGCCCGTTTATAAGTCATAACCATGTGGCCGGTGGAGTGTCATGTTTCCTCCAAGGTCTCAGGATCAAACCCAACCCTAGGAAATTTCTTAGGTAAATGGCAACGGGCCGGCGCAAAAAAAGTAAAATGCCCTACATTTGATTAAAAAAATTGGCTTGCCATACCCGGATGACCCGAACAGAAAAAATCTTTTCCTTTTACCCGTTTTTAGGTCATAAAACGTTAGAAACATAAAATGGAAACAATTAAAAGTTCAATAAATACAAGCTATATATAAAGTTAGATAAATGTGAAGACGATGAACTAAATAAAAGTGTGGTATTCAATGGCAAAAAGGTTTGTTAGCCAGGCTTGAGTGATTTTAAGATAGTAATAATATAATGTGCTATGTACATATAAATAAAAAATGTTGACTCATATTTGAAGTAATAGATTTTTATGAAATCTGATCACAGGTTATAGCAGTGAATGGGAAGTTTCCAGGTCCAATACTAAATGTTACCACCAATTACAAAGTCGTTGTTAACGTTAAAAACAAATTAGACGAAAGTCTTCTCATCACATGGTATGTGGATGTCTTCTAATTTGATGTGTAAATTACAATGTAACTTTAATAATCTTATACATGCTGAATTTGGAAACTTATATTTGATAGGCCTGGAATAGAAATGCGACGTTCTTCTTGGCAAGATGGGGTGCTTGGCACTAATTGTCCCATTCCGTCTAACTGGAACTGGACTTATCGGTTTCAAGTCAAGGATCAAATTGGTAGCTATTATTATGTCCCAAGTACTAATTTTCAAAGAGCAGCAGGTGGTTTTGGTGGTTTTGTTATTACCAATCGCAAAGTTATACAGCTGCCATTCGACACCCCTGATGGAGATATGGTGATTACCATTGGTGATTGGTATACACGAAACCACTCGGTTAGTTTTGGATCTTCTATCTGAATTTATACTTTGTTTATCTAGGTAAGATTTGTATACCCGGCAAATTTATGATTTCTTCTGTCGTGTGTATGAAGGCACTAAGAGCTTCACTTGATGCTGGAAAGGAGCTTGGTATTCCCAATGGAGTTTTGATCAATGGCAAGGGACCTTTTCAATACAATTCCTCTGTTCCAGATGGCATTAACCACACAACGCTTAATGTTGATCCAGGTATATGCCATTGATTATAATCGTTCTATATGTAACACAGTAACAAGTATAAAGGTTTGCAATTTCAGTCTTAGTAGAGGAACCAAGGGCTCGGGTCATGTTTAACCAATTTGATGGGCTCCAGTTTTAGCTATCTTTTTTATTTGACCCATCCAAGATATAAATTAGTAAACGAGCTGTTATTGCCATCTTTATATTATTTCTTCAAATAAGATCTTGGGAACAACATATTTTACTTATTTCTATCATCCAATTTCTTGAGTTGTACCTTGTAGGCAACATGTTCCTTGCAATCTACAAAGATTTTTCTTTTGTTTTAATCACGAAATGGTTTGTCAAATGAGTAACCTGATAGTTTGTCTTAGACTGATTGACCTAAAACAGAACGGATCTTTTTGTTTGTAAATTTTCTAGTAAAATGTTACATTTATTTGGGTTATTTTAACAACTAAATCTGTAACAAATATTGCCATGTACTACAGGTAAAACTTATAGAATTCGTGTGATCAATGTTGGAGTCTCAACTTGTTTGAATTTTCGGATCCAGAACCATAATTTGCTTCTAGCTGAAGCTGAGGGACATTATACGACCCAACAGAATTACAGTAGCTTTGATATACACGTGGGGCAGTCTTACTCCTTTCTGGTTACTATGGATCAAAATGCAAGTAGCGATTACTACATAGTTGCAAGTGCCAGATTTGTAAATCAATCAGATTGGCAACGAGTTACAGGTGTTGCTATATTACACTATTCAAATTCTGAAGGAAATGCTTCAGGTCCTCTACCTGACCCTCCTAATGATCTGTATGACCCTTCATTTGCGTTGAATCAAGCCATGTCCATAAGGTATATTTCTTCAATCGGAGGGAACATATGTTTCTGAATGACTTTCGGGGCATATTAGAGTCCCACTATTAATTTTGACGGGTTCCACCAAAATTCCATCATTTAAACAGTTCATTGGTAAGGTCTGATCTTGGGAGGATCCACCTGGATTCGCATCTCACTTCCAACATTTGTGGGGTGGATTAATAGGGGGTTTTCGAGAGTCTTGGTTTTCAGGCATACATATTTAGCCGTAGGAGTGGGATAGAATGTCGTTAAAAAAAAAAAAACAGTTCAACCTAGATAGTTTTTTATAAAATGGGTGAAATTTGTAATCGGTTCCCTGTCAAAGGAATTTTTGGGCTATTGTTTGTCCTCGCTTTTTTATGAGCTGGTCACAGGCCATCTAACTCATTCAGATAAATACTAAATAGTATAGTTTTTAAGAGTCAACCAAATTTTATAATTTCAACTAGTGCATATACAATCCAACCCATTAGGCTATTTGTGATGAGAATCAGTTATGTGTATCAGGATAAATAACACCGCTAGTGGAGCTCGCCCCAACCCACAGGGTTCTTTTCACTACGGTTCCATTAATGTGACAGATACGTATGTATTAAGAAGCTTTCCACCAAAAATGATTGCTGGCAAACGACGTGCTTCTTTTAACGGGATCTCATTTGAGAACCCGAAAACACCAGTGAGGCTTGCTGATAAACATAATGTGAAGGGTGTTTATAAACTTGACTTCCCAAAAATGCCCATAAACAGGACGCCACGAGTGGAATGGTCCATCATCAATGCAACTTATAAAGGATTTGCTGAAATCATATTGCAGAACAATGATACCGTAGTTCAAAGCTTTCATATGGACGGTTATTCATTTTTTGTTGTCGGGTACCTCACTAGCATCCCTATTTTTATATCTTATTTTCTTAAGAATTTGAACATAATTGATGACAATGAGTTTTAACAATTTTTAGGATGGCATATGGGAATTGGACTGAAAATAGCAGGGGTTCTTATAATCAATGGGATGCTATCTCACGCTCTACTACACAGGTTTGTTTTGTGTATAGGAGGCAAGATGTGTGACTTAAATAAGCGGTCAAACTGAGTAAGTTTTTGGGGCATGTAGGCCCACTATTAGATATGATCACATAAACCATACATCATCACGAATATTATTCCAATTCCTTTGTGAATATACTTGACCAACTTAACTTTTAAACTATTTGACCTGTTTTATTATCGGCTAGATTATTAAAAAAGAATTATTAAATAATATTAACATGAATGAATTGGTGTGTTTTGATATAAAAAGTTTGAATGAAATGATTTGTGTAACAGGTTTTTCCTGGAGGATGGACAGCTATTCTTGTTTATCTTGATAATGTGGGAGCTTGGAACCTTAGGACAGTGAATCTAGATAGATGGTATCTAGGCCAAGAAACTTATATGAGAATCATCAATCCTGAGGATCCTGGCCATAAAACAGAATTGCCGGTGCCTGATAATGCCTTGTTCTGTGGTGCTCTCGGACACTTGCAAAAGTATGACACACTGCTTAAATAGTTACTGAGTGCTTGTTATTCTTGTTCTGTCATTATCATATGCTCTTTGTTAATCACTGTTATTCTCTTTCCCATTTTCAGGCCTCAAAAAATCTTGTCTTCGGCAGGATCAACCATACAAAAGCAGTCAAATTCAATTTATTTGTTGTTGATGGCATTAACAGCTGTCTTTTATACGATGATTTAAGAACTTGTAGTTCAAATTTAGTTTTTCAAAGGTAACATTTTTTACTGGTCATTAGAATGTTAGTCACTGCAGTAGATAGAGGGTTACTGCAAAGTGAAGGTAATTCTAAACAAGCTCAAACTGGCTCTATGTCCAACAAACTTAATTGTTCAAAAGGTGACATTTTTGTTGGTCTTAACACTGTTTGGTCATAGATAGAACATTTCAGGATGACATTTTTGTTGGTCTTAACACTGTTTGGTCATAGGTAGAACATTTCAAGATGATAGGTCAAAACTTATGAACCATTATTTGACACAGAGCTGAGGTACATATGAACTTTGGAGTTACAATGAAGATGATTCCAACAAATAATTATGCTATTACTTGATATTTAATTTAACTATCATTAAGAATTTTTAATGACAGCCCGTACAGGTCATCATTAATGCTATGTTTACAAACTATTTACAAATATAATGTTACAAACTGACATGACATATGAATTACACCAATGATATTAAAATGAGTTTTCTCTCTTTTCTTTCTGTCCTTGATTTTTTCATTGGTGGATCATGTGTAAATATGTATGTATATACTCCATATATATCTTTTACCCAAATTCCAGAGTGTATTGCCATCTCGAATAATGTTTGCTATTTGACAAATACTCATCTAAACAATATTTATCTTCACACAGAACTCATTTATTCATATGAATACAAACAGTTTAAGATGATAGGATAGGTCGGGATCCTTTTTGAAACACATTTCCATACAACGAGGGTGATCAAATCACTGAATATATTTGAAAGGGACAAAGGCCAGGTGAATGATATGATGGATGTTCGGTGTGTGGAAACTTGATTGTTTTAAAAAGATTTTCTCAAGATATATTTTGATCTCCCCACCACCCAAACAACACCAATGTTATATAATCATCATCCTTTCTTGAAACATATATTCTTTCTCATACTTTTCTCTGTCTTTATATATGTTCTGGACCACCTTTCTTGAAACATAAACCAACCTGGTTGGCTAACAGTCAATTTGTAATTCATCCATCTTTTATACTATCTTTAATTTCAGCCTTCTAGCTGCTGCTTGCACGCATGCTTACTAATTTCTGGCCTCCACCCTTATTAGTAAGCAACTAAATATATATATATACACACATTTCTTTCACTTTTCTTCTAACTATATATGTGGAATTTTTTTTTGAAACGGGCGTATTTTAAGGGTGTTTTGTCAAACAAGTTTTCGGAAAAAAAAAAATTGTACAAACGGGTAAACCGGTAAATACCGGTTTCAAAATTTTGACCGGAACCCGGTATTTCCATTACCGGTTTCAGAAAGAGGTATTTGAACCCGGTATTAGCATTACCGGTTTCGAACGACGTGCAAGCTTTTTCAAACCAACAGTGAAACATGCATGTTGATTACGCCATATCATTGAGAATCCGGTTTTTCCAATACCGGGTTCGAGGTGAGGAAAACAAACGCAGCCAACAATTTGATTACGACATATACAATAGTTACTCAACATCCCATTATACATTATACAAATATAGTAAACAAAAGTAGATGTAAGAGGATTAGATGGAGATGCCCCACACTTTTGAATGGCGCACAAATAAAACAAATACTCGTATAAGCGTTTTTAACACGTGGGATTCTCTTGTCAAGACATTAAGCTTTTTATCCACCTTCCCCAAGATGATGACGAAACTGTTGAAATCGAAAATGAGGTATTGCTATTTGTTTCACGCGCGATCCTACCATCACCGTTGTGCAGCCTTCAATATCTAGTGACGATGAGGCTCCTCTCTTCAAAAAGTCACGACTTGATGAATATCAAACCATAAATCTCTGTATGCACCTTTCTACACACTCCTCCATCTTTTTGACAACTACCTCCATCTTGTTTCAATCTCAGTATGCACCTTTCACTTTGATTATCCACAGTACAACTGAGGTCTAAAATCCTATATAAACTAGTTTTGAAACCGGTTTTTGAAAACCCGGTTTCGAAATTTGTGCGAAGGACCACTGTAGCTCCTGTGTACCAGTCACATCACACTGACAGATGTCTGAATCCGGTATTTGAAATACCGGATTCAAAGTTGCTTTGTTGAATCTGGTATTTCAAATACCGGATTCGAGGTCAAAAAGTGAATCCGGTATTTCAAAAACCGAATTCACTGGTTTTGTAATTTTTTTTTCCGAAAACTTGTTTGACAAAACACCCTTGAAATATGCCCGTTTCAAAAAAAAATTCTATAAATGTGCATATATATCTCTTGATTTCCAATCTTTTGAAAGAAGTTATTTACGAATTCTATATATGTATTATATTCGAAGGAATATATTAGTGTAAATATGATTAATTTCTCGACTAATATGAGTAGTGTCATATATCGGCTTCCATTCACAACAATGAGTATCCTTATAAATTGCATGCTTCTTGATGTACTTGCTGAAGTATTTCGAAAGTGGGTGAACCATATGTCATCCATCTATCCACATACTATATATTTCTTTGATTAGATAGCGTACATATCGTGTAATGATCAGTTTCAGCCGCATCTTTAGGCTAAGTTCTTAGCACTTTTAACAAATCCAGATGGTTTAACTCAATTATTTGACTCCTGCCTTTGCTTATAAGGTCAGGCTCTAAGAGCTCACAAATGTATGGGAAGAACTTTTATTATAAAAAAGAAACATGAGGAAAAAGTAAGAAATTCATAGGTATGGGAAATATTCATATGCCTTCAAAGGAAAGTTCTGTTGGTTAATTGTATATTTATTTGTATGTAACCAACAAGCATTCTCTCTCTCTCTCTTCCCCACATTTTACCCCCTATATATCTGCCCATGTGTTAATTATTTTGAGGAAAACTTTGTTTCTAAGCATACTGCATTATTTTTATACATCATGATCTAAAAGGGGCAACATGGCATTATCTATATGGATCCATATATGATATTCAAAGAATGTGATATACAACTAGCTGTGGCTATCAGATTGGTTTAGTTCTCTTTTGATATTAACTTTGTCAGTTGAATAACTAAAATATCTGGTTGTAGAATGAAATCAATGTTTACATCATATCATATAGTCACAGTGACATATAACATGGGTTCTTAAGTACGTAACACGGTTGCAAAAAGAAGATCTCATTAACTTATTGTTGTCATATAAATTTACTCTATAAAAAGTTCAAAGAAAGATGAATTTTGTGTGTAATATGTTGTTGGGGATAACCAATATTATAACAAACAAATAAACCGGATATAATGAAATCTCTAAAGGCACGTGATTGCTTTAAGATTGAATCAATTTAGCGGTTCACCCAAATAATCCAGCCAAAGATTGAGAATTTTCTCATTTTCAGTATGTTTTGTTTTTGAGAGAATTTAGAACTAGAAGTAGAAGATTTGGACCAGACTAATTCAAGGATATTTTAACGGTTATTTCTAAGGTTTCACAATTACCAAAATTAGTCCCTTAAGTGCCGAATTCTAGCATTATTTGGAAATCGTTTAATAATTGAACTTGTGTTCGAGCTTTAAAGAATAGCTAGACTCGATTAAACTAGCGAGCCTAAACGAGCTGATCGAGCATCTTGTTTTCTACTTATATATGTGTGTAATAAGACTGATCGACATATAAATCTCCATCTCTATATATAAGATAAATGAACTGAACTCTGAACTTGTCTAAAATCTGTGATATACAAAATTAAAAAATAAAGTTATTTTATAACTCACGAACAGAGTTTGATCTTTACTCATAAGACTCGGGACGAGGCGTGCTTGAGTCGAGCTTAGGAACCAAATTTATAAACATGGCCTTAAGCATGAAAAAAAGTTAAAAGTAGTAGTTACTTTTATCAGTGAAACAAATAATTTAAGAAATATAACAACGCATGCAGCCGCAAATTATAGACAACATAATGAAACCATTACCCAATTCATATTATACGTAAGAGACAATGCTTTAAGCTTAAGTCATCATAAAATACAGCAGCTAGCTAGCACCACCCCATACCTATTTTAATTTGATGGTTTTAATTAGTTACAATAATTGATCCATCAAATAAATTATGAGAGAGTAGTGCTAATCAAGGGGCATATAATAATCTATATGCTTTCTAGTTACAACAGTTAATTAGTGTACATATGTAACACATTATTTACAAAAATAAGAGTTAATAATTTCATAGAAAAAAACTGGCACTTTTCCATCATTTCCATAGATCTATCTGGCAAGTGGATATGGAAATATTTGATGCATCTTCGGGTACTACGATTTGCTCTTCTGCATTTGGATCATAGGATTGATCATTTCCTTTGATCGAAACATCCCCTTGGTTTAGTAACTGTGAGGCAACAAACTTGTCAAGAAGGCGCCAATCTGTCACTTGATCGTTATAGTAGCTCTGGCCTTGATGATGTATCTGAATATTGTTGTTGCTATGGTCTTGTGTGACCAAGGAAGGCTGCATATGGTTGGATCCTTGGTTTATTACACTACCGTAAACGGGCGTGGAAGAACTACAGGTTTGGACAAGTTTTGGACTCTCAAGAAGAGGGAGTTGAGGATAGTGATGTGGCGTAGTAACTTGGTAATTTTGCAGCTGATGATGATCTAGCTCTTCTCTCTTGCAAGAACTATAAGGGTAGCTTTGGTAATTAGAACTGTTACCTGATGAGTTGAACCGAATATTATTCTGAATAATCGGTGAATCTGTTTCAGGCATGAACGAGACTTGTTGATCATCATACCACGTTAGTTCATGCTCACTTGCCCTCCTTATTATGGGCAGTCTTTTCTTAAACACCCTACATACCACCCATCCTTCTTCCTGTATATACGTACGTGATTAGTCATTGATTCAGACCATTGTTATAATAAGTTTTCTTCAAGAGGAACAAGAAAAAGTATATCAAACGTACGTTAGAATAATGTTTAGTTTGTTATGAATAATAATGTAGAGCCTGACCTGTGTTGTGGTTGCGTGTTCATCTGTTTCAAGGCGATATTCGTGCATGATCCAATCCGATTTAAGTCCATTAGGTGCACGACCTTTGTAATAGACCAACGTCTTTCTCATTCCAACCAAGTCATGCTTTGAGTAAATAGCTTTATCTCTTCCGGTTGCTTTCCAAAATCCAACTGCAGTAGCCCTATTTGTGCGTGAACCTGTCGGATACTTCTTATCTTTATGACTAAAAAAATACCAATCACTTTGCTCATCTGTACCTAGCCTGCACAGCTCTATTTTAGGTTGCAAAATCAGCTAGCAACTTTCAAATCAACAAGAGTCATTAGTACTGAAATTAATTAACTATGTATGTATGATTCTGACTAATAAGAGTCAACTAGTATCAACTTCAGGTACACCAAATATATATATGATGCGTAAATCAGTGGTTGACAAAGTTTGAGATGATGTTGTCATACCTTGAAGATCCCATGGCTCAATTTTGTAAAGATCCACATCTCTGATGACATCTAATTCAATGGCTCTTGAGTTTATCTTTTTCCTAAGATAGTAATCCACGAGTTCTTCATCAGTGGGATGGAACCGAAAGCCTGGGGGTACATGAGAGAAAGTATTCATGTTTTCCCCTATTTTTAGTACGCGAGACCTACAAAAGTTTATAACTTTCTCAGTGAAGATACAAAACTTCACACACACACACACACACACACACATATATATATATATATATCCAAGACTCCAAGTTATTCCAAATTTTGTTATAGTTATCAACTACTGTAAAATGCAGTATATTTAAGCTTAAATAATTAAGTGATATATATATATATATATATTTCTTAGTTTATTTCTTGCTTATTGGATGGGACAGTAGTTGGATGGAACTATGAATACTTATGAGCAATGAGCACTTGATCATCAGTTGGATGATCAAAATTAGTCTGAATGACATACAGAACACATATATAATGATCATATACTTTCTCAACTGCAATATATAGTAAAACTTCAATGGCCAAACTTTATAAATTACCTTTTCTATTCCACATATATATAGACAAATTAATCACAACAAAAAGCTTCAATTCTAATTAAACAAAAGTAAAGCTAAAGCTTCATGGTGATGAATAAAAGTGATCTACCATGTGATGGAAAATTACATTTTCGTCTACATATATGCCACACGAAGAATATATCATATCACTGCATGTAATTATATTGATACTCAAACGTGCATGTATGTATGATGATTTGATAAATATGAATCATAAACCATTTCTGGATAACATGCATAACAAACTCAAGCAAACTAGTTAATAAATGACATGATCATATATACTAGAATATTTATATTTCAACAACTTGAGAAAGGTAATGGAACTTACAAGAAGATCGAAGTCGATAGGTGCAGCTAAAAAAAAAAACTCTAATTAATTAAAGTTTCTTGAAGTGATATTGTAGTTCCTCCAAGCATATGATAACTCCAATAATTAAGGTTTCAAATGCCCGGAAAGTACCTATAATTAACTTAATTATGGGATTTGAAAAGCAAGACGACCTTATTTGTCCTGGCAATTTTTATTTTTTTTTGTGTGTGAGCCAGGTATAGAATGTGATTGGATAGAAGGTTGACAAAGAATAGAAAGCTCAATATAATGACTTTAAGGCTTATATATATATGGAGAAGAGTAGCGATCGATCGACTATGATGTGTTGAGAGAGAAATAAAGAGAGACAAAGAAACCCTAATGATGAGAAATGATGACTTGATATGGGTAAGTAAAGGCTATAGATCGATTAAAGAAAGATATATGTTAGTTGTATGCCATCTTAAATTGTCTTTCACTATCAAATGGGGCTAGCTAGATTATTGGCCAAGGTTTTTTGCCCTAAACACCCGTGGTGACTAACACCAACCTAAGCTACCAGCAACTGATTGGGACCTAGCTAATCACATTTCTTCTATATATTAAAGGAACAAATTCTTAAACTTTTACTTTTTTTTTTTATTATTATCATAAAGTACCCGTAATATAAATATACCGATCGAGCAGTTTTTGATTTATTCATTTAGAAAACTCGATACATGAAAAAGTTTGCATTGTTTTTGGACTGCTTGCAGAGTAAGATCAAAGGGATTAACTAATTAAAATGTGTCAATATTTTGATTGATCGATAATCGACATGAACTTTGTGTGACTACTTTCGAATGACAATATATAAACTTTATAAATAATGGGTGTTATGAATTCTGTATGATAACTGTAAAAATAACATCATTCAGAATTGCATGACTAACGTATACTATCAAACATGAGTAGTCATAAGACCAATATTATACCGTTAAGCCTATATTTATCGTTCACATGTAGAAAAAATTATTATAATGAGTAGAGTAAAAATTTTTTTATAAAGAGTAGAGTAGTAATTAACATTAATAATTAAGCTCAAATAACTTAATTAAATACTTAAAAAAATGTTTTTTACTAGACATTACAAGCTTTGGAGGATCCAAAAGCTTAATATATCCAAGCTTGAAAAGCTTGATAAATTCTTCAGTCGAGCCACTAAAAGCTAGAGCTCAACTCGTTAAGTAATTCGGATTTGAATGTAAGGCTCGGGCTAAAAATATTGAGCTCGATAATAACTTGACTATATATTAGGTCAAGCTTGATAAAACCTGACTCGATTGTAGCCCTATTCTTCTTACAAGCTACAAATCAAAGAATTGTGAAATAAAATCAGAATAAACTTAATCTTAATATATACTATAAAACAGTTAAACTAATGATTTATTAACCAATCAAATCATTCAATTTCATCAAATTGACTCTTGCTTATATCATCATTTAGATTAACTACAAATTAAAAATTCTAATAATCATTATCCAAATATATTATTATATTAATATTTATATTAATTTGTAGAAAAAGTCTCATTAATTTACACGTTTTTATTTTTTATCAATAATTTACACTTTTTAGCTCTGAATATTTAGTTTATATTTATTTTTAGTCATTAATTTGAAAACATATTTAAAATTTATAGTTATTTAATTAACTAAATAAAGTTTAACATATGAAATATTGTCTACAAAAAATTATTTCAAAACCTAATAACTTATTAACAAATATTATATTAGTTTTTTATAAATTATAAATATTAATATTTAGTTTAATATTTAATAAATACACAATTTGAACTCTAGATACATATCTCAAACATAACAACATCTTTATCCTAAACACGATAGGAATCACAGGACATGGGACGATCACAGAACAAAACACGATTTTCAACAAAGATTTAATTGGATACTAAATCCAAATTAATATGAACTACATTCAAGATTCACTATATATTTCAATCATTAAGGTACATAACTTTCTCCGTTTTTTATATATTAGTTTTGCGTAGTAATGTTTAAAGTTACAACTGTCACTTAAATCAAGAGTCTTAATTGTTATCAAAGAATATAAAAACAATTCTAATTGTTATCTAATTATCATAGGACAGATGATTGAAAATAAACCTATGCATGTTATGGGTCCGCATCATAATCAAATACATATACTTGAATATCAAGTACATGATCACAAATATGTGTATATTAAATTTTTAATTATCTTTCATAATAATATCATATTATGAATACAACCGGTTTCAAAATAATCTATAATAGAAATTTATTATAGCATGTGCTTTGTGGAATGACTACGACAAACAATTCTATCAATATGTTTCAACTAATAATGACAGTGACGAACCTATAATTATTGTACTACAACTTGCAAAATATAACACTTAGAATCGTATATCTTCAAAATTATAAGCTTTTATGACTTAAATGTATCAATATCTAATAATGATAATATCGTAAAACCTGTATCCAGTGTTGGACACGGATCTAAAATTTAGTATGTAAATTAAAACTAAGGTACTCCGTAACATTTAATTGACCAATTATAATATTTAATTGTTTAATTGACCAATCAAAACTAAATTCGCTTATTGATCGTACATAAGATAAATTTTTTTATATAAGAGCCAATGTTTTGATAAATAATTAAATATATGATAAAATATCTAGATATGGCCGGGGTTTGATATTATAGAGAAAAAGTATGCGTGGAACATGATTAAACGGACCGCGTTCTACTGCTCGTCAAATATACGCCTCAATTCCACCACCGACGGTAATCATGCCTCCTTCTCTACCCCGTGCACCGCACCCCCTTCTTTCTAATTCTAATTATTAATTATACTACTACTACTACTAATAGTCTAATACTAGTTCATTCTATGACTTGTACTCCTTTCCTTCCTTTTTCATAATTAAACCAACATTTATTTTTATTAGTTTTTGTAAAGAGTGAATTTTTCGCGAATATCCGCACTAAAGGCCCCTCGCCGAATAGATCTCCAATTTAGATCACTCAATGAGAACCCCTATTATCTAAAGATCCGGAGAAAAATTTACCTAAGCATATCATGCATATCAGCATATATAAAGTTAACTACTTGTTGGTATCCTCAAATATGTCCAAGATAGTACTCGAACTTGGTAATGTTAATTTTGAATCTAGGATATAGCGTATTTAATTAATCATGCAAAAGGTCATACTAATTTAGCAATCTATTCAAGAAATCTAATTCATATTAATAGTTTTTATTAGTAAAGCTTTGAATACAATTGAAGTTTTGTTCAAAAAAGAATTTTGGATTCTAAAACTTATTTCAAAAAGGTGCATGACAAAATTAAATCTTAGATAAATCTGATAAATTACAAGAAAGCTTGAAAAAAAGATATGAAATATGATACAAGATATTTGGTTTTGAAAATTAACAAATCTAACTCTTGAATTTAGGTACATTCCGGAGCCAAGTGGAGCGGTAGATACGAAAATCTGTTATCAATATATCATTCCCATTACCATCCTTAAACCCCAATAGATGGCCCGCCAAAAAAGCCCACTAGGCTAGCGTTATGCTTCTTTTTATTTCATTATAAAGCCCAGTCGATTCATTTGGGCTAAGTTATATGCCCCAATAAGTTCGGTCATTAAAAACAGAACAATGAACAAAATAAACTTTTTTGAATAAATACGAGTTGTATCAATTTCAATTCAAATCAAAAAAGATATATAAAAAAAAAAATGTACACAATTAATCAAATAATAATAACACATAGCAATTGAGTTGTCTCATAATCCTGGAGTAAATGGTATGCCGGTTGCCGGAAGCCATGACCTGCCGGCAATGAGTCTCTCCACCGTGTACTGAGACGCAACGCTCCCACTTCTTATTATGCTATATCCACGCCATTTCACACGGTTTCTTGTCGATGAACCAGGACCGAAACATGCATATTCCCCGTAGACCAATGTATTTTGTGCAAAATTAGTGCCATCCCATGATGCCCATCCTTGTGGATCAATATGACTATCCATGAAAGTTTTCATATAAACTGTCCTCGAATATTCTTGCCATGGGCGGCCCAAGTATGTCTTGACTGTACCCACCACTGGCCTTAAATCCGGTGCAGGCATAATACGGGAATTATGAATTGAAATCCCCGTGTTCTGAAAAGGATCACCACGGCCTTGTGCAGTTATACAATTTGCTTGTCCTCTTAATGGCCTTCGTGCCATGATCATACAATTTTGGAACACCACGGCCGCATTACCAAATATGAAATCGATTGTACCATAAATATAACACAATTTATAGAACTGCCTTTGAGCAAGTACAAAAAGAGTGTCTTGATATCCTTCTATACTACAAGCGTAGTACACTGATAGATCCGATGCTGATCGAAGTGCCACTGCCTGTTTCTTTGCCGGGCCGGCAGTATTTCTAAATGTTATGCCACGGGCAATGAATCCAATTCCATCAACTCCTGCATATCGAATTAAATTAGTAGATAATAAGAATATATAATATACATTATTAGTTGGCTCATCTCTTACACCATTAATATATATGTGCATTTTGGGTGAAAAGAAAAAAAAAGTCAACTTATCATTAACTTGATACACACGGTATTGATCAAAGATAAGTAAAGTGCATGGTGAAGAAATTACAATGTCAAGGTACATTCCATGCATATTATATTATCTTTCACACTTAAATTCAGTCGTCTACTTTACTTTCCTTTGATAATAGTACTATTACGTTTGGATGACTAATCAATTATATTGAACAAGAGAGAAAAATTTTGCCATCAAAAAGAAGATCATTGATCTTACCGACGGTGGCAGAGCTATATGTCGTGAAACCTCCTCCAACGCTCCGGGAACCAGTAATAATTGTATTTTTTGCTCCATCACCAATGAACATGATGTTGTTTAGGTTGTTTCCAATTTCAATATTCTCTCTATAAACGCCTGCTCTTATGTAGATAATGTATCTCTTGTTACCACGCTTAAGACCTGCGGCAAAGTTTAGAGCTGATTGAATGGTTCGAAATCTACTCCCTCGAGCTTGAGACACGATGAGATTAGCCTTCATGTGAATTGAAGTTGATTGCAACAGTTTTCGGTCATTGGGTGCAACCCAACTAGGAAAATCTTCATCAACATCTTGTTTCTTTAGTTTTTGTTTCACAAAATATTGATTTATGGCCAAACTATTGCTTATCATTTCCGTGAGGTTATGTGATTTGAGTGGAGATACAAAGTTTGTCAAATTGAAATCTTTGGAACCCGAAAAACAAGTTTCCAGATTGGTGAGGGCGGCGCTGAGCCAAGTCTGAGCATCAAAGTCCGAGCTTCGATTGTATTTGAGACCATTTAGGGTTTGGTTGAGTTGAAGAATGGTGTTGTTGACTAGCTTGTTGCAATCAATCCATACCGCCTTCTTTCGTTTGCTCTTGCACTTATTTCTTAGGTCATTATTGCAGGTCAATGCCTCTTGGGCTGATTGCAAAGCAACCTTCAAAACTAGCATCCTAAAGTCTTTTCTGTGTCGTGGGGTATGGTGTGCCCCACGACTCAAAAAATATTTACATTGTTGCGGATGAGGAGTCGTGTCACACCAATAATTTATGTCACTTTCCGTTTCCCCATCTTCATTTAGAGACCAAGAGGTTGAAGAAAATACGATGAATATATACAAGAAAAATGGCAAAAAGAAGTTCATTTTTGCCATCAATTAGTACGATTACTTGGGTTTTGAGTTCTTTATATTGTTTTTAAAGAGTTTTATGTTTGAAATGAGTATTTGAGAGGGGGATTCAAAGTAACATGTGATGGGCTTTATATTTATAGTCTATGAGGATGATAAACTAAGATTAAGATACAACAATAATAAAAAGTGTGATTAAAGTTAGTGAAAGTTGACATTAATTGAGAAACCCTAGAAATGTGTTAAGTTATAATGACGAGATCCTTGTTATACGGATCGATCGAGCTGCCAATTTTTCCATTTTGAGAGAGAATCGTGGGTTTATATTAATACATTTATATATGTTTACAAGTCATTAGTTATGTCATCATTGTAACATGTATCTTCCAATGCTTGGTCGTCGTCCTATACGTACATAATAACCGTCGGTGACCAATAAAATATTCAAATTCCTCTGTTTTAGAGGCAATAAGCATCACATTCAGAGGTGTTTGGGATTGAGTTATAAAGTGATTATCTGATTAAAGAAAAGTGTTTGTATGAAAAAGTGATTATCGGCTATAAAAACACAGTTTTGGAGAAGCATGTACCTGCCTGTTTTTTCAAAACGCAGTTTTGAAAACGCATAATCTATTTTGAAAACACGGATTCTGTTTTGTAATCGCAATACCAAACACCCCCTTTGTCAAAGGAATTGAAATCTAGCTTTTAATTATATCGTGAATGGAATGCTCCGATTGTCTAGAAACTTATGCATCTAAATCAAGTAGTAATTACATACTACTTAATTAGTAGTTAATTCTAGCTTAAATAGGTAGACTCGTACTCCTCTGTTCCAAGTGTGTCATCTAATTTGTTTCTAACAATATCTTGTTTTATTCAACCCACCGGTTTGTAATGAGGATCATTTGGATACAAGGACTCGATCACCTCTTTCTAAATTAATGTCAAACGACTTCCATTCGATCTTTAACGTAATCAAATATGTCCTAATGCGATCACTCAAATCTGTTGAGTGCAGGACTCTTTGACCATGCCCGATTCTTTACTTCCCGAATTTAATTAAATTTGTAGTTGTTGGAAAATTAATACGATTAATTATGAGAAAGTATCAAAGTTAATCATATAAACTAAATTCATTGATTAAAAAGTGTCAAATGTTGACTAAGTACTAATTAACGTTTTATTAAAAAAAAAAAAAAAGAAGAAGAAGAAGAAGTTATGGACTTGAACACATGTTTTATCTTGGAAAATTAGAATGTATAAAGGGCAATGTTTTAAAATATATAATGAGACACACAATATAATCACATTAATTCCGAAAACAAATGGGTTGTTTTTACATTTCGAAATCAAACATGTTATGGTGCCCTGCCAATGATGCTTATTAATTATAAGCAAGATTTCCCCAACAAATAATTACTTGTAGCATAAGCAAAAAAAGATAGGATAAACCTCATTTGAAGCATATATCTATAAAAGTACATGTGGCTTGAGCATATAAGAAGATGGAAATTATACGGCGGCCGTTTATGTAAAAATGAAGCAACTACAATGGTGATTGATGGCAGCTTCCGTACAGAAGATGGTTTCTTGTGGTTGTGACTTGTGAATAAAATTCTCCAATCATGATTTACAAAGCCATAATTCATCCTTAATTAATTAATGTAATGTAATTTCTAAGTAATTCAAGTAGTTAACAATTTAATCTATTTAATTTTTAAACCCCTTGTTTTCAGCAACAAAAAACTCTTGAATCCATGTGATTATTACACCTTTATTCTTAACAATTAATCCCCTCTTAAAAAATACGTGTGCTCAAGTTGACATAATATAGAAACTATTTTAGTAACAAATAACTTCCTAAGGAAAATGATAAACAAATTAAAGTAATTATATTACAGTATATATTAAATTTCAAAACTAAACTATCGATTTGATCTAAGTGAGTAATAATTTTGGATGTTAAGGTCCCTCCCCCTATGCATGGTCATCATTTACTCATCAATGGTCGTCGTGAGATGCCACCTTTGGCACAAACTCGTCTACTCATGTCATCTTCTTAGGCCTTAGCCAACGGTTGGGCACTTCGTCACCTATGTCGACGACAAAGCCGTTGGTAGGGGTGTGTTCGTGAGGCTCTTCGATGGGGCTAGTTAAGGGGAAGGACGAGAGGGAGAGGTTCTTTTTTTTTGTATTTGTTTTTTTTATATATATTTTATTTGTTTTGTAGATATTATATATGTATATGTGTAGTATATATTTATGTATGTAAAGAAGAAAATTTGTAATTTTTTTAATAATTAAACACATTTTATTGTCAAAACACATTACAATAAAAAAGACAACACAAAATAAAAAAAAACATAATACTTGATAAAAACACGAAATACGTAATGATAAGATTACCCTTCATCTTCATCATCTTTGATTGACATTTTCCCTAAGCCACAGTAAGCGCTTTCGTTTGCCCACCACTTATCGTGTTGTGGGCATTTGACTTCCCAAGTATTTTTGTCTTCCCCGCAATTGTTGTGATACGATTCGGCCTAAGTGCATTGGTCACCCAATGTGTGACCAACGTCAAAAACGTCATAGACAACCCTTTTTATCTTCTTGATCTCATCCTGTAGAAACAAAGAATATGTCTCTTCGTGCTTCGAGACCTTGCGGCCTGGTGCTTGTATTGCCTCAAGCTGATGCTCGCATTGTTGCCTTTTCTTCCGTAGGTAACCCATTTGGGTAGAGACTTTAGTTTGAAGGAGGGTATCCTCCTTGATATCAGTCATGATTCGTGTTTTCATCTCTTGTTTGGTCAGACAAGATCGATGAACATTCTTGTTTGATGATGATGATGCCATTTGGTTAGAAAGAATGAGTGAGTTTGTAAAATAATGAAAATGGGTATGAGGATGCAACTGAATTATGCTCTGGGTTGGTATTTATACCTTGGCAATCCAACTAGCCGTTCAGGGACTGTAAGTGTAGTTGTTTTTGAATTTTTGGTCGTTTGAGGGACTAAAATTGTAAATATTTTGAATTCAAACGTTGGAGGGACTAATTGTGTAAATATTTTAAATTGTATACGTTGGAGGAACGTCTTTTAGTTTGTCTATAAATATTGGCTCCTTATCAGATATTTCTTACCAAAACACAAACTTTTATACATCTGCAATGGCTTCTTCATCAAGAGTCCCTAAATATAAGCCACCAATGATTGTCGATCAAGTGAATGACAGTATCATGGCTGATATCCTCGACCACCAAAAGTTCAAAGAGGAACTTGTTGAAATTGGTCTAAAACTGGCAGCGAAAAAGAAATGGTGTCTTGAACAAATCCGTTATATACAAACAGGGCATTATACTGATCTTGAGTGTCAATACTTCACTTATTTGCAAGGGAAGTATGACAAAATGTTGGACGAACCGAGTAGGTCCAAAGTGTGGGGCCTAAACCATTAATTTGTGTATGAGTTTATCTTTTTTTTTTTAATTTGGGACGGAGAGAAAAAATGTAAGTGTGTGTGAGTTTATATAATTTTTTAATGGAGGATGAAAGTTTGATATGAAATGAGTGTTTTTGGATGTGTCTTGGAAAGAGAAAACTGATGACAGTATGAGACAATCAAGATGAGGTGAAAATGTCGCCACGATAGGGAAAGGCCTAACCACGCGCACAGTTTATTAGTCAATGAAATTATTTATACACTATTATAAAGCAAACTACTATCTCCCTTTTTCAACTCTTTACCTTTAAAATACCTAAAATTCCCTTAATTTTTAACACATTCCTAACTCACAAATTAAATCTACCTAATATATCCATAAAATATTTTTCAACCATGTTTATCCAAACTATCTATTTCTCTTATTCGTTAATTTAAATATTTACATATAATATCTCTACGATACTCTTAATAACCACATCGTTACCACCACCGCCACCATCACCGCCCGTTGCCGCCACCGCCGTCGCATTGTGCGGGTACCCGTCTCTTATATTTATATGAATAAATATAATTGCTCAAAAGACAATATAATATATATAAAGAAAAACTTTTTCATTTATATAAGTAAACGAGTCATAATACCCGTACGATGTACGGTAGATATATAGATTTTATCATAAAGAAATTCAAATATGTCTTATACATGATTCTAGAAAACACACATACAAATCTGGACGTCCTCTTATCTCTATAAGAGATGCTCCAGCAACCTACAACAATATAATCACATATCAACAACGTACTGCGGGACGATGACCCTCCGTCCCGAAGCCTCCCACAACCTACAATGATTAAGCAAAAACATCCTTGAATATCGGATATGATAATATCCTTCCATGAGCATGCAAAATACGATCGATCAGATCTAAATCTCATTCAATAGCACGATCATAATCGGCTATACATTACATACATACGATTGGCGTAAAACCGTATACATAATACGAGTAACCTTTGGGGAATCACCATCAAACAACTAAAAACACCCATCACCCCTCTTTTCTTAACCTAACCACGGTATGATGTACAATCAATTGAGAAAGAAAAAGAGACCAATTTTCTTATTGAAAAAAGATCAATCAAATAAGGTTATAATGTGTTTTGTATCTATAATCTAAAAGTTAGAGTTTAATTCCAAGTCTAATAAGAAATTGAATCTAATTTAATAAAATAAATAAATTAAATTGACACGTGCCAATTAAGGATTACGTCATATGTCGTTTTAAGAATATATCAATACTGTTCTAGTTTATTGATAGATAAATATTTCAGGCATATCATTACATATTCACTTTTTGTCGTCTATAATACCACTTTTACAAGTTATTTTATTTTTATTTTATTTTTTTTGAAATTTACTTTTACAAGTTATTTAATAGACTGTGACCGGTTTAATATTTACAAAATATGATAATGATATTGGAGATTTGGAGTGAGCTTTAACTAAAATTAATACTCCGTATTATTATTGTTACATAGAGTATCCTCTCACAATACAAATTGTCCATCTACAACTTCTTTTTTTGTTTAGACTATTATACCCTTTTAATAACTTACATGTTTTATCCTTTCATTTAACTCCCTTTCCCTTAACAAACCCAATTTGACTAATTTTGCTCCCTTTTCATTAACGTAGCATGCTTCTATATATTGCAAATCAATACACATCTGATTCAAAAGTGAATACGAATAACAACAATTTTTTGTTGATTTGCAATTCATAATCCAAAAAGACTTCTACCTATATGCAACAATATATTTTTTTTCCTTACAGATTTGCAATGCATAAATGCATAATCCAAAAAAAAATTACTTCAAACTTCAATAACTAAACAAAATGGTTCTCTTATCTCTATTACTTTCAACGCATTCCTTATAGGAACCTCCTCAGTCACATTCCAAAGTGACATGCTTGTCTTTTCTTGAATCACGAATAGGTAGTCCATATCCTTTAGTATAATAATAAGATCGAACACTTCGCACTGATTCATCAGATGTTTCAAACTGGGAGGTTGCTAGATAAGCTTCTTCACTTTCAATCATTGAACTTTCTAAATGAGTTGGGCTCTGTTGATCAAATATTGAAATGTATAACAGAGTAAATATGTAACAAACTTGATTTTATTCACATATACACTATAATAAAATTACAAATACATTGGCCGCATGAACCAGATTACACGTCGTGGGTTATCCACCTAATATAGATCCTATCAAGTATGAAGTAAATAACAGCGATCTGCAACATAACCAAGCAAAATCAAAATATATTCATGGGCTTTTTAAGCAATCGAAACCACAATGGTGATACAAACCCAAATAAATGAAACATTATTGGAGTAAAATATCATACATTTTTAAATACATAAATATTATAAATTTATTTTAGTGTTTTTAATTATTTATAGGTTTATTCGACCCCATACTTGATTTGATTGGACAGTGGCTGGCTTGTAAAAAATAGAAATAATAAAGAGTGATTGATTTCGGCCAACAATTGGGATGACAATGGAAAAAGGAATGGTTGTAGTGAATAATTAGAGTAAATAATGGGGAAGAAGAAAATAAAGAGTGAAGTCAGGAAGATATATTAAAAAGAAAACGAATAAACTCAAAGGGTAAAAAATGTAAAATATTAAAAGGGTATGATAGTCAAAACAAATAAGGTTGTTGTAAATGGACAATTTATGTTGCGAGAGGATCAGCTCCCTATTAAAAAACATTCAAATCTAAACTCAAACGAAAAATCTCACCGTCGTGTAAACATATTAATGATTTAACGATCAGCATGTGCTAGGTATTTTATTCATTAATTTCCGATATCATAATCTTGATCATATCATTGGTTGATCTTTTACTTGCATGTCATATTAAAGTCATTGATTCCATCGTGTATATTTATTTGTCAGTGCTTAAAGCAAATTTTATAAGGCTGGCTCTTTTAAAACTAATTCAATTTAAGATAGACTTTTTAAAAAGATTTTCGCACTAGTGGGATACTCTTTGCATTCTATAACCCACAAATGTGCAAGCAATGTGTTCTAAGTTGTGAACTTATTTGTTTTCAACATTCTTACACTCCCAATGAAAAAAGATTATTACTTTTTCATTTAGTGTCATATTATTTTACTCTTATCCTCACGTTACACGAATACTTGGATAAACTTAAGGATTTTGAAAATCCTTATTAATCCACCCATATAAATGCGTGTAAAAGTATGGGTTCACATAATGTTTTTGGAAAGAATGTAATCCGTTAAAGAAATTGGAATCTGGTGGAATGAAATTTGACAGAATATTTTTATTTTTGAAGATTTAAGTAACAGAAAGAATGAGATTCCTTCTCCCATCCCCATGGAATGGATATTCCATCAAATGGGGGAATGTTTACATTTCAATGGAATAAAAACCTTCATCATTGAATAACCAAACGTACTAAGGAATTGTATTCAATTCTAATTTCATCAGATTCCATCAAAATATACGAACCAAACACAATCTATGACTCAAATGCAAGTGAATTCACAAGGTCAAAAAGCTTATTAATTGGTCAATAACCCATTGACAAAAAAGATTTATTTGTACAAATTACTTAAAAGTTTAGTTTTCAATAGTACGGTTATATATCAAAGAATTGAATTGTGAATTGTCAAATTTTTACATAGCACAAAATTTTTTATTTTTTTGAAAAGTAGCACAAAAAAGATTTATTTGTACAAATTACTTAAAAGTTAATTTTTCAATTGTAAGGTTATCTTATCTTATTTTATATATAAATAAAAAAAATTTGTTATGAGGTAATTTTTTTTAAAATTTTTCTTATGTGGCACAACAATAGCTTGAGACTTTCCATATTAAAATTATAATATGACATCACTAATTTTTTTAATTAATTAAATCATATGCAAGTCTCAAACTTATTTTTAAAAATGGTGTTTGGAATGAGCTGACACATTATAACATAAAACACAAATATATTTAAATATGTAATTTTTGTTATTTTTTAATTTATTTTTATCTTAATATGTCTTTATATTCTATTTCAAACTCAATTTAATATCAATGCTTTTATTGCCTCAAGCTTATTTTTAAGAATGGCTATCGGCTTTTATATTCTAACATTTATAATAAAATTGTAGCTTACAAAAAATAAATAAAAATGATGTAACTTAGAGAACTTAATAGTAATGGTTGATTGATTCATTTGCTATACAAAATATTAAATATATATATATATATATATAGTAAAAAAATAAAATGAGAACTTAATTTTTATCGAGAATTACAAGAACTGTTTTCCATCAATTATATCCAAGGATGTTTTTGTAATTTATTAAATTATATTTAAACAATTTAATTAATCTATGGAAAATTCCCATAAATATCTCATTTAGTTAACTGAACTGCAATTATTCTCTCATTTAATATCACTTCATCAATTTTTACTTGATTTTTTTTATAAAAAGTCGAGTAACTACGAATTCTTTCATACGTTTGAGACACCATTTCCAAATAAACTAAAGGGTTTTGCTAAATGAAGCCCTAAGGGCTTTCGTTAAATTGCATTAAATAGTTGTACATTTACCATAAAAATTAGGGGTGGGCTTTTGATATGAAAACGTACAAACTTTTTATGCATTTTAAGTGAAGCCCTAAGGGCTTTATTTAGCATTTTCCTAAAGTAAATACTCCGTACCACCATTTTTTTGCTCTCATTTAATGTCTTTATGTTGGACTTTTTTTTTCTTTATAAATTATATATTTTTACCACCTAAATCTTTTTTTGAGATTAACCATGTACTTAGCAGTTAGCAATGGGAATATGGAGATTTTTTTTTCTTCATAAATGGTGTTTATGTTACGTTCATTTAGTAGTTATCAACTAGATTTTAAATATCTTTTTTTATAAATGGCTTTTATGGTACAATCATTTTAAAATTAGGTAAAAAATATCTGTACACATATAAACGCAATCTATTTCCATGTGAATAAGTAAATTAATTTGATGTCAAGATATTACTTTGTGAACAATTAGGATGTAACAATGTCAATAATTAATTTTTTAATGTAAAATGTTATTAGTTTACATTTGAACTTCATTTATATATGAATATTTTTAAATATATTCGTGAACTTTGAATATATATATATATATATATACACATGTGAATATGGTTATTCATGTAAATGTTTTATAATCTAAGGCTTTAGGATAAACCACTATATAATCGATCAAATTAAAAAAAATTAGACATTTGTGAATTAAGTCATTTCACATATGTACAATTCACATATTTACATGTGAAAGTAATTCATGGGTACCACTCACTAGTGAATTTTGTTATATAAAAAACCAAATACTTGTGAATAGGGTTATTCACATGTGTACATACGAACAAAAATTCATATATCATTGTTTTTATACAGGCCCGTGCCATGAATTTTGGGTGCCCAGCCCAATAAGATATTAATGGTGCCCATTAAACGTCAAAATTTGTCATTAACGGCTGAAGTATAGTAAGTATATATAAAAAGGTATCAAAACAATCATAACAATAATGTCGTTTGAAAATATCTTTTATTATACTAAAGCATAGTTGCTCTAATAACTTATCGACCAATCATAGCTCTCGGTTTCTTAATGTTGACTATAGCAAAGTTTTCTAACTTATTTTTAAATGCATCAAAATTTAAGTTTTGATAATTAATACCATAAGTTGTTTAAGTCTCACATAAAAAGATTAATCAAAGTATATAAATCAATATATATGTTTGAACAATGAACACTTCCAGTTTGCGTATTTACTCTTTGCGACTATCTGCATATATTAACATCAAAAAATATAGGATGTGATTATTATGTATGGTATAATAATAAAAAATTAATATAATTCATAAGATATTGATGGATTAGTGGACTTTAATATATAAGATAACAACAACATCTTTTGTCTATAGATATATATCTTTAGCAGCAAAATTAATTTAATATATCAATATATAGAGTGACTCAGTGACGTATTGTATACAAAATTTGGTACCCTACTCAATTGAGTCTTTCGCACTTGCCCAAGACCGGGCCTGTTTTTATATATACAATTGTAAACTTTCATAAAAAAAATATGCATACACATATGAACTTTGTTAAAAAAATATTTGTACACATGTGAGAATATGTGTACACATATGAACTTTGTTAAAAGGTTTATTATTTTCAAAAAAATTATGTTTTTTAAATTTAATGTTAATAATTTTTAATAACAAGTTTTAAACATAAATCACATGTGTACCACTGAAATGGTTTATGATTTTCAAATAATTTATATTATTTAATTTAATGTTAATAAATTTTTAATATAAAGTTTTATACATAAATCATATTATTCACAATTTGCAAAAACATAAAATATATTTTTAAATTGTCATAATCTATCAATTATTAATTAATAGTCAATATCAAAAAGTTGACTACTACTCGTATAACAAAAATCCATGAATTTCATGCACCATATTTTGTAGGTGGCCGTTTCATTTTTTACGAATGTTCCTATTATGCTCTTTTCCAGTTTTTATTAATTTGTAGATTAATTTTAAATCCCATTAATTACATTAATGCCATTAGAGATATTGACCATTAGTGTATATAATCTAATGGATGTGATTGGTTCTCGCAGTTCTCGACAATTTTTTAGTTCTCACAATAACTCAACTATATATATATATACTTTCCTTATTTTGAGAACAATTCTTTTTAAAAACTATGAGAACTCTCAAATTATGTATTGGATCAAATGTTTATTTTGTTAATTTTTTATGTGAAATGATATAAAAAAGTATGTTGTAGAAGAAACATTTTTAAAAAACTTTCAAAATAGCCTTTCATGAATTTGTGAATGAATATGTTCTTGTTTTCGTTCATATGTTAACAAATGGGTATATATAAGGTTTTGAAAAAAACTTTCGTCTATCACATGTATTTTTATAACGTTTCACATATGAATGAATAAAAAAAACATGTGATCCAATACATAAATTAAGAGTTCTTAAAGTTATTTAAAAAAATGGATTCTCAAAATAAGGCTCCAATATATATCATTTAATATGTTTTGACATTTAGTTTATTATTTTTTCAACTGACTAAGGTTAATATAACTATGATATATTTAACAATTAACAGTTTGTAAAATGTAATTATAATAAAGCCCGATAAAGTAGTATATCAAAGAATTGAATTGTGAATTGTCAAATTTTCATAAAGAATTGAATTGTGAATTGTCAAATTTTTACATAGCACAGATGAGCCACAGAGAAAGATAACGATAAAAACAAAAGTACTTGAAACAACGCCATCCGTGGGACTCGAACCCACGACCACGTGGTTAAAAGCCACGCGCTCTACCAACTGAGCTAGAACGGCTGCATGTTTTACTTCATCACAAAAGTCAATATATCACGACCAACCTGATATACTGAATTGTTTTATACAGTAAATAAGTATTAAATTCTCTTTGAAGTCACTTAAATTGTCCATCTTGATTTTTTGATGTCTATGTTGATGCTAATTTATAGATTCGACTGCATTGAAAGTGATTTGTCACCAAAAGATACTTGTTCACGAAATGAAATCATATTTCGTATTTATTTCTGCGAATCATGTACTATTGGTTGTAACATCTTTAAAAATCAAGTATCTTCGCATTATCTTCAGGACTTGGAGTTTTTGGTAATTTTCAGACTTGTTCCCGGTGAATTCATTTAGTTTTTTTTTTTTTTAAAAAAAATAAGGGTGCGTTTAGTTCAAGAAAACTCCTCTGTTTTCCATTTTCATTTTCCAAGAAAACATGAAAAACAAGAAATGCGTTCAAATTGTATTTTTCTAGAAAAGTTTTCCTAGAAAATGAAAATTCCCCTTTCCAACTTTTGCACTAAAATTAGAAAACTGTTTTTTTCAGTTTTTATTTTCACTTTTCTATTTTCCAAACCTTTTATAAACCTAAAATTAGAAAATAAGTGAATTTGAACATGTTTATAAGTTTTCTAAAATGGAAAAATGAAAACTCCATCTTTTATTTTGAACGCGTTTTCAAAATTTTCAATGTTTTTTAGAAATGAAAAACCTTTTCATTTTCTAAAAAACTAGAAATGAAAAACTTGAAAATATTTTCTCGAACTAAACATGCCCTAAACTTTTATTCACATGACCCCAACAAAGTGCCGGCGGTATATATACAACATATTATACCATTTTAAAATTACACCAATCTTCCCACGTTATACTCTTATTCTTTATACGATTCCTATACCACAAAAACCCGAAAGACTAACGTAAGGATATTGGCTGGGTTCTTTATGTTTTGTATATACACGGACACACGGTCATATGTCATATCCATTGTAAGTACTGAAATTGTGATTGGGCCTACCATTTTATCCTTCTCAATGACTATGGGCTCTGCATACTATTTAAAATGTATCAATAAGCTAGCCTATAAGGTATTACTCATAGGGCCCACGGTGAACAAATTTCTATTCAAATATCAAATTTGATGTATAAACTGTTATATAGTTGACACTTGACAGTTGACACCAAAATTTAATCGAATATTTTGAGGTCAAAATTTTGCATCATCTTACAAAGTTTTAAACTATATTTTCGCAATAACCCGAACAAGATTTACGGTAAATCTTAACAAAGAATAAGATTGGGCATTTGGGCTTTGACGCTTTGTTTTGTATCTTAATGCAGAAAAATGAATTTTACATCATTTTAGTATAGTAATATTCTTGTGCCAAATTCGTATATTGTTGTTGAACCATGCACGATCAATATCGGGCTAAACGCCAATTGAACAAGAGACACAAGCTGATTTCGTTTGATCAGGTGCTTTTGGTGATTCTACTTGATCCAGGTGGTTTTAACGGGAGAGGCAAAACACAAGAACACGTTTTTTCGAAGCGAGAGAGAATAATGTAGAAGTATCTAGAGCAATCAAGATATTACTTGTTTTATTTCCAAACTCTCTAGTTTCCTACTTATTAAATAGTTTATTAAATGTTTTGATTTTTTTTATGATAATTCCCTTTATAAATTGGGGTTAAAGTTATGTTAGAAATCAATTTTAATCATGATATGAAAAAAAAGTCTTTTTCTTCAACTATCCACAAGTGTTTGTGTGTTAGTGTGAAATTGTCTAATTTTCGGTATTCTATTTGAATCAACGGATTTTAGAAGAGTTGTTCCTGATATCCTTTTGAATCAACAGGTTCAACTATCTATCCAAAAAATTATTTATGGGTATTCTTAAAATCAATAAGATCAATTATTTATCCATTTTTTCTCGCTACATCAATTACGCATATTCATCATTTAATCAATTAAAATAACCTCCTCGGTCAGTCGGTTGCCTCTCAATTTCATAACCTCTAATTTTGCATATTTAAAGTTATATTTAACTCGCATTAATAATTTATATCCCACCAATAAATATAAATCCTGAAACTGATCAAGACATTTAAAACACCGTTTTGAGTTTCCATTTACTTTCACTCTATCGAATTCTAATTATTAAAAGTATATATAAATAACCCTTATTGAAAGCTAAATCTTATTTTTTCCATTATTCATATATTCCTGCAATTAACGAAACTTCCATATCAGAACACATGTTTGCATCCAAAACATTACATATCAGGTTCACATTCTTTTCCTTACAAACGTGGATGTCCCGTAATTGATATAGCCTTAATATTGTACACGTACAATACCTGCAGTACACATCAACCTGAGTCCACCATATCGAATCCAATGCAGGAAACACTTACGATATTGATAAACTTCAAACCATTACCACTCAAGTTTCATCACTAATAACATTGAACCATCCTAAAATGCATTAACTGCAGCAATATTCTCATACACATTCTACAATATGGTCGTTGGCGGATGCAAAGTAATACTAGGGGGGGTCCTAACCCCCTCCACAATCTGCCCCAATAATTCTTGGTATTTATACTTTTAAGCCCATTTAGATTTTTACTATATATTTTAATTATATATATATATTTTTAAAACTTGAATGTTATTTCTATTGTAATATGATAATATATATGGTTTTATGTAACTTAATGGAACATTATACTTGTGTTTAAATCATTTTTGATTTTATGATAGTATTTGCCCATAATTCAATGCATGAAAAGTAATGAAAAACGAAACTTAAATAATCGCAACTTATCATAAATCGTCGCCTGACATGTTTGTAATATCTCACCTATACTACTTAGTGCCCCCTTTAAATAATTTTTATGGATCCACCACTGAATAAGATTAAAAAAAAAAATTATCTAAATTAAATATGATTTTACATGCATTACAACACCATATAAACCCGGTTACTGGTACCTCATTACGCTGTTGTAAACATCTTCATATTCCGTATTGATTTAACTGTTGTTTCATCTTTCGACTTTTATATCTTTATGCAACAAAATAACTTCCTAAAACATGAACTCATAAACTGATGATCTTTAATAAACAAAATATAAACCCATAATTCTAAAAACAAATACTTGATTAATTTGTGGATCCAGAACATTACTTAAGATGATTATATTATTCAAAAAAGATAATATTCTTTTACAAAACAAAAAATATCACCAAATTACCAGAATCATTAGTTTCCGTTACTATTATCATCAATCTTCAATGAACCATGCATCATCTCCAATCCCAACAGCAGAAACACTCTCTTCTTCTACCTGTGCCTTTTCACTTGCATCACCTAGAATTCCAAAACCGAAACAATGCCATCTTCTTCCTTGGCCTTCTTTGAACCATGAATTCCAATGCCAAAACAAGACACACTACCTTCAAATCAACAACTCTTTCCTGAATTAAAAGTAAAAAAGCTCTCAAAAAACTACTAGGATGAATATTTTTTGGTACAATTCTCAAAAATACTTCCAACCATTCAATATTATCCGACAATACCACTTCCTCCACATTATGCTCAGACTGCTTACCATCTGTACGTCCATCCAACGCAAACACGCGCTCTAAACTGTCCATAATGAACCACCACAAAATGGCAACTTTCGGACCCATTAACAAAAGTCACTTCACCACTTAACCTTACAAACAACTTTTTAAGTAGTCCTGATGCTTTTCAAGTTCCTGGTTATGAAAAAAATTCTCCACAACTCAATACTTAAAGGAATCCAAACTAAGATTAAATGCGAACCTTTCATATTCTGAACTGTCAAATATTGATTATGATCATTCAATAATTAATAAGATAATCTTCTAACTTCCGTTTCTAATCTTCCTAAATATCTACTGTATAACATAACCAGCTAATTAATTTCTTTTAAACGGCACCACTATCAATTAAATCAAAGAAAACAAATATAAATCCATCAACTGACCCACCCACTATGCCATTCGATACGTTTCTGACTTCATGACTACATACGCTGTTTTCCAGCAATCGGGCCACTTTCCAAAATAACACAAACGAGAACAGCTCACACACAAACTTATGTACGACCATAGATGCAACACATATCCATGAATATCTCAAAATTAAGTATGAGATGGTCCTTATTTTGCTTAAGGGTCAACATATATTAACAAAGTTAGGTGTAAGCAGAATTTAAAAAATCAGCCGGAATTACCATGTACCATACCTGCCTTCCCAACAACAATAGTGCTACTACCCTTCTTCGCACTCCTGTGCAGCACTACAATTTCGTATCCGCATGACCTCCATCGGCATCGTAAATTGGTCATTTTTTAAAACCATATAATTTATAGCAAACAAAAATGTATAGCTAAAAACCTTACCCATCTACACAACGGTTCCCTTCATTTGTTCATACATGTTTGTCGTCAATTATATCCTCTTTTTGATGTATCTCATTCTAATACACCTCGTTACTATACAAACTATCTACTATGAATAACTTAATTCTTCCATAAAACGAAACAACTAAATAATGAAAACAACTTTCCTTCATCCCCACCGTTCAACGGACGGATTTTAAGACCTCGTATACATAGATTAAGTACCATGAAGCAATAATGACCAAATTGAATTATGTTAATAATTTCTAAATCATTAAACACAAACCCTCAAGTATCACTCAATTATATTAAATAATAATCTTTGTAAGAGGCTCAAGTTGGTTAATAAGAGTTTGATCTATTCCTCACATTATTAGTTGTGGATGCATTCAAATAAAATTTTAAAATCCTATATGTTTAAACTAAAACAAAAAAGCCTATTACTCAATTATATGCTTGATGTCATCCTGTGTTTGCAATGACGGATCTGTTGCATCAAGTGACTTTTCACATATTAATCAACAATTCCTCATATCGAATTGCAAACTCTAATGTAGATTTAATACTCATATATGACAATACAAATCATTATGCCATCAATATTATTATACTTTATAACTTACTCAAAATATACAATCATTCGATGGAATTGTTTGATCTTAAAGGGGATCTGAATTAACTTGACACGCCATACCAAAATTACCAAGGCATTTCAATAGATCATTCATCCATAATATTAGCAATTATTACTATCTCTAATAATCAATGACATGAGATGCCAAAAGTTTGTTGAATTTTTTGGTTATTAAAATAAGAGAAATACCGGCTGTATTTAACGTGCATAAAATAACTTGTACCTTCCATATTAAAGCCCACCCCCTGATTTTCATGGAAAATATACAAATAATTTGTGCACCTTAAACACAGCCTTAAGGGCTGTATTTAGCAATCCCTTAAAATAAACCACATGTATAAATGAAACAATCTGAGTTGTTTTTTATCACTTACAAACACTCCATCGAACACCAAATTTTCGGGAACAAAAGGTACCTCTACTTTGTTTTTATAATATTAATGTTGAAATTTTGTTTAAATTGTTTTTTGCTTTATACATGAGCTAGATTATATTCCCGCGTAATATGCGGGGATAAACTTATTAAATTTTTTTAATAATATAATTAATAGTTATAGATAAAAAATGTTGCGCAGCCTGTGTTGGGTAATTTGGGTTGAAACCCAAAATTTCCTACCCATGTAGTCGATGATCTTCATACTTGGGGGCACCTGTGGTAATTGGCTGTTAAAAACCTACATACCAATTAATTACCAAACATATTTAGTTATACTTCACCATACACTAAGCGTTAATTATGGAATCGTGGTTTATTATTAGCAAATGAGGTACAATGTTGTTATAAAATGTTTACCAACCCTTCCTTCAGCTTTTTGTTGCACCTAGTGTCTACCATATTTTGGAAACACATCTGAAGGCAAATAGATAGACGGCAAATAGCTAGATAGACGATCATGATTAGAATAAATACAATGTCAGTCGTCGTCTGTTGTAGGAGTGTTCATAAGAAATACAAAATTGATCGAGTAAATAGACATTGAAAATGCTTAGTATTGGAATACATGAGAATTGAGCTTTTCAATAATAGAAGTAAAGTTTTTGTAAAAAATTACTTACTTAATGTATACGACAGTAACTTGGAATGCAGGAGTTGATCAAGGAAAATCTCCCAATAACACTAAACCATCCACCTATAATGCTTTTTAAAGAAACCACAACGTACCATGGATGAAAAGCTTAAATGATTTTTGGCCCTTAGATTACTTTCACATTTTGCCTAACTGCTTTCTTTAGCTTTATATGTTTATAACTAGATTATTGTCCCGCGTAATACGCGAGTAAATATATTTTTATACTTATATATATATCTAAAATACTATTTTCTTAATTAATAGTTAACAAATTAAAATATTCAATTTCACTTTATTAACATTTGTTTTTTTACCTTGATAATTTCACAAACACTTATTGTATTGCTCATTAAGTGTTACTGATTAAATAAATTATTCAATGCAAAAGTTATTGCTTATCCATGTCATCACAAATATCTCAATGTCATTCGAATTTTCATTTCAAATCATAAAAAATATCACACATGACACATTCTTTAGATGGTGCCAAGGCATACAACCTTCTAAACTGAGTTGCAAGATTGCCACCATCAAGCCAATGAATATTCCAAAATCTTGTTTTATTTTCACTCCCAACTGTTCTTTAATAACATCATAAGGGGGCTAGCAATCGGGTGTGTCTCAGAGAATGAGGAACATATATTTTTCCATATATTATTACCATTTGTTTACACAGGAACGCAGACTCAGAACATCGAATCACATTGATGATTTTAAACCTCACGTAATTCAGATTTTAAACCACATGTCATATTCATTTGTACATATCAATGCTAAATTGAGAGTGTCTAGACCACCAAAAGCTAAACCACCCACTTTTTTACCTGACAATTGCCTTCTAATAGATCCATTAGCTTTTCCGAGTTCGACCCCCCCCCCCCTCCCTCTTCCCTTACCCCTTCCACAAAAAAAATGAAGTCGTGATCTTTATCAATCGAAAGAGAGAAAAATAATATATCCTAAATACTTTGAATTACCGAGTTAGAATATATCATAGACAACGCATTAGTATTGAGTTTAGATTTTATTCTATAATAACTTTGTAAAATTTTTGAAATATAACCTTGGATGGAGTCTCACTCCAATTTGGTGAATCTTGTCTTATTTTCACTCCCAACTGTTTTTTAATAACATCTTAAGGGGGCTAACAATCGAGTGTGCCTCAGAGAATGAGGAACATTTATTTGCCCATATATTATTACCATTTGTTTTATACAGGAACGCAGACTCTCAGAACCATGAATCACATTGATGATTTTAAACCTAACATAATTCAGATTTTGAACCACATGTCATATATCAATTTGTACATATCAATGCTAAATTAAGAGTATCTAGATCACCAAAACCTAAACCACCCACTTTTTAACCTGAATATTTAAGGTCAAAGTTGCGAGACAAAAACTTTAAAAATTCAAAAGTGGACACTTTTGATGGAACGGAGGAAGTAGCTTACTATTTTTATAGAAAGTTGATCTATATATTTTAAATGAAACATATCTCAAATATTTCAATTAATATATGCTGACTATTATTTTATTGGAATATATAGATTGACAATTAAATTGCTTAGAAATTTTAGTGTATAACTAAACTATTCGAGCAAAACGTTAAAACACAAGTGCAGTGACAATGCAGACATATCCGGATGAATAGAAGTTATCTAAAAAAAACAAAAATTTTACTTAGCGGGACATCTGATAGATGGTGTATCCATTTTTCAAAAGTGTGGTTAAATAACACATAAATATATATGAGAAACAATGACTAAGGTTTGTTACAAAAGTGTCTGGTCACTGTAAAGAGGAATCTAATCGACGACTAATGTAATTTCATGTTTTCTAGTGGTTTAATTCTTACCTGGTTAAAATTTGACAACTTATGATATTATAAAAATTTAAAATGTCATTAATTATATATAATATATTAAAAAAATAATATTAACAATTATTCTATTAGATATATAAATATTAACTACTATTTTTTATTTCTTGATTAAAGTTATTGGGTAAAAAGTGTAAATTTGTGATGGAAAACAAAAAAATGTATATTAAATTTAAAGGGTTATATATATATATATATATATATGTTAACTATTATTTTTGATTTCTTGATTAAAATTATTGGGTAAAAAGTGTAAATTTGTGATGGAAAATCAAAAAGTGTAAATTAAATTTAAAGGGGTATTTTTTGTATAATCATAAAAGTATAAGTATTAATATTGTCATTTAAGAAAGATAAAATAATTAAATTTGATCTAATGGTATTAACAATTATTCTATTAGATATTAGCTACTATTTTTGATTTCTTGATTAAAATTATTGGGTAAAAAGTGTTAATTTGTGATGGAAAACCAAAAAGTGTAAATTAAATTCAAAGGGGTATATATATGTTAACTATTATTTTTGATTTCATGATTAAAATTATTGGGTAAAAAGTGTAAATTTGTGATGGAAAATCAAAAAGTGTAAATTAAATTTAAAGGGGTATTTTTTGTATAATCATAAAAGTATAAGTATTAATATTGTCATTTAAGAAAGATAAAATAATTAAATTTGATTTAATGGCTTTAAATCAAAGATGAAATCCATCCAAAGGTTAGTTGTCAAATTGAGTATAAGTGATTTTCAAGTTAAAGTAAAAAAAACGAGGAAGTGCATTGAGTTAGCCGGAAAATTATAAAGCATATGTTCACTTATCTGAATTTAACTAATTAACTAAATATAGTTGTCATTTCATTTATTCGACTATGTGATATACTGATATGTATAGTATTAGATAAGTGTAGTCACAAATAATGAAATTTGTTCATGTTTATCTACAAAATTATAAGTTTGTTGTATCTAAAATGAAACAAATAGGACTATGATATGTGACCACCCTCTCTAATCCGTGTCCATTTGTTCATGTTTATGTACAAAATTATAAGTTTGTTCATGTTTACTTCTTAACATCGTCTTTATGTTTGTTCCTCGTTAATAATTCATCAGATTTAGACATATATTTATTTGCTTGAGTACAAATGGAGATGAAATTTTTGAAAACTCAATGAGGATATCGAGTCGATATATACTTAATTGGCAAACTGTTATTATTGTTTCTAAGCATAATTATTACCTTGTGTATTATTGATGAGTAAGATATATTGTTTCCAATCTTGTTTGATTACAATTGATCAATTAAAGATATATTGTTTCCTTGAGTACCATGCGTGAGTTATGTATAGGAAAATAGTCCTATGAATACCATGTCAAACATCACAATACACTATATCATATCATCCCTCTCCATCTCTCTTATGTACTGATATCATGACTAATCCAAGACACAAAGAGGCAACCATCAAGAGGAGCAAAGTAGCAAACAAAATAACGCTAAGGCGGCTAACTAACCAAGCAGGGCACCAGCAATGTGTGCCTGAAGCTAGTGAATGTGGCGTCACTGCCAAGTGCAAGTGGTGGCGGCGGTGACAATATGACGACCTACCAAACCAAGCAGGGCACCAACAATGTGTGCGTGAATCTAGTGAAAGTGGCGTTTTCGTCGTCGCCACCTGACGATTATTTTTAAAAGTGCAGGTGGTAGCAGCAATGACAAAAAGTAGCCGCAAGGTTTTAATAAACTTGTTTTTCTTTTAAGTACATCAATTTTCTGTCCACTAATTCCATATAATAATACTTGATTATTGTTTGTTATGAAGTAATTTCCCAAATTATGGCTCGCACAAATATACACTTTTTAGTCGCTAGTTTTTTTTCAGGAAGAAGATAAACCATATTTGTTTTTACACCCCTCATGACGGTAACAAGTTTCAGGTTTTACATTTAACTTTGAAAAATATAACATTCAAAATTCAATTCCTTTAATCTACACAACTACATATGTTTTGTAATATTGGTATATTTTTTTTCTAATAATGCCACATTTAAACATCTTAAAATCTCAATAATAATGGCTTAAAAAAACAATATGCAAATAAGATATCCAAAAACTCAATGACGTATAATCGAATAAAAAGTGTATAAAATTATGAAAATGGTTATCTAATTTGTGCCAAATGTCAAAAAAGATGTGATAAGCCTCAAATTGTACACGTTTTCCTACACCGAATTGGACGTTTTGTACTAGTTTTATAGCCGTTTATACTTGTTTTGTGGTGCGTTATGGTATTTGATAGTGGTTTCAGGCCTACAGCAGGTATATTACTCCCAAATGGTAGAAAATGGCTCAGAAGTGGTCCATATGCAATAACGGAAGAAGAACGAAGCTGAAACGGCAACTCCCGGCAAGACCTCGCGGCGCGAGGAGGGAATCTAGCGGCGCGATTTGAGGAATTTCAAGTCAGAACTTTTTACTGAAGTGAATAGCGGCGCGAGGAGGTTCTTTCGCGGCGCGAGCCAGGCTATTCAATCCAGTAGCGGCGCGACCGGAGACAGTAGCGGCACGATTTTTCTATTTTTCGGATAGAAATGCTCAAGAACACCTCTAGCGGCGCGACCCGAGTTCCTAGCGGCGCGAGATCTATCTGACATCACCATTTTCTCTCTCCTGGGGTATAAATACCATCCACCACTCCACCCAAACCCTAGTCTTGGACATTTTAGCTCACACACTTATACTTCAGCCGTTTTTCCAAGGTTTTCAAGAGTTTTTCACTACTCCAACATCATTTGAAGACTTGAAGATTAATTTTAGCTATTGTTACTTATTGTAGCTTGATTGTAACTTCGGTTTGGATTTGTTCTCTATATTGGGTACATTATGTCTTCCTTTCTACTTCAATCTTTAGCTTTTAATATTATGAGTAGCTAAATTCTTATACATCTATGAAGATGAAGTGAAACAATTAGTTATGGTTGCATAGTATTTTGAATTCAAGTTGGTTTTACTTAACATTTTGTCAAGATCTTAATGAAGTGATTTCTTCTACTTAAATTTGTGTTCTTGGTGATATTTGTGTTCTTCAATAGTGGTACTAGTTGAATGCAAGTATTATTTTAGTTGTTTGTCTATGAACAACCTTTGCTAGGTCATGGTATGATAGTAAAGAATATAAGTTTAATAGAAATCACTTTGTTAAGTGAATTTAACGGTTGGTGGTACCACGTTTCTTTCACAAAGATAAAATTGTTATTCAGATAATCAAACAAACTAGTTAGTTCAAAGAATTGTAATAGGGTTGGTGGTACCACTTGTTGCAAGAAATTGGGTTGATTAGGTGATTGAGTGAACTTTACAAACGTTGTGCACCCGTTTGTGTTTTGAACTTGTCACGATTATTGTCACCAACATTATTGAATTTTGAGCTTAAACCATATGCAACCTAAACTTCATGTGTAGCGGATTCGACATAGATGGCTTTTTAATTATTTGTTACAACTCAAACTATTTTCGCATACTCTCGATTGACACCAGTTGAGTATTTCATTTATTTTACTTGTCGATTAATTAGCTTTCTGAAACGCAAAGTGACAACTCGGTCACAAGCCAAACTTTCTCTTGATTTACATTTTTACAACCTTAAGTACAACATTCAGTCCTTGTGTTCGATCCTGGTCTTACCAATTAACTATATTACATACGAACAGGTACACTGCCCGTAAGTGTGTGGTAGTCAGTAAGCGGTAGATCTTGTTATAAATTATTGAACTCGATTTCACACATCAAGATGTTTAACAGATACTTTTTTTGAACATTCAGTCCGGATACGACATCATAAAAACTCCACTGGTGAAGTCTTGCACGTACCCTAAACAACAAGATGTTGATCACGGATCGTTACAAGTATCCGTAGGAAAAACCCTAAGGCCTGCCATCCTTAAGGATCAAACTCAAGACCTTGAGTAAAACTGAGAGTTACCTTGACCAACTGGGCTGACCATCATATATATAATTAATTTAAAGATATATTATGCAATCTCATCAAATATACATAATAATAACAATAACAATAATAATGGTTGTGACTTTTTTTAACTCTATAATTGCATTCTTGAATTTATATTATATATACCATTTTTCATATACAATGTAACAGATTTACTAGTTATGAAAATTTGTTATGAAAGTTTTTGAATTTATATTATATATACCATTTTTTATTCGATACATCATTGAGTTTTTGGATATCTTATTTGCATATTGTTTTTTAAAACCATTATTATTGAGATTTTAAGATGTTTAAATGTGACATTATTAGAAAAACAAGATACCAATATTAATTATCAGAATGTAGAATGCTATATTCTCTTACCAAAATATTACAAACCATATGTAGTTTTGTAGATAAAGGAATTGAATTTTTAATGTTATATTTTTCAAAGTTAAACGTAAAACCTGAAACTTGTTAGTTGTTACAGTCATGAGGGGTGTAAAAACAAATATAGTTTATCTTCTTCCTAAAAAAAGTTGGCAACTAAAAAGTGTATATCTGTGCCAAGCCAATTTCCAGTTTGAGAATTCCGTCATTCCCTATACAAGCATCTAAAAACAGTATCTCCATCTAAGATCATCATCTCTAGAAGCTAGTTGTTTAAGCAAATCTAGGTATGCAGTAGCACAATAAACTATCCTTTTTCATCTGTTTATGTCTTTCCATTTTTTGATTCTTACACAATCGTTATAAGACGCTAGTTTTGAAACAACCATAAATCTATCCATAAAATGAAAAAGACGCATATTTAATTTGGGAAATTCCTCGATAACAAACGATAATCAAGTATTATTATATGAAATCAGTGGACAGAAATTTGAATTACATAAAAGAAAAACAAGTTTATTAAAACTTTGCGGCTACTATTTGTCGTTGCCGCAACCACCTGCACTATTAGAATCACTGGCAGGTGGCGGTGGCGGTGGCGGCGACGCCACTTTCACTAGATTCATGCACACATTGTTGGTGTCGTGCTTGGTTTGGTTGGCCGTCGTATTGTCACCGCCGCCACCACTTGCACTTGGCGGTGGCGCCACATTCACTAGCTTTAGACACACGTTGCTGGTGCCCTGCTTGGTTAGCTTGGTGATGCGTGTTGTTTTTATTCTTGTCTTTAAATTTATGTTGAACAAGTAACTATCTAACCTAAACACACGTAACGAGCAAAGAACCCGGTCAGTGTAATATATCCTAGTGGTAAGTTACTGGATCGTTCGCAGGGACGCTTTGCATAACCTAATCTAGTAGTATGTGTAATTCTAGTTTGTTTTGCGGGTTTGTCACTAACTCCTAATAAACTAATACTTTTAACAGTAAAATAAAAATCTAGCCGCAACGGCTTTTCAGCGAGAGGCTAACCTGAAAATATTTGAGAAAAAGCTAATAACAGTAATTAAATTAAAATACTTGTTTAGCATCTCCGCTCTCATGTTACGACCAAATACTGTCCAACTAGTTTGCTAGTCTGTTGGAAACTTCATTATGGCTCAGATTCTCATTAGATTCACTTTGCCTAATTAGTAGTGTTGTCGCTAGACTCGCACTACCCTATAAACAAATTCTCGCTAGATTCATTGTTTAAGCATTAATGACCTAAAGTTTGTGTTACTAATTCATCTTTTAATTACCCAACCGTTAAGCCATGCCTAGATATTATTCCCCCGGTGACCACAGTGCTCGGTTACAAGACAAAGGATCGTGTCTGGCATTGTTAAGCTTTATATTCAATTCATCCTAGTTACTATGGTTCTGGATCCCTCGGTTACAAGTGAATCACTTTTTACTTCTAGTTATAGACCAACTAGTCGTTTTCTGTCCTAGCATATTAGTCCTAGTGTATGATCATAGACAACCATCAGAATTAAACTAATATGTTCAGATATAAAACCAATAGCAACATGAATTACTAATAAACATGGATCTACGATAAACATTAAAACACACTCCAATAGAATCTAAACAAACACAGTAAAACAATAAGAGTCTACATGATCACATCGATCCAAACAAGTATTCCGCCTACTAGCCATTTTTAATGGAATAACAAAGTCTGAAAAGATGAAAGACATTGTTTGATGATAAAAGTAAATAAAAGATAAAATATCTAGACCAAGAATGAAGATCGGAAGGTGTTAGAAGCTCCAAAACCTCCTTGGAATCTGCAAAGTCAATCTAGGGTTGTTGCTGGGCGACTAGGGCTGCTGAATCGGCTCTCTCTTAGGGTTTTGAGGGTTAGTTCGACTTATATAGATGCAAAAGTCGGTTTCTGATCTGGGTCGACCAGTGACGCTGGTGGGCTTACAAGTGGCGTTGGTCCTGGGCTAGCGGCGCTGGTTGATGGCCAGCGGCGCTGGCATGGAAGCCAGCGACGCTGGTGGCTGCTGTTCTTCTTCATGCGTCTTCGTTTGGCTCCCGAATCACTTCCTTGTGTCTTGTAACTTCATAAGCTTCCTTCTTGAGTCACTTGATGTCATTTACCCTCTCTCGCATCTTCCGTAAACCTGCATAAACACATCATTCATTAAGTACCAATAGTTCCCGAATAATAACTCATTTAAGCATAAAAATGAAGCCTTTCATTAAGGGTTTTTATCACAAAATGGACGCTCATCACTTGGCCGCCTTAGCGTCACGCTGTTTGCTCCTCATGATGGTTGCATTTTTGTCTCTCGAATTAGTCATGATATCAATACGTAAGAGAGATGGAGAGGGATGATATGATATCGTGTATTGTGGTGTGTGACATTGTATTTATAGGACTACTTTCCCACACATAACTCACGCATGATACTCTCAGGGAAACAATATATCTTTAATTGACCGATTGTAATCAAACAAGATTGGAAACAATATATCTTACTCATCCATAATACAAAAGGTAATAATTATGCTTAGAAACAATATTAATAGTTTACCAATTAAGTATATATCGACTCTGTATCCCCATTGAGTTTCCAAAAAATTCATCTCCATTTGTACTCAGGCAAATAAATATATGTCTATATCTCATAAATTACCAATGAGGAACAAACATAAAGATGATGTTAAGAAGTAAACATGAACAAACTTATAATTTTGTACATAAACATGAACAAATGGACACGGATTAGAGAGGGTGGTCACATATCATAGTCCTATTTGTTTCATTTTAGCTACAACAAACTTATAATTTTATACATAAACATGAACAAATTCCACTATTTGTGACTACACTTGTAACACCCCAACTAGGCGGAATCATGTGGGTTACATACTAAGCACAACACGAGATAGAAATTAAGTAAAGACAAGTCTAAATGCAATGCAAGGATTAGACAATCCATATAAATCATTCAATTACAAATACCGGATCAAGAATAATGCATAAGGAGCACGCCCATCAAACGGTTACAAAATATTAGTTCAAAAGATGGTAAATGATCCTAACTATAATCCATAAGCGGGAACTATGAATCACGGATCCAAGAATAGTCCAAGTCCAATCCTAGCATGCAACAAATCTATCAATTATCCAACGCGTCTCTGGTTAACCCGTTCATCTGAAAAGTGTACTAAAGCGTGTCAAAATAAAGTTGGTGACTTTGTAGGTTTAAGTAATGAAAATCAAGTGTCGGGATATCAACCGTTATCAATAAGTGAGGATTAGAATACCTAATCACCTAAAATTCAATACAATAAACGTCACGTCACAATAATCGTTAATATATATCTATATATGTATGTGTATATATATATGTCATAATATGGGCTCAAAAACCATTATCCCGAGTATGATCATGCCAGGTGTGGATTCGTCAATCCACCGTCACGTTAATACATAATAATATAACATACGTTATACGTCATAAGTATAACATTGTCATAAAGTGGTCATGATCATACCGGGTGTGGATTCGTCAATCCACCGTCACGTCATTCCATAAATACATTATATGTCATGTGTCGCATATAAACGTCAAATAACACATATCACAAGCAAACGATTAGATAACTAAGTCTCATCTCATATCATAAACAATTATATCAATCGACAAGTGTTTAAATGACAAGTACACTTTTCACCCCAAAATAGAATAAACGTAGGGGCTACGAGACTCACCTTGATCGGCAATGAGAAGTTGAGAATGAGCTATAATTGATTTATCAACGTCTAGAGGTCGCGACGAGTCCAAAACCTATCATTACGTTTATTTTTCATATTAATATTATATTTTACTTTTCTTAACTTCACAAATGGAAACCTTAAATGGACTCTTGACTTTAAGTGCTTCATTCGACTCATACAAGTCACCTTAAAAGTCAAGGAAAGATTCAATGGAAAGCTTAGTTAGATCCTAGGGTCACAACAAAGAAGCTAGGAAGTAAAACTGGAAAATAATTTAACCAAACCGTCGTCCAGCACGCTGCTGTCCATCGTCTCACACACTGGGAAAAACTTAACCACCGTCTCATACAGTGCTAGGTTGCATCTTGGACGGTCAGCCAAGGGTTTGCAGAGCGCCTGACACGGTGAGGGTGGATGTCTGGCACGCTTCATTGGCGTCAGAGACACTGACAGCCACAGTGGCTCACAAAGTGAAGTTTTACCGTTTTGTTTAGTGTTTCGGTAAAACTTGAGAATCACATCGCCTCCGCCCTAGATCTCGGCAGTAGCAACATTTCCCATATACAACTTATCTTCACCGGATGTTTCTTTCAAAGTATGAAACATAATCTTATCCGGACACACATGACGGGTTGCACCCGTATCAACCCACCATCCTTTGATCCCGTCGGTGGTAAGATTAACCTCTTCCAACTTAGCAGTGAGATCAGAAATCATAGCAACAAGAGGCATGTCATCATCGACTATGTTTGCCCTTTCTTTCATTGGATTCTTACATTGATCAGCTCGGTGACCAGATTCACCGCAATTATAACACTTCCCTTTGAACATAGCAACTTTCTTCTTCACACCACCACTTTTAGGACTCAAATCCACCCTTTTTCCTTTGTTTTTCTTGTCAGGACGCTTCCCTTTACCCTTGAAATTACATTTTCATTTAGAACTTTGGCCATGTTCAACAAAGTTAGCCTTAGCAAGTCCTTCAACATGACCACCATTTTGAGCAACTCTATTGTCTTCTTCAATTCGAAGACGAACAACGAGTTCTTCAACGGTCATTTGCTTTCGTTTATGTTTAAGGTAATTTTTGAAATCCAACCAATTTGGGGGCAACTTTTCAATTATGGAAGCAAGTTGAAATGTTTCACCAAGAACCATTCCTTCTGATAAGATTTCACTGATTATACTTTGCAATTCTTCAACCTGTGCCATAACAGTTTTAGAGTCTACCATTTTAAACTCTAAAAATCTTGCAACTATGAACTTTTTAGTTCCGACATCTTCGGTTTTGTATTTCTTCTGCAAAGACTCCCTAATTCTTTGGCAGTCGTTATTTTGCAATATACATTATACAGTGAATCAACAAGGCCATTCAACACATAGTTTCGGCATAGATATTTGAAATGCTTCCAAGCATCAACAACACTTACTGATTGAACATCAATAGAACCTTCAGGAATTTGAGGTGTTGTTTAAGTTAAGAATCTCGTAAGATTCAGAGTGGTCAAATAGAACAACATCTTTTGTTGCCACGTGTTGAAGTTGTTACCAGAAAATTTTTCTGGTTTTTCACAGTGGTTGACCATAGTTTGGGTAGCTTGGGTACCTACCAAAGGTCTCATGCTTGTAGAGACAGTATGTCCCTACAGATTGAGAAACAGAAGCACCCATAGTGTTGGTGGTGGTAGAAGCAGAAGTTTCATTAGTAGAGAAGTCCATATCAGTAGCCATTTCTAAAAATGAACAAAGAAAGTTTTACTAAAAAACTTGCATTTACAGAGATACAAAAGATAAACTAAAGAAACTACTTTACATAAAAGTAAAAGATAACAAAAGTTTTAAGAAAACAGTTTTGTAATTTGAATTAATAGAATGGTGAAGAAGCAAAATCAGTTTTAAGATTGTAGGAACACCATTCAATAAAAGAACATTTTATTGATAATCAAACTCGAATTACAACAAGATTACAATCAAATTTAACTATTAATTAATCAATACAAGAAAGTTAAAGAAACAGAAACATATACAGAAAAGAAGAAGGCAAAACGGGCTGAAGATATGGTTAAACCAAGGTCCCTTAAAACTGATTTCGGGCCACTTAAATGAACCCGTAAGTTTCCCAGGGTACAATAGCCAAAGCAAATTGTACTGCCGGAATAAACCACAACCCAAAATTTACCTTCAAGAATAGCAAAAAGATTAGAGAAAGAGTTGTGTTGACGATCCAAGATGAGTGTTGGTGTCATTGTTGTTATTCTGATAAAAACAAAACATATCTCTATATCTGATTTTAAGTGCGAAACACTTGTTAACCTTAGAACATCTTAAGAAGAGGTGTCACTTGCTGAACTAAAGCAAGTGTAACACCTGGAACAAATGAACCCACTTAAGCCATAACAACTAACACTTGAGCCATACTGAGCCACTTAGCCATAAAAGTGCACCACTAAAATGCCTCATTGCCAACAACCCCGGTCTCGGGCGCGTCGGTTGCTTTGCACCCTCCTCGCTCACTTGGGGTGTAGCCCCTTATAAGGAATTATAATTCTTCTAACACTCCTCCTTATAAACACACTTAATGTTTATACCTCTTCCAATGTGGGATAAACTCACATTAGTTAAACACTCTTTCAACTCCTTTTAACATATCTATAAACTTGAATATTTTATGTCTTAAACATAAAATTTTCTAACACTATTGTGGTTTCACCCCATTGTTAGTATTCATTGTTTACTAATTTCTCTTTTTTATGATCTTGTCCCATTGACAACATTATTATCAACGGAAAAATCCTCAAACCTTATTCATTTAATGTTATTAGGTATGAACAACGTACAATGAAACATTAAAAAGACTATCTTTATTCAAAGGATACATACTAGGTTAAAATGTCAAATAATGCAACTGTACAACTTTCGGCGCCATATATAGATCAGTGGATAAGGAAGACAACTTTAATTTCATGTACAGTACTTCCTAACCAACTTTATAGATTTTTCGTTAGTTATTAAACTAGAAATTTATAGTACTTTGCAAAAGGCTTGTTCTAGTTTCCCCTCTAGCTAGTTTCCTTGATGAAACATTTTTGGCGAAGTTTAGTCTAATTATTATATATAGATGGTCCCTTGAATTATTTCAAAAACTTTTTCTAATAATTAACAAAAAAGTTAAAGATGCGACCTCAATGGTGTCAACTTGCATGCTTGGTCTACCCTTTTGGAGGAAATCGACATATGCTCAAATGTGAATTCATTTAGTGGGAACTAGGAACATGTAGTATATTCATACTATCATTGGAACTATGACCTGGAATGGGTACAGTACAGTTCTTAATAATGGGCTTGTTGGTACACACATACAAATGTCGATCAATTACAAATTAGTCCGTGAAGCTAGGGCCGGTTGGTAAAGGTAAATTTTAGATTTGAATAAGATGCTTCTAGTTTTCACTTTTTTATAAAAAACAATTTGGTTGTATTAGCTTATACTAGCTCTCATTGCTTTCCCATTAACAAGAATGATGACAGAGGAAATAGAATCACATGATAAGGTATTTTATGATCACATCTCATTTTGTTGTCTTTATATACCAATGATTTTTGACAACTAATTCACGTGAAGGACAGTATTCTACTATTTTGTAGTACTCCCTTTTTTTTTTTTATGTAACTCTTTATATTTTCTCTTTTTATAGTTAGAAAACTACACAAACCACACACCTATCCACAAGAGCTAGCTAGCTTAGGCAAAATGCAACCTTTCACTTGTTCCATGCTATCTCTTTTAGCCATTATCTCATTTTCTATATCATTCAACTTCACCATATGTCTTGCAACATCTAGATTTCGTTTAGAAAGTGATTCGGACACAAACACGGATTTCATTAAGGCCTCGTGTGACACCACTAGGTACGCCGACTTGTGCTTCAAAACGCTGTCGCCTTACGCGGACACCATTCAAAAAAATCCAATGGAGTTGGCCAATGTTGCACTGACCGTATGCTTAAAAAGCGCAAAATCGACCTCAAAAAGCGTACGACAGCTGTCAAAAGGGCGAGACTTGACTACGCGAGACGGGCAGGCTATTGCAGATTGTTTGGAAAACATGAGTGATTCTGTGGATGAGATGAAGAAATCAATGGTGGCATTGAAGGGTTTGGATGGTCCAGATTTTATGGAGAAAATGGGGAATGTAAAGACTTGGGTGAGTGCGGCAATGACAGATGAAGATACATGTATGGATGGTGTTGAAGAAAATTTTGGTAATAAGATGAAGGAAACCATTAGAGGGTATATAGTAAGTGTTGCTGAGTTAACAAGCATTGCTTTGTCTCTCATTACTAATTTATCTTCCACTTAACTAATAATTAGTTTGCTTATTTCTAAGATAAGTGTGTTGAAGCAAATTAAGCTAGTGACATCGCTTTCTTAATTGTAATTTATTTATATATGTGTGTGTGTATCTGTGGGGATTACAAAAAAACTTAATAGTGTAGGTTAGTTACTAGTGTGCCATTTGCTAATTTAGCAAATAATTTGTGTATGATTTCACCTCTAAATAATAATCATATAAATTTCTTATATTGTAGAGCTTAATGTGTTCATTCAAGTGTATATGTTTTTGCAATGATATGGGCTTAATGGGTCAATATTTGAACATATTAAATTTGTATACGAAATGGTCTTGGACCCAATCAATCAAAGCTGGCACATAATAATGGATACCCAAGAAATAAAGAACAAGAGATTACTGGCTAATGATGTATGCATTGGTCTTAATTCATTATGCACCAACAACCAAATTCACGGAAGGAGTACTTTGTCTTAAATACTAGTCACTGGTCCATGTCTTATTACCCAGCCCTTTCACTATGGGAGCACATATTATTACCACTATTTTTTTATTAGTGTACCACACTGTACAACTGTTATAGCAGACAGTACAAATATATAATACATAATAATGGTAGATTAATAAAGAGTTATGGTACTATTATCAATTTCCTTTCACTATTTTATAGTATTATTTTTCAGATCGGCTAGTTATGATAATTTATGCTTGCTCATCAAACAGTCTTAATTATTAAAACATTCTTTAACAATCACACATATGAAGCTAATTATTTTAGAAGTTATCACATCAAATACTATTAATTAACTAGCATTGTACCTGCGCGATGCGGCGGCGGTTTGGTCATGAGGACGACTGGTGGTGGTGGTGACGGCAGTCGTGGTGGTGACAAACTATTATTGATGGTGGGTGTAAGTAATTGATGTAAAGATATAGTGGAGATATTTTAAAAGATAAGTGATTGATGATGTGAATTAACTAATCAAGGGTAAAGTGATAATTTTGCATCTAATACTTTTATGAGAGAGAATGTGATAATTATTATAAGATAGTATAGATTAAGAACAATTATACTGAAAAATTGAACCGACAATACATTTTAAGAAAAGTTTGTGAGGAAACGCTCACTCCGTTTAGTCTTAGCAGACCTCGTAGCTAGAAATCCCAACATGTATTCTCAATTAGGGATGTGCATGGTTTGATCCAAACTGGCTAAACCATTTAAACCGGGGTATTTGGACGGATTGGTTGGTTTTAAATCAAAATTTTAAACCGTCGGTTTGTTTTTTCCATAAACCATTTGTATGGTTTGGTTTTGGTTTTAGATATTATACAATCCGGTAAAACCATACCGGACCATTTACTTTTAATAAATGTAAGTTTATATCTATATTAATAGTTAATAATGTAAATTGTATATACTTATTATTTGTCAAAGTTGTAGACATGATATATATCGAATCTTAAATTGTTATGTTTGTTTGTCTTATAAGACTTATGAATATTTTGTTATGTCATGATATCGAATGATGCTACGTATTATTTTATGTTTTTGTACATTTAATTTCAAAAAATAAAAGACCGCTTAACCGTCCAAACCAAACCGGATTAATTGGTTTTGGTTGGTTTGGTTCGACATAACAATTTGGACGGATTGGTTTGAAAAGTCATGAAACCGTATGTATTGGTTTGGTTGAGATTTTTGGCTAAAACCGTCCACTCGATGCCTTCATTGAAGTACTTCCTTAGCTTAGGATGTCCTATTGCCAATTTACGGAAGCTGGACCATGCACATCCTTATTCTCAATAATGGTGAGATGAAAGTACTGCCATTTGCTTCTTTCTTTAATTGAATGTGGTTTCATGTTTCCTTGATTTTTTTAGCTTTGATAAGCTAGGTAATAACATAGAACGATTCTTGTTTTGACTATTCGAGTAAAAACAACTATAATCTTAAATGTTCAAGACACATTACCACAAAGCCACATTAATTTACAGATCGTAACAGATAAATCATATATGATAACTTTGTTTACGAGGAGAAATCTTTTTTAGAAACCTATCTTTTTTATAACATTTTAAAAATGTGAATAGGTTTTCTACATTGGTGAATAATGCATAAAGGATGAGGGGGACTAATTATAAACCAATGATCTAGTTCCTATGTTCACTTGTGATGGGTCAAGATTAAAGGCGTTAATCTCAAGTTATAGCTACCTCATGTTCATGACAACTCATAAGAATTTGGGATCAAGTGTTAACTCTTTTCAAGTGAGGAGGAACAATGAAGAGAGTATTCATCAAAAGATAGTTTTTATTGTTTATTTAAATTAGGAATATTCAAGATATAATATAAATTAAGTTTCGAAATATATGATATTAGGGTTTTTTTATAATCATTATCAAATAACAAATGGTTGGGAGTACTAGTTTCTAAATGATATTATAGGTCTAATAAGACGACATGGTTAATTGTTTTGGAATTGTTTGTATTTTTTTTATCTATTTATTTATTTATTTTGAACGTTACCCAAACCTTTTTAACAATCTAACACATAACATAAGGCCATAACAATCAGAATCACAACCCAAGAATTGAGCTAATTTTAACCCAATCCATTGTGAGCAATGTTGATAAGATCATGAGAATAATAGCAGTAATTAAGAAAGAATGAGTAGCTGTCAAAAGAACATGAAATATGTGGTAGTTTTAGTAGTTAGGACATAGGATCTATATATATAGGTCTCTGATGCATATAGCATTCATTGGATTCCAAGAGATGCGGCATTTGTCAAGCAGCAATTGACGACACTCACGTGACTCTCAAAGTATGGATGAGATGGAACTTTCAGAATTTGTTTGACTTTCGTACATTACATCATGTCCGTCCACGTTACTCTGTTTCATACGCTGCCCACATGCATCCCTATCATTTTCCTTCAGAATCACAGCTCACAAGTTTTTTTAATTTCATCCTGTATTTTAGATACTAGCGGGGAGGGAGTGGTTTCCCAGAACCCCAAACTTCTTCAAATATTCACATCATTATTTTCCAATAAAAATTTTCTACCTCAAACTTCTCCAATTCACCCCAAATCACTCCAAAATGGTGGCGCCACTTACCCCAACCCCAATTCGCCCTTTTCCTGCACGTGTCCAGCCCCCATTCGCCCTTTTTCCTGCACGCGGTCCCCACCTCCTCTTTTCTCTTCTCGGGCTCACTACACCAATTCCCTTCCAATTTACCCCACCCTAAACCCCTGGCGGCGGTGTACCTGCACGGGACCGGGGTCCCCCGCACTCCTCCCCGCATCGACTCCCACCCCTCTCACATATTATTTCTCATGTTATATGTTGAGGCCCAACGAATTAGAGGCCCGGCAAATAACAAATTCTCTCATTTTTTTAACTGGTCAAACACCTAGTTACATCTCCCTGTTACAAAGTACAACTAATATTATTGGGCTACAAAGTAACAAATTCTATATCCATCAATCTATCATATGCTCATAACATTTAACTTGGGAATGCAATTTATATAACTACATCACCGACAGTACCCAATTTCTGCTAAAGCAGGGTACGAAAGAGGTAAAATATAGACAGTTTTGTCTTTACTCTTTACCCAAAGGTAAAAAGACTACTTTTATAGAGACTTCCGGCCAAACAACGAAGAATAATTAGAGCATATGGGGTAAGTAACCATTTTCTAGACGGTTGAGTATTGCTTAGCTACATTATATAACTACCATACGTATATCATACGGATTATAACTTTATGAGATCGTAAAACTTGTATATACTGATAAGTAAATTATAAAAAAAAAATGTTTGCTACACTACTAGGTGTTGTTGTTAGTGTTCATTAAAAAATATGCATTTTTCATATAAAAATTTACCACCTAAATTTATCAAAGTACAATATATGTTTTGTACGTTAACGACAATCTATAATATCAATAAATATATCACCTCCTTTATGCTATGTTTTTTAGTTTTATTCAATGTTTTAAAAACCGGTATTTTAGTTATACTGGCGTGGAAAAATTTTCCGGTATTACCGGTATTATCGGTAATACCGGAAATACCGGCCGGTACGACTATTTTTAATTTATTATATTTTTTGTGTAAAAATCTTACAAAACTTATTACAACTTAACAAAAATAGTCAAAATTCAATTATAATTTATTCAAAAATAATACCAAATATAGATTTCATAACAAAATATAGGTTTTAAAGTTCACAAGTAACAAAAAATAACATTAAAGTATCATAAAAATAATTTTTTTAAAAAATCAAAATTTATTTTTTGAAAATACCGGAAATACCGGTATGGTAATACCGGAAAATACCGGGAATACCGGAAATACCGACCGGTATTGAATAGTGAAAATACCGGACTTAAAATACCGGCGTGGTGTCCGGTAATACCGGCCGGTATTTACCGGTATTTAAAACATTGGTTTTATTTGACACATACAAACCAAATTATTTAAAAAGAAATTAAAATGTGTTCTCTTCTTGAATTTAGGAAATGAAAGTATAAAGGTAAATGAATGAAAAACCTAATAGATTTTAGGGTAAAAGTTATCATCCTGTTTTTTAGAAAATCATAAAGTAAAGAAACTTGTTTCTTTCTTTTCCATTCTCACGTCTTCCATTTATTTCATTTTGTGTGTTTGATAAGAATAATGAATCATAAAGAAAGAAAATGTAATATAGAATGAAATTAGAGGGGAAAAAATGAATATATTTTTTATAAAAAAATAGATCATGTCATTTGGTATAAACAGAAAATGAGTATAAAAGAAATACAAATTTTTAACTAATAATTAAACTAATACATATAACATCATCAATACATAAAAAAATTTCTCCATTTCTTATATCTTTATTTTATTTTACCAAACACCCCTTCTTAAAATAACTGGAGTTAACATTAATCTATGAATTAGTTTATAAACGCATTCTTAAATAAAAACTAGTAAAAACAATACGAAGGCATTAAATGTGTATAAAGAATGGAAATGTCGACTGACAAATTAAACAACAAGATTAATCTCTATACAACAGTCATTAACAAGAATTGTATGTTAAGCAATGCATAGTTAATTAGTTACTTTTCAAAAAGAAAAGGCAATGCACAGTTGCAAACTAATTGTTAAACTTCGTAATTAGATCAGATTACACTAGACACACAACTATAATATAAGAGATGTAAAAGATAAAATGCCACTAAGATAACGCAGACATTGCAATAGAAACATAATGGAGACTGGCCAAAAACATCATAACTTAAACATTTTCCATTAATTTAATAATAAAGTCTTAGTTAAGTCGATCTCATTTGATATTTTGGCTCCTATAAATTCTTGCACAATTTCTTGGTTCCTTCCCATATTCATCACACAAAAACACCAACTTAAAATGGAACCCAAAATTGTCATTATATTATTTCTTACAACAACACTAATTATATCAACATCCCAATTAGTCTCATCCATCACCACCATTGCTCAACAAAACACATATTCCACATTTGTCAAAACCTCATGCAGCTCCTCTACTTACCCATCCGTGTGCCTAAAGACTCTCCTTCCTTACGCCACGGCGGTCAAGTCAAACCCGCTTAAACTCGTCAACGCGGCTCTCTCAACCACCCTCAGATCCTCCAATGCCACCCTAGCTAAAATATCACAATTGTCGAAAACTAAAGGGATCACCAAATGGGAAGCAGCTGTCCTTAAAGATTGCATTGGGGATATTAAAGATTCAATGGATGAAATCAAAGACACTCTTAAGGTAATGTCGGGTATTTCTAAATCTAACGACAAGCGTTTCATGATCTCTAACGCGCAGACGTGGATAAGCGCGGCTATCACTGATGAGAATTCGTGCCTTGATGGATTTTCGGACCGGAAAATGAACCCGGTTGTTAAAAAGAAAATAAGGAACAGCATTGTGAGTCTTGCTAGAGTTTGCAGTAATGCTTTGTATCTCATCAACCATCTTTCAGTTTGAGGCGGTTTAATTTTTATTTAAAAAATGAAATTTGATTTCGTTTTTGCATCAGTATTTTTTTTAATTTTTATGATAGGTTTGTAAAATACTACGTGATCTATAATCTTTGTGATCTACGCAACTCTCAAGGCATAGCGTGTGATTGTGAATTAGTGAGTAATATTTAATTATGTCAATAAAATAACTACATGTTGATTTTTTTTCTTCGATATATCGTGTTTAATATACTATACACAATACACAAGCTAGGTATATATTATCATCATGATTATGTTATGATCATATGTCGATAGAAGCATCAAATAGATGCAGGGGCAGACACAACTCCCGTCCCGGGTCAATGTTTTTAAGGGCACCAACGATTTTTATAAAACTAGACTTATGTCCGTGTAATGAGGCAGCAGTGAAGGTAGTGATGACAGAGGTGGTGGGGGACGCAGTGGGGATGGTAGTGAGCGACGATTGTGGTGAATATAAAAATAGTCGATGTTAAAGGTGTTATTGTAGTTATTTTAAGTGTTAAAAGATCTATACTGTAAATTATTTCATTAATGGTATTGTAAATATATTAGATGGATATGTTTAAATTAGTGAATAAAGTAGAAGGGTATTTATAGTTTTTGAAAGGTAGAAAGTTTAAGAAAAAAAGATGATTTGTTTTATTAGATAGTATATATATAATAGTTAACATTTGTAAAAAAAAATTGTTTATCTTTATCTTTACTCCCTAATAAAGCAAAAGAACTATTATTATTTTTAGAAAATTTTGTTTTTGAATTACTGAAATTGCCCTTGGCATTTTATGTTCTTAATCAATTAATTTACACTTCAACCTTATCTTCTAAAATATTTTCACTACCACCTTTACATCAACCTACAATAATCCTACATCAATTGATACCGCCACCACCACAAATAATACCATCACCGACACTACTAGACCGTCGTCCCCGCCAGTGCCGCCGCATTGTGCGGGTACTACGCTCGTGTATCTCAATTTGTTAAGCGTCATTGATTTTTTTGACCCAGCTCGTCTTGGGTCGACCCTTTTAATATCAAAGATTTCGTATTTTAAGGAAAATATCAAATTACTAATTTGCTTTTTCTTATGAGACGGAGGGAGTAAAAAAAGTTTATAACCGGGTCTGTCTCTCTTCAAACCTAACGTGGTAATTTCCCATCATGGGGCTTTCTATCTATAGATTAAGCAATTACCAAACCAAGGTATACTGTACTAATATGTGTAGGTTCTTGTAATTTGAGTGAGATTGTTATTGCGCAAAAGCAGATATGGTTCGGTATTCCCTTGTTCTATGTATTGGTTATGTTCTTTATTTCTTGTCTAGTAAAAACTAATCGTAGAGTTGGCCGACTGAGGTCCCAGTCACGCATAAAATCGTATGAACTCGTGTTAAGGTATTAACACATCCGAGTTCTTCTTAATTTTAAGTACTTACAGACATTGGTGTCTAGCCAGTTACTTCCCATGTATATAAAATAGTTTTCTAAAATAAAAATATTTATATAAGGTATATATCTATCATTAAAATTTTAAAGTGCACATAAATTTAGTATTGGAGACCTAACGAGCAAATAATTGTATGATACAATCTCTTGAATTAAATCAAAAAAAATATTAAGGTATTAGTTGCAAGATTGGTCCCTGTGGTTTTTCCATTTTAGTAATGGGGTCCCTGTAGGGTGAAAAGTACATAAAATACCCCCCACACGTGCACACTTGACGGCTAACGAATCCGTCAAATTTGGACTAATTTTGCAAAAAAAATCTCAAAATAGGGACCCCCATTGCAACGATTCTCGAATGGGGATCCCCTTTGCTAAAACATACAAACCATAAGGACCAATCTTGCAATTAACTCGCACATTTAAGTACAGACTATAAAATATACCCTTTTTCAAACTAGGAATTTCTACTAATTTGCCAGATCGAGTACAATTCAATTCAAGATTCTTTAATTGTGAATGTAAAAAATTTAATTCCACAATGAAGTAAAGGGACGATGTGAATAGAGAAAATGATATACAAAGACAAAGGAGGCTGAGGTACAAAGTAACTAAACCTTTAACCGGGGACAAGATGATATTCAACCCCCTTTTTTAGTTTTGCACACATTATAAATTAAAACTTGTAAGTAAGTATACATTAGATGAAAGCCAAAGATTGGTTACATGAGTGGGTACGTGGTTCATGGCAGAGAGTTTATCCTTGAGGTGGACGGGGCTGGAATCTGACATTCAAAAAGCCACAATCCCACAAATAAGTTTGCTACTATACTAGATGCGTCGATGAACAAAATGGTTGAAGAACATGACGATAGGTAAAGGTAAGTCAGCAATCGACATAGACTTTTATGACATGGCACGTTGCGTTGGTATTTAACGAAGATCTAAATATATATGTGCCGTATATTTTGATAGCTATATAACAAAACCTTAGAGTATCATGAATTCATTTATAAAAACTTTAGAGTATCATGTATTCATTTATAAATCACCTAATATTTGGACCATTTTTTAAAATTTCGTGTTGTGGGTAACAAACTAACTCATTAATATAATTAAACGGCTAAAGCTTACCTAAAGGCCATAAAACATTAAAAATTAATTAATAACGTTAAAGGAACAATTAACTTGCCTAACATATAATGTGATTGACAATGAATGAAGAGTGAAGACCTAAAGTTTGGTTTAATTCGTATATAACGACAAGATAAGAGTAAGTTGCCTAACCAACTGGACCAAGTGTTTTAGTCGACGGCGATGCAGTATAATAAAATTAGGCTTCAATTGGGCTTTGGATCCTTTAGGTAGTTCGAGTGGTCTATATCGATGGCTGAAGGTGGGCAATAGTGCATTTCCACTCACTAGGCCTGGACCTCCTATTTTTACTTTTAGTTGTAAGTAAACACCAAATTTAACAAGTAAATAATATGGTAATAAGTATGATTAAAAGGTAAAAAGTTACTCACTTACTCCATATGAATGTGAATTGTTGCCGGGTATTTCACTATTAGTGCACAAACTTTTTCTTTTTTTTTTTATCTTGATTTGATTGATAAAATCTACAGTATCTAGTAAAAAAAAAGTTAAAAAATGAGTTGCTCATCGCGCGTTTGTCATATTTTATTTTTATTTTTATAGAGGGAATGGTCAAATACTAGCTAGACCCAAAATGTTTATCTCAATGGTTATCAAAAATAGGATATAGTCTCTGGATGTGTATACATCACGGGTTTGAGTTTTGCAAGGAGTGGATTTTTCCTAATTATTTGGGTTTCCTCTTGAAAGGTCAAAGACATTCCGGGATCATTGCGTGACTGCCACTGATTGCAAAATGTGGTGTTATGAGTGACCCTAATTGCATTTAAAAAAAAAAAAAATCTAATTATATGATCACCTATTTTCACATTCCTTTTCTATTTACACATTTTTACTATGCAATAAACAGTTATGCATTATGTATAAATTATTATAACTCAAAATGTGTATTTTGAAAATGAAAAAATAAATAATTTTTAAATTTGGAATTTTTTTTCTTTACAAATTAAGCTCATGTCACAAAACATGATAATTTATTTTAACTAATTTTTGTTTAACTTTCATACCAAACAATGTATATTCATCTTTACAACATTTAAATAAAGAAAAACCACCCTTATAATACACTAAAGTAACATCTTAAACTCTCTTAGATTAAATTAAATTGTTGGGAAAAAAAATGTAGCATAGAAATAAGTATCTTCATCATAACGTTTCTATGTGATCATATTCGTCAAAATATTAGCTATGTATATCCATACTCTAACATACTCAAATCTGTCACTTTTTTTTTAACAGCTTTATATTATAATAAAAAAAAATATTTAGCAAAGCACTAAATGTCAAACCAAAGTTACACTTACACTTAGAATATGTAGGGAAAAAAATAATTACAACGAATTCCTAAGGGGGGAAGGAGTGGGAGTCGGCTACCACTCGGGTTCACCGACCACGATCGGCTACACCGTTTCCAGGGTTCGGCTAGGACTCGGGTAGGTAGATTTCGGGTATTAGATTGGTTTGTGAAGCTGAGAGTTGTGGTGTTGATATGAACGTTGGAACATGTGGACCCCCCCCCCCCCCCGACTACATACCTCTTTAATTTAAAAAAAAAAAACCTTTCTCCCTATATATACATATACTACTTACATTCATTTTAACACACATACCAAACACAAATATCATTTTAACACACACAAAAAAACCCTTTCTCCTCAAATGTCTAGTTCATCGGAATCTCGTTGTATCGTTGTCGGATCGGATTCATCCGATTCACATCATGGACAACCGGTCCAATCGGTGTGGGACGATACCTTTTACGCGGAGTTGCTAAACGAAGACATCCATCATCGTCTTCGTTATGACCTCACTGAACACGTGTGGGCTCAAGACTTGGGACATCTCAACGACTAGTATTTTTTTTTAAAAAATAAGTCTAGTGTTTTTATTTTAATGTTTTTTTTTTTAATTATGTATTGTTTTTTTTAAGTGTTATGTAATGTTTTTTAAGTTTTTAATAAAATGTTTAGTTAAATTATTGGTGGAATAAATAAAAAGAAAAAGAAAAAGAAAATGAATTTAGGTAAGTTTAATGAATTAGGTATGTATTTCAAGTGTTTTGGGTAAAAATTGGGTTAAATTGGGTAATGGTGAATTAAAGGGTATTGATTGGATAAACATTTAGGTATTTTACCCAAAGTCAAAAACCACTCCATCCCCTCTAAACACCTCAAAAGGCTCGAACTGCAAGGTCTGCAAATAAACCCCCAAGGTACAAGACAAGGTTACACAAGGAACGAGACAGGGTTACCCAAATCTGTCACTTGATGATACCGTTTCAAATAAACAATAGAATAATATTTCGTCTTATTTTTGTCTAAATATCAATGTGAAATACAAAAAGCATTCAACAAATTTCTTATGACACTTACATTACTCTAAATTTATAATAAATATATTTGGGGAAAAAAATTACTACCTAGTTTTTCACTACAAGAGATTAAAAAAAAAAAAAAAAAAAAACTTACGAAATAGGCTAATTTGACATGCACAAAAGAGGCTATACAATTAAACCTTTGTGAATTTTTTTTTTTTAACGTTCATTTTTTGTATGGTCTTTATACCTACCGGGTAGCATGTTATCGCAGTTGTTCACAGGAAAATCCCCCGAATAGATCGTCAAACGACACGACATCAATGACATTAAATGTCATTTGGGGTAAAAATTTGCGCCCCTTAGTTTCTAACCCTGATTGTCTAGAAACATAGATTCTGACATATTTCTGTCTGGTAATTATTATTTTGGCTAAGATTAAGCAACTCCTAAAAAACAATATGGCTTGGCCCATTCATGCACCAAAAAGGTGGTCTGTTACATGGCTTTCGTTGATGACGTTATTAATCTAATTGAGATATTGGTTAAGAAATTTGATTTTGAATGCTATCAATTCAACTTATTCAAAGGTGGTGTTTAACTTTAAGTTGTTTGCTTAAATATTTTCTTTACGGAACATAATCAATTTGCAATGACAGTGAAAGTAACGTGAAGTCAGACCAATTTCGATCTTTGAAAGTGATAACTTGTTAGGTTAATGAGTTATTTGTGTCTCCAAGATTTCAATGCCCACAAAATCAGATTTTTTGGGGGGGAAATTTTTTTGTAATATTTATTAGGCGACAAGCCATGTATTTTGGACTGTAAATTCTTTATATGGGCCATAGTTATGCGCTTCACATGGGTAGGGCCCATATAGTCAATCACGTGTATTTGGGTCCCAATAAAATTAACTATGCTAACATCTTGTCCTTCCTAGCCTTCCTTTTTTACTTTAATAACCGTCCCATATTTCTAGAGCCGACTGCTGTTTTTACACCTAATATTTTAATTTTTACACACATGATAGTACCATTAAAAGATCAATGGATATCTCATCATATCTATCAAAAAATAAGCATGACACGACAGAATTATGAAGGGCACGTTACTTATAGTATAAAATAACCCAAAGTATCACGCGATACAACAAAATAAGTTAATCTCTAATTTAATATTTTATCCATTAAACCTGACATGGCAATATGCCAATATCTCATTTACACTCAGTTGTTTACAGTATACTTTTCTATACCGTCCTCATAACAAGATTAGACATTACTAACATTAACCGTACAAGCTGAATACATAACGTGACAGTATATTCTTTTATTAGATGAAATAAAAGTATCTTTATCAGGTTTAGTCACCCAAGATACAGCCACAAGTATCCGACAATAAGAATCATCAAAACATATAATATACCGAAATTCATTTGAAAGTATGTTTGTTTTAAATCTAAGAACTTTTGATTAAGCATTATTTAAACAGTTACTAAACCATTAGAGTCACAGATAATAAGGTTGAAGCTGATTATAACACTACAATTAGAAGGGTAGGTATGATTAGGTAATGTCACATCATTATAAATCCAGGCCTTAACTACCATAAAGTATAATCATTCAGCACTATACTTTATTCTCACCACATATTAATGACATTTTAAAGCTTGTCATATAACTATAGTCTAAAATTGATTGATCCACATTTTCATACATATACACACATGTTTACAATTTAAACAAAGTTTGTTATCAACCTCACTAGGCGTAAATAATTTCGAAATGTCATATTCGGTTTTTAAGTATGTTACTGCCATTTACCAGTAATGCCGCAGTTCTTAAGATATCACAAGCTAATTAAAATGTATGCAAAAGACAAAAATAGATATATTTATATTTTTATACAACTTTCATATCCATAAAACTTAAACTGACCCGACCCACATGGGTTCACAAAGACAATATTAACTTAATTATGACACAAAAAAGTTTAACCATTAGTAGTACAGCCCACCTATCATCAACTAATGTTTCTGAGCAAAGCTGTTGACTAGTGCCAGAGCATTGCTAGTAACATGTGCAACGCTTGTGATCTGGGCCCGAACCGAAGTTTTGATCTTACCCTCCATGGTCTTGCCACCAAACCCATCCATACAAGTATTCTCATCAGTCAGGGCAGAACTGACCCATGTCTGAACATTACTCATATGCCAAATGAACTCCTGACCCTTAACCCGGTCACAGTTTTTAAGCTCCTGGATGGACTTACTGACCCGGTCCAAACTGTCACTAACTTCTTCTAAACAGTCACCAATTGCGGACCTTTCACGTGGCTTCAAACCTTTGAACCTTTTGAGCTTGTTGAGGTAAGCTTGTGTAGATAAGGATCTTTGAAGGCTAACGGTTAAGGCGGTACGGGCTAATTGGGCTGGGCTGGTTTGGATGGTTTTTGCATAAGGTGAAAGTGATTGTTCGCATAAAGAAGGGTACGTAACGGTGGCGCATGACTTCTTGATGTAGCCCGTGACGCGTTTAGCTGCTTGGGTTCCGGTTAGGCAGATGATGATGGCTAGAAAGATGAGTGGCAGAGTTATTTTGTGTGCCATTTTTGTTTTTTTTTAGTGTAGCGAGTCGATAATGTTTACTTTGGGCTATTGAATAAAAGGAGCTAGTGGGAGGGTATTTATAGAGGAAGTTATATGAATGGGGGTGGATGTATAGTTACACGGTTGTGATGCAACTGGAGACGTGTGAACTATAGTGTTTTCATTTGGGCTGGGTTCGGATGGTAGTTCCTGTTTAATTAGTACTCGTAACTTAGGTCTGACCGTATGAGGATATAACAAAATAGAAAAATATATAAGAAAAAATTGACAACGCTTAACTTTTTAAGCAAAAATTGTTTTTATTTAGTTTCTAAAGCAAAAATGCTTTAAAAAAAATCTTGTTATTGAATTAATAGCTTTTTAATAGTTAAAAGTTAATGGAATTATTATACAAAAAAAAAAAAAAAAAAACCCTTTAAGAAGTTTTTTTCCGTTATTGATATCTAACTTTGTTTAAATAGCACGGTACTCATGCTATGCGACGATGGTCGTGACGGTGACGGTGTGATGGTTGGACGACTGTTAGTGATGGAGTGGCAGTGAGTTGTGTATATAATTGATGTAAAAGGTTAATGGACATATTTTAAATGATAAAGGACTGACAGTGTAATTTAATCATTAATATTAAGAGGATAGTGTATATGAAAATATTTTAAAGGGTGTTAAGTGAAAATATTACATATTTTCAACATTACCAAAAATAAAAAGGGTTATTCTTTTTATAATATAATACAGATAACAAAGACTCGTGTTATAAAGAGATATTAAATTCAATTGTGATATCTGGGTTAGTGTTCTCATCCGTTACATTTTTAAAAGTTATTATACTTAAATATTTGGAAAGTTGTCTTGGTATGGTTAGAGAAATGCCCTGAAACTAACACAGAACAAGTTTGATTAGACCGTTATATGGAGTTAAAAATCATATAACACAAATACTCTAACACAAAACAAATTAGGTTAGACTGTTATAATGAGTGAAAAATGACTCATTATAGTCAAATAACCTTAAACTAACAAAACTTCTTTTTAAAACTAGAATTCACTATTAATTTGGTAGCTACTAAATACGATACTTATAGAAAAAAAATTAATTTGAGGTTATAATCTTCCATGTTATGGCAAAAAAATACTAGTATTATTTTTGGGCGCATAATTATCAAAGTATGTCACATAACACGCATTTTAAGGGAGTGTGTGATGAATGCAATTTTTAATTCGACCAACATTATGTTGGTTAATAATAATAATAATAATAATAATAATAATAATAATAATAATAATAATAAACTTTACTATATAATAAAAGAAATACCCCGAAGAGAAATGTTTAAACTACCATTCCTATGAAAAACAACCCTAATTTTAAAACATGACAACCATCAAAACTCCCTTTTTCACACACACCGGCTCCCTTATATGATTTCACATACACCGTTCGCATCATATACCATGATATCCGCTGCAACACGTGAGCACCATGTTAATAATAATAATGTTTAACTAATGCATTATGTTTGTCTTTTTACGTGAACAAATTATATAAATTTAAAACTTGAATATCGTTTCCTATATCTTTTTATTTAAGTCGGTGATAGAGAGAGGCGTTGTTTTTATTCTCCTTTTTAATTTTCAATAATGATATTATATTACGTAGTAGTAAATAGCGTCAATCCAGCATTATATTGCGGGTAGGCCGCTTTCAACGAGCCAAATTGTTTCACACTCGAAAGAAGAAAATATATGACACAATGTCACAATGTGATATGAAACACTCAAAATAAACCATATATAATATCGTATGGGTCCATCAAGCATTTTGTTTCCAATATAAAAAATAACCATACATTATTACATTTCCCTCTTCTTTAAAAAATTAAATAAATAGATACTTCCCGTACAGTACCACTCATTTTAGAAAGATATGTTAAAGATGTAATCTTTTAGTCTCATTTTGATTATCTCGATTTATTATTTTTGTTTGTCACAAAAACGATAATGCACTACAAACAAAACATATAAGTATATGACATTTTATACATTAAAGACTTCATTATTATAGATGTTTACATACAAAATAAATTGAGATAGGAGTAGTATATCTATACTTCCATATCTATACTATTCTCATATATAAAATATATTGTCTACTTTAATTTTAAAATTTAAGACTTCTAACTTTTAAATTAAAACATGATCATAACATTCATCTTTAGCATGATAAATCAAAATCATATTATATAAAAGACAATATAGTTATTTAACATATTTTTTAATCATGAAAAATGGTCCTTCCATTTGTAATTCATTCACATTTGTGGTCTCTTCAAAGACTTCTTTAAAAAAAATTATAAAAAAAAAAAACAAAAGAAAGAATGGCCCCTCGTATATATTTCTCTCTTTCTCCATTTTTTTTTATCTCGTCGAATTTTAAGAATTTTTCGGAATTATAACACTCGTCAGAGTCAATCACTCATGTCAAACTCCAGAGTCAAAAACATGGTAAAAGTAAAAACTATTGTCTCCGCCACTATGTACAGATGATATTCTAGTTTTTTAAAAGAAAGGTAGAACATAGTATACGGACAATTTTGTTATCGATCTTAACTTTGTTTTGGTGATATAAACATCACTAATAAATAGTGCAAGCAAGCTTTGAGGTTGTATGAAGTCGTTCCCGAAGTGACACTATAAGCGATGCTATTGAATCACCCTCGTTCACTTAGGTCACAGATGTATTGGATTGGGTAGATTTTTTTATTATTTTTTTTAAAAACAGTCAAAATTTTATTAAGATTCAAAGAGTACACATACACTTAGGGGGAGGGAGCCGAAGACGAGTTGACCGACGAGATGGAGCGAGCTGCAGGGAGATCAGCGAGTTTCGGCCGCCATGGAAGGGAGATGGCAGCAAGAAGGGGGGAGCGAGTTCAGATATCGCGTTGAAGGGGAAAGGGACCGGAAGTGTCAACCCATCAAACTTGGGGTATGACAGTTGGAGGACCAAAAAGGGAAAAGAAGAAAGAGCAGGGACCAAATTGCAATTATACTGAAAGTTTTTTTTAAGCTGCTGTTTACAATTTTTTTTTTTTTTTTTTCCCCTAACCTTTTTACTTTCTTAATTCTTTAACAAAATGAAATTTTAACATAATTTTTTTTTCTTTTTTTTTTCAACATTTTTTTAGGGCATAATATAAACTTTTTTTTTAACTATGTCATGTTTTAATTTTAATATATAATGTGTTTTAAGTATTATGTAATGTGTTTTGTTATTAATAAAACATATAAATTAAAAAAAGGGTTAATTATGTGAAGTTTATAAATGTTAAGGATGAATTATTAAAATGTGAAAAAAACATTTGGGAATTTCGGTTGCCACTAAAAAAAGGTTGAAAAAAGGTTAGAGGGTTGAAATGAAGTAGAGTAATTTGATTAGATATTTAAAGAGAGATGGGAGGGTTGAACCTTTCGGCTCCCTCCCCCTTAGGCTAGCAAGGAGCTAGAGTGCTAGACCCAAGTCTTATATTCATATCATTTCTTCCCCAAAGAAAACGGCAAGACTTTGCCCGGTTAGTAATCCACAAATATGACCTTGAATTGATATCGTCCGCCATTACAGAAACATCGGGTGGCTTACTATTGAAAATAGCATCATTCCTAGCAAGTTATATGCACCATATCGTAGTTTTAAGTTAATACTCTTCTATATGCCTCAAAGCGACTTTGCTAAAATGCTAAAGAAATGTCATCGATCCTAAAAGACAAAAACATAAGTATGTTTCTGTTTGTGTCAAAATCTTACCTTAAATTTATAAACTACCTAAACATAGCTAGATTTCAATCACTATAATTCTTTAGAAAAATCTCAATCAAATCAATGTAAAAACTAAAAAGGACTTTATTAAATTTGTGCATCATTCAAAATTAATTTGAACTAACTGTCTCCTAGTGTGAATGTATAAATCAAATTGATTAGGCTGTCCCAACACCTGATATTTCTGGTTTCAAGTGGAACTAGGCCCAAGTCGACATTTATTAGTATTATATTAAACGCAGGATAAAGAAAACGAAATTGTATTGCACCTTACCGACACTATGAGTGAGTCATTCGCTTATACTCCGAGTCATCATATATATGAAGTGCCTGGGTGGGTTTGGTGCATAACCCAACATAAACATTTTTTACTTCTAAATAAAGTTTTCTCGTTGCTACAAATAATGATAAAATATTTAATCGTTTAAACCACGACTGTGTAATTATCTGATCCATAAAATAAATGAAAGATTCGATTATATTATATGGGTTTACATATGGATTAGGATCTTCTATTGATCCAACTTTCCATGTAAAGTTAAATCAATTTTAACTACTAGATTAAATATAATGGTCAAGACTAAAATTTGATATTCAAATCTTAATCATTATATTTAATTTAATGGTTAAAGTTTGTAGTTCTACTTGTTATTAAAAAGAGCTATAACAACGACGAAAGAATTGTGAATTCGGCTAAGGGAAGTGCAGAAGGGAATGAGGAAGGATAAAATGGAAGACAAGAAGCCGGCCAAGCAGTTACTTTAAAAAGGGATCTAACTTTACCTATAAAGTTATATCAACTTTAGAAGATCTCAATCTGTTTACCTATATAGTTAAAAATCTAAGGGTTAATTAACTATAAATAAATGTATATAGTAGAAACGAACTAAGGTTTTGGACATTGTATGTAAACAACTTGATAACTTGTCCAAATTATGTAATATGACATACGTGACAACTCATATAAGCCGTCACGTGCAAGTTTTTGATTGGTCAGCTCATTATTTGAACATTTTTACTAAGTCCTTAATACACATATCCAATCCGATAATTGGTTCCCATTACAAACATTTTATCATAGTTAATTACATTTCAACGCACTTAACCCAAAAATCTAATTATGACACATGACATACAAATATTAAGATTAAAATAGAAAAAGGGTAAAATCCATAATTTAATCCTTTTTGAATACACAATTTCGCATTTAAACATCTATTTAGACCTCATGACCTCCAAAAACCTGTCATTAACAAAATTATATTTATCTTGATATAAAAAGTATATATATTATGTTCTTTTGTCACTTAGTCGACAATCCATACCTTTCAAGGGTGATATACTAATACTACTATACTACCATATATCGGATATAAATATAAAAGTAGCCCAAAATCTATGTAGGCCCAATACAGATCTATTCACCCAACCTTTACATATGTCGTTTGCATGTTCCATGTCACGCTTGGACTTGGAATTCACATTCGATCACTAGCAAAAACGTTAGTATATAACTTTTCTTAAAAGAAAAAAAAGTTTATTAATCTGGTGATTGATAGGACATTTGGAACTTAACGAAATGATGGAAGTCCATATATCGTCGCAAAATGATTTGTCGGTTCACAATAAGAAACTATTTAGTCTTTGATTGCATTATACATTTTAGTTATAAGGTTTATTAAGTGAGCAAATATTTTAACTATAGGGTTGATAGCCCAGTGCCAACCGTCCCCAACTAAACCGGGTCCCACCATGTTTACCCCTATCGGATGCATGGGGCGCAGGTTCGAATCTCTCGGCCTGCAAGCATGAGGATTTATTAGTTATTACGTTGTGGTGGTATTTAGTGGAGGGGTTTCACAAGGATACGAGTTGTGCGGCCTGCTCGTATCGGAACCAATGCGGTTCCGGGGATCGAGGTGTTCCCTTCAATTAACACCTTTTGGAAGTGAGCAAATATTTTGTCGGGAAAAATAATAATCTACTTTTAACTATTACAATAACCATTGTTATTGTATAATGAATAATCAAAACCATTGCATAGTTTGATTCGAAGAAAATGACTAATCTTAAACTTGTTATGAGTTATTACAAGAGCCATGTTTATGAACAATTTATAACCTCTACAAGTCGAATCCTCTGCTCACCATCATCATTTTAACTCTTTCTGTATCTTGCATACGACCTGCTTTGCCGTAAATCTGCATCAAAAGCTTGAAATTGTGGTCATTATCAGGCTCCAACTCGAATAGCTTTTCGGCAGCAATTTCTCCATGTTCTACATTCCCATGAACATAACAAGCATGTAGCAATGCACCCCAGACTGTTGGACCAGCTGCAAATTGCATTCTCTCTACGATCACTTTGTAAGCTTCAGTAATCAGTCCAGCCCTGCCATAAACATTTACCAGACACGCGTAATGTTCCATACTTGGAACTATTTCATATTCCGCCGTCATTGTAGAAAACAATCTTTCTCCATCCTTCACCAATCTCAAATGAGCACAAGCTGTTAATACAGAAACGAATGTAATAGCGTCAGGGGAGATATTGGCACTCAACATACACTTGAAATATTCAAGAGCATTTGGGTGTTTATTGTGGACTGAAATTATGGTATTCCATGAAACTAAATCTCTTTCTGGCATTTGATCAAAGACCTGTCTTGCTTTATCAAGCCTGCCATGATTTGAGTACACAAAAATGAGAGAATTCACTATCGGTAGATTCCACTCATTTCCTTTACGGATAACCCATCCATGAATTTGAGCTACAAGTTTTAGCGACAACCCAGCCATGAGAATTGTGGAAATTGAAATCGAGTCTGGCTCATACCCATCTAACATCATACGTCGAAAAACAACCAAAGCATCGAATAAGAGGCCATGTTTAACATAACCTGTAAGCATCGAGTTCCAAGATACTAAATCTTTTTCTGCTATTTTATTAAAAACTTTACTTGCCCTCATAATGTCACCACACTTGGAATACATGTCAACCAACCCATTAAGCACAAATAAATCGTTAGCATACCCTCGACGAACTATCTCACGATGAACTTCCTGACCAACATGAATTAACCCCATGCCACCACAAGCTTTAAGGACTCGAGGAAACGTGAAATTGTCTGGCTCTACACCCTCTTCCACCATTTGAAAATACAACGCCAATGCGTCCTCAAACATACCCATTTCAGAATAGCCCGATATAAGTGAATTCCAAGCAAAAGCATATGACTTCCTCTCAGACATATAATCAAACACTTGGTGGGCTTCCTCAATATAGCCATTAGTGGCATATAATCTAAGCAGTTTAGATGAAACACCTACATTTCTACGTAAAAGCTTTTCGGGTATTAGGTGATGGATACGGATACCCTGTTTTACGGCATCTAAATGAAAGCAGGTTTCAAGAAGTGAAGAAAATATATGAGGATCATCAATGTTTATGCCATTTTTAACAGAAGTTTCAAGTTCCTTTACAACTTTGTCAAGTGCTTGAAGCTTAGTCTGTGGGTAAGGAGACTGATTTATAACAAGTTGTGTCGGTGATGATTTAGGTAATGATAATATAGTAATTTGATTTTGATTTTGTTTATATGGTTTCTTGTTTCGATCTTTCTTGATACAGTAAGTGTGGAGGACTTGACACTGCATACTTACAGCCATCTAGGGAAAAAAATAGAAAGTTTTATGCATACAGCATATATCGCTTTGTAAGTACTTTTATACAGTTTCAAAGATTATATAGGGATGTAGGCATGCAGCATCATATTTCCCCTATAACAGAATTTTAGATACAAATGTCATATTGCTTTTTTATTTTATAACAATAACAATCAGTAAAAAGAAATGTTGTAGATTCATTGGATCTTTTTTCAATTTGGTGATCAAAACTCAAAAGTATCTTGCCATCGCCAGTAAGGCATATTTAATGTGCGAAAGAGCTACAGCTTACAACATAGCGGCTTTATAGTCAAATAGGATAAAGACACATATAACCATCAAAAGCAGAAAAAGGAAAGCCACAAATGTGTAATAACTAATAAGCAGCATCTGCTTGTGATCAAATTGGTCGAATATGTATGCTTTTCTGCAGGTTCAACCTCTAAAAATGGCAAACTTGCAAACTCGATCAATCTGCCCATGATTCTCAAATTCTTTTCCACCATTGGCAGCTTTAGGTTCATTAATCTGCATAACAAACACATTGTAAGCAATTAAAATTTGACAACCTTGACTTCACACTTGGTAACCTAGATAGTGATTGGACCAAATGATATAATTGATATGCTTGCCATAAATTACATCCGTGATTTTGTACATTTTTAATTGTTGAGAATTGCAAAGGGTACTACAAATAGCTTTCAAGTCGTACCAGGAAAAGAGTCAAATTTAATCAAAATTGGAGGAAAACGAGATTGTTATTGCCTTATAGAGAGATGCCCATTGATAGAGGCTTTTGGTTTTGAAAATGAATAATTGCTATTGAACTTTTACTGCATCAATATCAAAATATCAAAACAAGAACAAAGAATAAGTTTTTGGGTATACCTTAATCCTTATGGAGCAAAAATAGGTTTTACTCGTTCAAAGATCTCATCTTCAGTTCCTATGGCATTAATCTGCAGAGTTTGATATCCATTACAAAGCAAACTCCAATCTTAGCAAACTGTTTTAAATGCATCCAGCATAGGCCTAAAATCATTGGTAAGAAGTAGTACCTTGTAAAGCTTCCCTTTTTCAGAGTAGTATCTAATTACGGGTAGAGTATAAGCTTCAAACACTTTAAGGCGTTCCATTGTCGTATCAACGTTATCATCAACTCTCCCCTGCAAGAAATATCAGAGATCAAATTTCTGCATCTCCAGGGGAACTTATTATTTTATTACCATAAAGTTTTAAGGAAAACAGACCTGGTTACGATGTAGTACTCGTTTCAACATCTCCTCTTCATCACAATCGAAAAAAAGCACAACTTCTGGTTCTATTCCAATCTATAGGAATATCGATTTCATAAGAAATAAGAATACAGGTCTATAGTGTCGAAAATTTGTTTTTTGGGATAACTGTGGCTGTGATCCACCCTTCGACTGAATAACCCACGAGATCCGGGTCCACCACCATGAACCCGGTAAAGCTCCCCCAAAGGGAGACTGGCATGGCAACACATTGGTTGACACTTTTTGTGGTTGCACACTTGCACCAGCCATGGTTTAAATCTTGGACCTATAATTCCCCATTTCTTTTAGCCCAATGTTATCTATAATGTCAATTTCATGAACAAACTAGAAAGTATCTGCTAGTTGGATTAGATGATGCTAAAAAATGAAGTAAACATATTATATTAAGGATGGAGTTGAGAGATGTAATTAAAACAAATTTGCAAAATTTCAAAGGATGGAACTCACTATGCGTTCATAAGTCACACGGTTCTCCTCACTTCTGGGGAAACCATCAATTAGAAATCTATTGGTTTTGCTAGAGTCAATGGTACTTTTGAGCAATTTGACTGTCACTTCTGATGAAACAATTTTTCCTTTTGTGATCGTCTCCAGAATCATGGCACTGAAAGCGTTGATTAAGATTAACATACGCTGAAGGTCAAGTAAAAGGAGGCAATTTTAACCCAATTGTATGAAAAGGGGTGATTCATATTTTTATCCATTTGATAAATGTGTCAAACTGGTAATTATCTAGTAAAAGAAGGTAGAAGTGAAATCGGTGAAATGTGTTCAACCAGACAAAAGCCATCTAACATGTATTCAAATGCTCAAAGTGTCCTAAACGGTCTTCGTTAAAAAATAATATCATTTTCTAGTATGGTGTTCTTCAATTGTATTTAATACATCAACAATTTACAAATAAAACTTGAGATTATACAACCCAACCCACAAGATGAAAATTGTCTATTTCGCCTTGTACCCATTTGAATCGTTGATCCCTTCTCCAACCCACCAATTCTGTCATCTAAAGTTCAAATACAGACTTAAAAAGTGAAACTGGAATCATTACCCATATTCACTGTTGGACGAAATTTCTTTTCTCAATAAATCTCCAACGCTTAAGTGTGTGAATCCATAAGTGTCAGCAATCCGTGCACATTGAGTTCCTTTTCCAACACCAGGACCTCCTAAGAGCATAAGATATCAATGGTAAGCATCTACAGCAGTTAAAAACATGAACGGTAAAAGAACCATGTTTTATGGAAAATCTTATTATTCCACATATTCCACATTTCCTCCATAGATCTTCCAGTTGGAGAAAGAATCATTTAGAGAGGTAAAGAAAAAAAAACAGGTAAAAGCAACTATGCAATATCACAAAGAGCATGTAGTTATAGAAATATTGACATATAATATATTAATACGTGTAGTTTGGCTAACATAAGCAGTAATCAAAACTGAGAAAAATAAACTATTTGAAATTGCCCTAACATTTGAATTTCGTAATCTACTTGACAAATCATTGCTTGAGAACCAGTTTCCCCATTACCTAATACGAAGTTAATGGTTGGGGTCGTCGCTTTTGATAGGATTCCAGCTTCTACCTACATCCAAAAAAGGAAAAGACGGATAAAAATAATTCATCCTCTTGATAATTTTATTTAGAAATAAGATGCATGTACGAAAAAACGCTTCATTGTTCAAGCAGAAGCTGCCACATAACACCAGAACTAATGAGATGGTTCTCTGGATGTAATCATGCTCATGCTTTTGTTCTCTGGATGACAAGGAAAGGAAAATTGCAAACACAAGACAAGATCATGAAATAGTATGAAATAAAAATGGCATCTGCCCTTTCTGTAAGCAAATTAGACACCCACCTTTTCTTTGAATGTGCATTTCCTGGACTCACATGGAATAAACCAAAATTTATGTTAATATGCAAGATGCACCAGATAGCTGGGAATACTTGATACAATGGTATACCGTATACAAAGAGTAAAAAAAATACAAGTACAACAGTTGATACAAATATGTAAAGATAATACATTACTAGAAGTATGGAGACCAAAAATGGTTAGACTAAAAGACGGGGATCGGTACATGTTACAAAAAAGCAACGGGACTGATTATAAATGTACAAGAATCAAGGGATGGAAAATGGCCAGAACTAGAAGGTTTGGGATATGACTGTTGTAAAGATCTCCTTTATGTTTGGTTAATTCTATGATCATAGGGTATGTCCTATAATAAAAGGTTGAATGTGTAAAAAAAAAAAAATACTAGAATTGTCCCATTAAGTAAAGATTGAAATGGACAACTCTAATAAGAAGGCCATTATTAATAAAAACTATATAAATAAACAAAAAAAATATAAACACCAGAACCACAGCTGATAAAGCTTCAACTTGTCTTTAAAAAGTGAGATATGTTTGACTTTTAGAATCAAGGGCAAAATTTACTGCTTCAAATGTTATGCATTTCCATGTCATATCAAGATAGAAGTCAGGAAATGGCGTAACGAACTACTAAATGAATCGCTAAAGAGATACATACAGGAATAATGCAAGACGATAGTCTGTTAAGTTTATCCATTACTATTTGAATTGCCTGCTTAGTGTATGGAAGCTTTTTGATCAATCAGAGCTCTTATTTTATATATAACCTATCGGGAGAGGTATTGAGAATTAAGAGGCCGAATCCATGGTTCACCAAAAATATAAAGTATGTTAACCTAACTATTAATCTATACAAAAAAGAAGGCATAATGTAATTGCAGAAAGTTACATACCGGCTTCAAGGTGTCTGTGCTGAAAGCTTTGAGAAAACTCAATCCATATGCCACCTTTTGTAAATTGCAACAGTCAACATGAGATGAGGGTATATAACCAAGTTATGTAAACAAACTATTATCCAGTTCAGTTCAATGGCGACAGACAACTTTATAACGAACGTATAAAACAATGTCATAAAAAATACAAGTCACTGTTTATAATAAGCAGTGAGTTTGTAAAGGTCATTACCCCATAGAGATATCGTCACACTGTATTCAATATATACATAACATAACATACATGCAGGCCAAAAAACGTTCGGCTTTACATGATGGTTGCGCACTAAGAACAGACTTAAACCTTACAAAACTGTATCAAATCATGTGGAAGTTACAATTGTACGGATTTATAAGAGGGTAATGACCTAACAAAAAGAATACACAGATCGGGGTTCTCAAATAAACAACATCCAAGTAGCTAAATCATTCTAACAAACAACCGACTAAAATCGAACCGAATCGATTCATAATAACAGCATACTGTAATAATAAGCTGAAAGCATTCTCAAAACGAATCGAATGAAACGGACCTGATTAAGAAGCGGAGAGGGTTTGGCGGAGGAGATCAGCGTTGACAATGAAAAAACACGCCTCAACATCTTTATCTCCTCAACAAATACTATTGTTATTCTACAGGCTAAATAATTAATAATCAGATACCAAGGCACTTTAATTTGAATTACACAATTACAGTAGTAGCTTTCAGAAGCTTGGTTTGGTTTGGTTTGGTTTGGTTTGAGATGTGTGTGTGTGCGCTTTAAGTTGATTTGATTTGATTTGGGGGGAAGTGATCGGACTCAATTTTTTTATAAGAGACATTTTGTCAAACACCTTCCGCGCGCCATGTGCAATTCTGCCCCACCCAGAAATAATACTCTACTAGAATACATCATTGATGAGGAGTATAATCCTAACTAATCAAACTAACCCTTTCTATAAAAACTAATTAAACCAAAGGAGACGTCATTTGTGGTGTAATAATTTTAGTTAATTACGGGTAATGTATTTTGTGTTGGTCTTGGACATCTGGTCCATAGTCTCCAATATGGGCTTGAAATTCATTATCTCCATTATGGGCCTAGTCTTACATTTAAGTACTATATAAAACAAATCCACTTTTCAACTTTCAATATTCAATTTCAACAATGTACACATAAAAATGCTTGACATACCATACATCAATGCTTACAACTTTCTCTCTCCTTCATAAATCATTTTATTCCTCTAATTTTTTCAAAATCTTTTATTTCAAAAACCGTACATCGATAAATTATAAAAATTATATGGGTGTTCTAAAAATTTCATGCTCTTCCATTAGAGATGTCATTCGATATATTTTCGACGAATTTTTAAATCCGAAGGCAGAGCCCGTACGACTAAGGCATTTGGCTATGACATATCACCTCCTATGACATATCACCCTCACCATCTCACCGCGACAACACGCGGGTACTTGCTCTCGTTAAAGAATTCCATTATGACTCCATATAAATTAAATCTTGCTATTTTCTCATAGGAACTTTGTACGCTTAAAGCCAGTGTATCTTTGAAAATGTGTAATAGTGCAAACGCAAAGATAAATTACTTGTTCTTTGATTTACCTAATGAATATATGACGACAACGACAACGATACCCTATCCCGACAAAAATCGGGGTAAGGGGGAGGTATGATGTATACAGACCTTACCTCTACTTGAAGGTAAAGAGGCTGTTTCTAGATCCACTGCAGTGGAAGGGGTCTCCGGCCCAAGAGTGAAAAAAAAGTTAAGTTAGATCCACCGAAGTGGAAGCTAAACCGGATGGAGAGGTAGACTCAAAACACAAACTCAGATCACAGACTCAAAACACAAACTCAGATCTAAGATCTAAAATTTGTTATCGTTCAGAGAAAGGAGAGGTAGAGAGAGAGAGAAAGAGAACAGAGAAAAATATCCCCCATATATACCTAATGAATATATGAGATCTATTAATACTAATATGGTGTCTGCACAATGCGACGGTGACGGCAATGCGGTGGTGACGGGTGGCGGCGGCGACTAATGGTGGTGACGACGAGTAATGTAGAATATTGATGTAAATGTAATTAATATAATGATTAGTATAATTATTTTAAAAGTTAAAATATTGATGGTGTATTTATTTCATTTAAGCTGAAAGCTTCTTGTATTTAGAGTGTGTTGTTTTAATGGAGGGTATTTTTGACATTTTTTACCTATAACTTTCAACTAACTGTTATATTTTTTTTCATAAGAAAATGTAGATATAGATATAGAGTTAGATTATACGGCTTTTTAAACAATTAGATGACTTTCATGCAATTATTTAACCTCAACAACATCACAAGAGATACTTAGCGGGTTATCAACCAACGACAGCCATTAAGATTAATACTTTGGAAAAGATAGATTTTTTTATGAAGATTTAATCCAAGATTTTGCATCAAAGAATCCTATAAGGACAACATCAATTAAATAACTTATTATAAATTTATAATTATAATATTTACTGTATCTAGAAACTAAATATGAGGGCTAAATATGACGTACATAACATATACCATCAAACGTGTTTTATAGTGTTAAATTATACGACATGATAAAATATATTTGATGATGTAGATCCAAAACGGGTGATATTCAATCCTTCATTGTACTTATATAGCTATATATTAGTTTGTGACATGTTTTTGCCCAGTCATATTCATACTCATTAGACCAACATCAAGTGATACGTTTTTAATCTTGTTTATAATAAAATAAAAGTATATATAATCAAATTGAAATCTATAATATGTTGTACCGACTTTTAAATGAGTTTATTATGTTGTTTATTTAATTGTTAAAACTAATTCGTGTTATGTATTTAATCAATTAAATTTTTTAAAATTGTTGATAAACTCAACGTGACAACGTATAAAGATGATGTGTATACCAAAATGTATAAAGGAGTAATTTCTAAAATCTAAATACTAAAAATAAAACATTAGAAAGTTGGATAATTTGTATATTATTAATAAATGATATAATTAGAATTAATGGGTTAGTGACTTAGTTCAATTTAAAACTTAGATAATTTTTTTTGACATTTAGTTGGTATATAACATTAAGAAAATCTTACTGTATAATGATGAAACCTTGCATGTACTCTTGGCAATGAGATATTGACGATGGGCTATCACAAATATTCGGAGGGAGAAACCTCAAGGTTTGTCATCCGGATAAAATCAGAAATGCTTATGACATCATTGGCTTAAAAAGGTTAGACGTTCAACTTTAGCTAATTGACTTCTCAACAACTTCATATTATATGATCGTTAACTAACAAACTATCCATTAAATAATATGTTAAAGATTAGTTATAAGTATAATACCAAGAAAACTAAAAGGCCAGCTAATGGGATATATACCGTGTTGCGATCGATAGTTATCTTCATATTATTATTATTTTCCCCCATTAAATTCCATTGTATTCTTTTATAAGCATGTTTTATAGTTTCATAATATATAAAATACGTACTATCAATTTCCAGCAACAACATATGATTGAAGTCAACCAATCATATCATATATAAGTCAATCACCTTTGATAACCTTAATTTGATTTTGTATGGTATTAATTTTAATTTAGTTTTTGCATTTCCTAAATATATGCTTGGCCCAACCTTTTAAATGTTATCATACTTTTAATTCATTATTGTTGGTCTCTAAACCAAAGTTACGGGGTCAATATATATATATATGTGTGTGTAACATGGAGGATGCATATTTATTTTAGCATTTTGTTTTTCTTTTTTACCCTGTGAAGAATCTGGAAGAAATGACGTACATATGTGTATATATATATATATATATATATTTTTATTAAAAAAGGCACTCGTGGGCTCTTTTAAAGCTCTTTTGCAACTCTTTGATCTATCAATAGCTAGGGAATGCTGAAAGGTGTTTGGTGAATTGTTAGTGATCAACTAAAGCTAAATACTTTGAAAGTTAGACATCATAAAGTTCTTATCTTTCGACACCGATGGGAAGACTTGCTTAAAATAAGAAAAAATTCTCGATCTCTACATGCCTTTTAATTATGTTGATTTGAAAATTTTACGTGGTCCCAAAACCCCAATAGTAGTTATTCGGTAGAAACTAGAAACTGTGGAGTTATATATATATATGTGTTAACGCATTTTGGTTCTGATGGCCTATGGTGTCGTTAACTCCGAAGTACCATTTGGTTTAAACAACATTTTTAGTTCTCGGTTGGCGGTTGCTCATTGCATATAAATTTTATAATGATTGGCTTGCTACCAGGAATTTAATATGATTAACTAATTAAATAAGTTCATACCGATAAAAAAAAAAAAAATTAAAGAATATTTAGTTTGTTGATGTTGATTATCATATACTATCTTTGATATTTGATTAATGATTATTTGTATTCGATGACTTCCGATTCCTTTATCAAAACCTTGCAACAATTATATCCTGGATTCCTGGTTGCATGCCATATATGCCATTCGAATATTAAAAGAAAAATGTATTTTCATATTTATATATGTTGGAATCGAATGAATGAATGGGATATATATATTGTTGGGCTCACGTTGTTTGTCTTGATCAACGCGTATTCGTGGAGCCCCACTCTCGTGTTCGAAGGAAACAAGCAAACTTGAAACCATTTATAATTAAAGGAACAAGTCAATGCACATAATTACACGCGATCGATATATATCACCCACAAATAAAGATCGTGTTTAATTATCGGTAGTGAAATGTAAGTATGAACAAATTAAAAGAGGTCTTAATTAAAGTATTTTACGTTGTACGTATATCATGAGAGAAAGGTACCCGCACGTTGCGGTGGTGATAAAAGTGATGACGGGGCAGTATAGTCGGTAATATTGGTCAACCGTATACAAAAAAAGGTATGTGGGTAAACCTCATCAATAAAAAAAGTATAATGAGCAACCGTGTACAAATGAAAAAGTACGTTGATTTTCTCGTGATTAATCCCTTAATTCTATCCGAATTAGTACCAACCTAGAAACAGTTTGCAGCTGGTATATAGGAGAATCTTCCTTCTAACATCAACATCTTTTGGTTTACAATTGATGACATTGTCAAATGTCAACTTTGTGCCAATGGACACAATATTTGAAACTGAACCTTATATATAATCTCATATATATTGTAGTAAACACAAACACACAAACATATTAATTAGCCATGACCATTAACAAGAACATCTCGGCCTTATACGTACTCCTCACAATATTTATTTCATCATTTGTTTTTTCCTCAGCCTTACCGAACGACGTAAATTGGTGGTGTGACAAAACACCAAACCCCGAGCCATGCAAGCATTTCATGAGCAGCAAATCACAAAAATTAGGATTCATTCCGGGTAAATCTGAATTTCGTAAAATGACTATGGAACTAGCCTTGGAACGTGCACTTACCGCCGAGAGTCACACCAAATGGCTTGGCCCAAAGTGTCGTAACGAGAAAGAGAGAGCTGCATGGGCTGACTGTTTGACCCTCTACGAAAACACCATCATGCAACTAACCCAAACCTTGGACCCAACCACCAAATGTACCGATTTTGATACTCAAACATGGCTCAGCACCGCACTAACCAACCTCGAGACATGTCGAGCTGGGTTTATGGAGCTTAATGCTTCAGACTACATTTTACCACTCATGTCTAATAACGTAACGAAACTTATTAGTAATACTTTGGCTATCAACAACGGATCAACACCACCCGTGGCGACTTACAAAGGGGGGTTTCCAAATTGGGTTGTGCCTGGTGACAGGAAGCTTCTCCAAACAGCGGCACCAAGGGCAAACATTGTGGTGGCTCAGGACGGTTCAGGGAATTTTAAAACGATTAAGGCAGCTATTGACGCGGCTGCAAAGAGAAGTGGGAGTGGGAGGTTTGTTATTTATATAAAAAGGGGTGTTTATAGAGAGAATATTGAGATCGGGAACAAAATGAAGAATATTATGCTTGTGGGTGATGGGTTGAAGTACACCATCATCACCGGCAGCCGCAGTGTTGGAGGCGGTTCCACCACCTTTAAATCCGGCACCGTTAGTAAGTAATCCGTCAAGCTTTTTTTTTAAAAAACAAAAACAAAAATTAAGACTTTTGATCCAAATTAAATTATTTTCAATGCTATAGAAAGCTCTAAAGAAAAGTATGACGATTTCCTGTTGACTAATGGAGAAGTTAAACAGGATTACATTCTTTATTAACTACTACTAGTCTTTAACTTTTACAAAATAAAATATTAGTGTTAGTAGAACCCAATTATAGAAATTATCTACCCCGTATTAATTAGATGTCAAATAAGTATCTGACTTAATATAAGAGGAGCTTATTGTTTAAAAATAAAAATTAAAGCTTCCAATTTATTTTTGAAAGGCTCTTGCCAACATGCCCATAATTTATTTTTATTTTTTAGCAGCGAGTTAATAGTTAGCAGTTAGCATTCGAAACACCACAGTGACATCCAATTTGAACTCTGGTGAATTTCTCCAAAGTCAAAGACCTTACCAATGGGCCACCAACCCATTGACACATGCCCATAATGTACATATATAAGTAAATAACTATTCGTATATTTCATCCATCTCACTTTTCCTAATTTCCTTATTGTCACGTACAATGTACAGTTGTAACCGGTTCTGGCTTCATTGCTCGTGGCATAACATTCCGTAACACTGCTGGCCCTCAGAACCACCAAGCAGTTGCCCTCAGGTCAAGCTCTGACTTTTCGGTCTTCTATCGTTGTGGCTTCGAAGGATATCAAGATACGCTCTACGTCCACTCCCAACGACAATTCTACAAAGAATGCTACATTTATGGTACCGTTGATTTCATTTTTGGAAACGCAGCCGTGGTTTTCCAAAACTGCATGATTTACGGAAGACGAGGCATGGCTGGTCAACAAGTCACAATTACAGCCCAAGGTCGAACAGACTCGAATCAAAATACTGGGATCTCGATTCAAAACTCTCGAATCATGGCTGCATCCGACTTAAAACCGGTCTTGAGCTCATTTAAAACATACTTAGGCCGGCCATGGAAGCAATATTCTAGAACGGTCTTCTTGAAAAATTATATTGATAGTTTGGTGGACCCGGCCGGATGGTTAGAATGGGATGGGAATTTCGCACTTAATACGTTGTACTATGGTGAATATAGAAACACTGGACCGGGTTCATCAACAAGCCGAAGAGTAAAGTGGCGTGGGTATCGGGTTATTACTAACGCAAACGAGGCTTCTAAGTTTACGGTCGCAAATTTCATTGCGGGTCAGTCGTGGTTACCTGGTACTAGTGTGCCGTTTTATTCTAGCCTCTAAGTCATTCTAAGTTGACTTTTTTGGTTGAAAATTAATTTGTGTATTTATTTTCCATTTGTAATTTTTTCCCTCTCCCCTCATTGGTTGATTGGTAATTATTTTCTTGGTTACAAAATCTTTTATAATAGGAGTACTTTATTCAAAATAATTTTTTATGATGATTCACGTACTGTTTTTCATACCCATTTAATTTATATCTATTCTCATTCCCTGTTACAACACACAACCTTAGGATAAGTTAGTTTTTGTAACGGATATATATATATCTTTTATTGGCGGTGTAACGAACTCTTAACGACTATACTAAATCTAGCTTAAATTGGCAGCAATGAACTTCTATATTGGTCCACTATATTACATTAATTATTTACTTTATAATTTCTAAGTATATATTTAAGTAACTAGGACTAATGATCATTCATCACTATATATTCGATTAATGTACTGATACCTTACTCGGATAGGTGCGGTAATTCAGGCATCAAGGCTATAATGTAAATATTTGCCACCATTGAATGGTAATGGAAGTCTTTTGTCTGATCATGTGCTTTTGTTTTGTGTTGATATATTGTTTCAATGGATGTAAAGTTTCTTCGGAAAAAATAATAATTAATAATAATAATAATAATAAAATGAAAAAATACCTTACTCGATCGGATGCTTTTTCATAAGCCACACTTCATATCTCAAAATTTGAATACCATATATGATTAAAAATTAAAAATAGATGCATGTACAATTATATTAAAGATGGAAATATTATCACCATTTGGACATTCATTAATTACATTACTACGTTACATTACTTTACAATGAAATTACATTCACTACATTACGTTACATGATATATATACTATCTATATATATATCATGTTATGAATAGCATTCCGAAAGTCACAGAAATCATTAAATTAATCCAACAATGGCCATCATGAAGCTTGCTCACTTCATATCCATCATCTTCTTTTGGTCATCAGCAACAACCACCGCCACCACCAACGGCGGGATAAACTGGTGGTGCGCCCAAACCCCGCACTACCAAACCTGCCTTCACCATGTAGCCGAGCCTAACCCCTCCTCTGCCATCATATCTATAAACCAGTTCCTAGACATGACTGTACAAGCAGCAATCGATGAAGCAAAAGTGGTTCTAAAACAAACACAAAGAATCGAGACCACGATTCCAAATGATCCAGAAAAAAGCTTATGGGCTAGCTGCGTTGACTATTTCGACGAGACCATGTTCACACTAAACATGGTCTTAGACCACAGTACCCTTCATCAGCCAACCCCACTTGACGTCCAAACATGGATCAGTTCTGGCCTAACCTATATCGACACGTGCGAAGAAGGGTTTGAATTGATTAATATAAACAACACCATGCTAATTCCTTCAATCACAACCAATTTAACACACTTATTACTCAACTCTTTGGCTATTAGTGTAGTTATTAGAGGTAATGATAGTATTCCAGGGGCCGTTGATTGGAACTTTAGCAACGTGCACAAGGTGTCGGGTTTGGTGTTAGATAAGCCAGACGTCGTGGTGGCTCAAGATGGGTCAGGGGATTTTAAAACGATTCATGGAGCCGTAAATTCAGCAAGGATGAACCGAAGATCAGGAGCAACTAATAAAAAGTACTATTTGATCTATGTGAAAGCTGGAGTATATCAAGAATACGTCATGATTCCTAAGACCATACCGTATATTAAGATGTTTGGGGACGGAATTGGTAAGACGATCGTCACTGGTGATCGGCATTTAGGTGGTCGCATGCCAACAGCACGTCACCTGAAACAATCTGCAACTTTTCGTAAGTAAATTTCTCTTCTAGCTACTTTAATGTTTCATTTTTAATTTGTACAGTGATTTTTATGAGCAATTGACTTCACAACAAGACAAGGTGCGAAATTAATTTTTTTCAAAAACTACATATATCTTAAATTCTTACAAGTAACTTTAGTTTTTACTATTGAAATAACCTGCATATTCTATTACTGATACTATATATACCATAATATAATAGAGTAATATACTGGATCATCCTATTAAATTTGTCCACTTTTAAATTTTTAAATTCAAACTTTGACCATAAATATTTTTGTTTGTGTTATATAATATTTGATAAAAGTTATATGAATTGATTGTGTTTTAGATGCGTGTGTGATTGATATAATTTTCTAACAACTATTATATAACACAATTAAAAATAATTATGGTCAAAGTTAGTAAAGTTTGACTTTGAAATTTTAAATTTAGACAAATTTAATGGGACAGAGAAAGTAATACAATATAAGAGTATTTTCATAATATTATTTACAATACGATCATACTGTATGTATCATTGAATGCGGGAGTCGTCTTCTTTTTAATTGCAGAAGTTTGGGGTCGTGGATTTATCGCTAGAGACATGACGTTTAGAAACACGGCAGGGCCACACAATGAGCAAGCGGTGGCGTTTCTCTCAGGGTCAGACCATTCTGCCGTGTACAATTGCAGCATGGAAGGCTACCAAGACACGTTGTATACTGCAGCCAATAAGCAGTTCTACAAAAACTGCAAGATCTTTGGAACTGTAGATTTCATCTTTGGCGACGCTCTGGCCGTGTTCCAAGACTGTGAAATCTTCGTTAGAAAAACAGTACCTAGGGGAGGTTTGGTGGTTACAGCTCATGGACGAAAGTATCATAACGAAAGCACGGGATATTGTTTGCAAGGTTGTACAATAACTGTTGCCGCGGATCTCAAGCCGTTTATCAGCGAGTATAGTAAGGCTTTCCTAGGAAGACCTTGGCATCCATATGCCTTCACTATGTATATGGAATCATTTATTGATGATTTGGTGGATCCACAAGGATGGCTTGATACTTGGGGTTACAATGAAACTACTTTTTGTGGCGAGTACATGAATTATGGGCCGGGTGCATCCACGGATCAGAGAGTTAAATGGCGTGGTTATCATGTCATTAATGACCCAAATATCGCAAAATATTTCACGGTTTCTAAGTTCATTTTAGGCAATCAATGGCTTCCTGAAACCGGCGTGCCTTTTATATCAGCGTTTCAAATTCTTTAGGGATCTCAAATAAGTAAACATATGTTGTACTAGTATTCTTTATTATTATGATTTTTTTAATCAAATATTGACTCTCTATATCACAAACAGTTCATCCATTGTTCGCTCAGGGCCATTATATATAGCCTCTACACGTTAACTTTATGGTTGGTAAATTATCAATTGTTAACTTAGCGACATGGCTCAGTTGGTAAGTCAAACATAACGTTAACCTAGAAAAAATGTGATTAATTTGACTATTTAACCTTTAGGTAATCAACTTCAACCAAATTAAACACTCAAATTATCCAAAGTTTGATGATTAAAGTTAAAAACTCAAAATTAATTGATAAAAATTATAAATTTAAACTATAATTAAGATTGTATAGAAATGTTAGACTAAAGTTAAAAAACCTAAATTTAAGTGGTAAAAATAAAAACTCTAAAAGTACACTATAGTTGAAAATAAAAAATTTAAAAAAAAAACAAAATTGATGACATCAGCATGACGCCAGCTGATGTCAGAATTGATTGCCCTTTCTAAAACATCTTAATGCATTTATTTTTTATAAAAGTACAAATGTTATTTTTTATTATTATACTATCGCTATAATTAACTAGATATTGATTATTATATCTATTTTTGTTTGTTTATAATTCATTAAGGTTTCTTTTATAAAATCAAAAACCCTTGATAAATTTAATAAAAAATACTTAATTCATTAAATTAAAAGAAGTATTTGTCTCCTAACTTAATAAACTAGAAAACAACTGTACTAACTTAATTCATACAAACATAATTACTTTATCACTTCAACGATGAAGCGCAAAAAAACGTGCCACATCCATATATCCTAATATAATTACACAATCACATATACATAAATTGATGTCATTAGTTGAGAGAATGTTCAACTTAATATTAACGGTTAGCATTAGTTATTTAAATTATACATAAATATATATACATATACCTTTTTTTTCATATTGGATCGAATATCACAATGAGATGTCTAGAATATGTTATATTACTTGGGTTCACGATAGTCAGTCTGCTCACTTAATGCCTAATAGGAGAAAAAAAAATCTCAATTAATTCGCCCTAAGGTACGACAATAGATAGGCCTAACTTTTGCCCCTATTTAGACTCGAATGTAGATCTCCCTGAATCCAAACTTTCATTAGAAGGATCTTCTTTTGCCATTGGCTATTAACTTAATGACAATATATACATTTACATATAACATATGTGGAAACTAGTTATTGTAAAATACGAGTAGATATTAAAACAAAATAAATAAGATAAAATTTTGTCCATTATGAAACTAGGTTATCGGCCGGTTTAAAAATCTGAGGGCGTTATGAAGCAAAAGCATGCATGACAATATACATAAATATGATACGAGCATGTACCCGCGCAATGCAGCGGTGGTAACGGCGACGACGGTTTAGTGATGTTGGTGAAGGGTGGTGTTGACATCAACAATTGGTGTCTAGTGATGTAAATTGATGTAAAGATAATAGTGAAAATATTCATAAGATAAGGACTTAGAATGTAAATTAACAAGATAAAGGTATAGAGTGTAATTTAATTCATTAAGGGCAAATTTGGTAATCTCTAATAACCTTTTTTCATAAGGGATGTTTATTAAAGGCAATTCCGTACTTTTGTATGTAACTATTGTGTAACAATTTTTATTTTTAAGGGGTGGATAATCTTTATAATGGGGTACAAGCATGGTAGTTGCACAATACAACGACTGTTGTAGGAAAGGCGCTCTAGTGGTGTGAGGCTTACATTATGCATACACTACATCCGCCTCTCCCACTAGACCATGATATACTATAGAACGATAATTTATATAGCACAAATATATATATATTGATGTATAAAATTTTTTATTTTTATGATACACAATAAAATTCAGTTAAAAAAAAATTTTTTTTTTTTGAACGTTGTTAAAAAGATGTATTACTCCGTACTTATTTGATATTCTCTTTGTTTGATTAACTTTTTCGGTTGTTATAAATAGCATTACACAAGCATAACATTTCTGCAAACTAAACCAAAAACAGCCATGACTTTGAAGGTTTCTCTCTTGATAAAATGCTTCATCATCACATTAATATTCATCTTCTCTTTTTCATCAGCAGTAGCTACCACCACTACTACTACTGGTAGCATAAACTGGTGGTGCACCCAAACCCCACACTACCAAACATGCAGCCACTACGTCGCGGATCATAACATCTCTTCCGCCACCATATCTGCAAAAGAATTCCTAGATATAACCGTAAAAGCAGCCATAGATGAAGCGCGCGTAGTTTTGAAACGTAGCCAAAAAATCGAGTCTAAATACCCATATAATGCTCGGGGAAAAAGCTCATGGCGTAACTGCGTAGAATACTTTGATGGTATTGTGTTTACACTCAATGAAGTCCTTGACCACAGACTCAAGCCAACCCCACATAATATCCAAACATGGCTCAGTGCTGGTTTGACATACATCACCATGTGTGAAAATGAGTTCAAATTGATCAATATGACCAACAACATTTTACCCACTATCTCTGTCAATTTAAAAGAATTACTACTCAACTCTTTGGCTATTAGTGTCGTTATTAGACGTGCGAGTACTAATAATATTATTCCTAATGGCGGGTTGGTCAATCAGAATATTAGTAATAAAAACACGCTATCGACGTATCTGGCTCAAGATGAGCCAGATGTCGTGGTGGCTCAAGATGGCTCGGGAGATTTTAATACGATTCAAGAAGCTGTAAATTCTGCAGATTCCAGGAGACGATCAGATAGGTTTGTGATTTACGTGAAGGCAGGTACCTATAATGAACAAGTTATTATCCCGAAAGAAGTGCAATACATTACCATGTATGGTGACGGTATAAATCAGACGATTGTCAGTGGTGATCGTAATTTAGGTGCCAATAATTTGAGAACCATGTCTTCACAGTACTTGCAAGACACAGCAACTTTTCGTAAGTTCATCATGTCGATCTACTGGCACAAAAACTTTTAAATAAGTGCATGAATATATAATATACTCGTAATAAATCCTGTTTGTTTTGTTTTTATGTGTGATCAACTTTGAAAACTTATGTTTGTATTATAATCTTATTTTTTCACGGCTGATGGCATTCACTTTGTAATTTTATTGTGTGTATTAAACTTCATTGTTTATTTTGCTACGTACTATATATTATGCATGTGTATCTGACTTTGCTTATTTTGTTATCTCTTTTTGACCTAGATAACTTGATATACATCAATCTAGAAAAAATAAGGGGGTTGATAAATGATAAGTATATACTATAGGTTTTTAAGTTGAATATACAAGTAATAACAACAGTTGTAAAGTTAATTAAACTTTCATGCACTTAATCCCTTTGAATAACTAGCTAGCTAGCAACAGGCGCTACATGATACATTTACGGTATATCCACTTGCCTTTTACTATTTTAGTGACATTTATTCAGTTTGGATTAACAATTATCAGTTTGGTTCATTTGGATAGCAGAAGTTTGGAGTCGTGGATTTATGGCTAGAGACATGACATTCAGGAACACCGCGGGGTCAGAGCTACATCAAGCGGTGGCACTTCTCTCCGGCTCTGACCAATCAGTCGTGTACCGCTGCAGCATTGAAGGCTACCAAGACACACTTTATACAACCCAATACACCCAATTCTACAAAGACTGTAAAATCTTTGGAACGGTAGACTTCATTTTTGGAGACGCTCAAGCGGTGTTCCAAGATTGCGACATCTTTGTTAGAAAACCGTATCCCCATGGAGGGTTAGTGGTAACATCTCATGGCCGAACTTTTGAAAACGAAAGCACAGGATATTCATTGCAAGGGTGTAAGATAGTTGCCGGAGATGATCTTAAGCCCATTATCGGTCAGATAAAACCAAGCTTCCTAGGAAGACCATGGCGCCCATATGCGCGGACCATTTTTATGCAATCTTTTCTTGATGACATAATTGACCCACAAGGATGGCTTGATGATCAGGGCTACTATGAAACTTTGTATTATGGAGAATACCAGAACAATGGGCCGGGTTCTTCTACTGATAACAGAGTAAACTGGCCTGGTTACCATATCATCGTGGATCAAGATACCGCCAATGAGTACACGGTTGCCAATTTCATTTCAGGCAACGACTGGCTTCCTGCAACTGGCGTGCCTTTTACACCAGGGCTTTATTAATTGAGTTATGTTTAGGGGAGGAATGAACTCACAAAAGGCCAATACCAAAATTAAGTTCATGCATGTTTCTTAGTAAATTAATCATCTAGCTCTTTGGTATCAAGTATTTTTATTTTTTAAAATTGAACTTTATATATATAATAAAGTCAAGTGTTTGGTACCTATTCAATCAATTCCTCATTAAAGCATGACTATCAACATCTATCAATCAATATTAATATACTTTATATATCTTGTTATTTATTTAGTTACCACAATAAAAAGTTCTGAATCGGCATATTGGTTTCTTTCAGTCAAGAAGATTATCATATTTTGTAATAGAAGTGATGATCATCTTTATCTGTTTTGTAAGAAAATCATATTGTGAATCTAGCTACGTACGATAATGACTTTAAAACATAATAAGTACAGTACAAATGATGATTAGAGCAATTTAATTGTCTTTTCTTTTAAATTTAATAAGTAATAATATGACAATCATTTATAGTGAGTCTACATTATATGATTTCTAAAACACTATGCATTTATTTCTGTAATAAATTTGAAAGAAACGCACGAGTTATATTTTCTATATATGCGATATTATTACTGCAACATTGTAATGAAATAATATATGGCAGTTATGGTCGTAAGTAACAATTCCTAATCTACATATATGTATCATAAAATATACTCATAAATTTAGTGTTAGCCTAGCTATATGGATCACTTGTGTGAAACAGGTTTCGAGTTGGCTAATTAATAAGACCGAAAACGACATGCTAGTTGCCATCAGTTTCTACCTACTAGTGTGAAAAAGGCTATTAGTGTTGCAACTAAGGATAATGATACTGATCATGATGACATGATAGTCTGATACACCCATGTTTGTTTACTGGAACTTCAGTAAAGACAAACCGGTGGCCAGCCTATCGAAGAAGAGAAACTAAATTGGTAAGTGGCTCAACTTGTGTTTGGGAGATTTCAGAATGATTCAAGCTGTAAATGCTGCAGGGTTTGGCTGGTGGGAGACTATCAAAAAGGTATACTGCAGGGTTTGGCCGTTGGTAAAATAATTGCTGCAAACGATCTTAAGCCTGTTATTGGTCTATACAAAACAGCCTTCTTAGGAAGACCTTGGTTTCCATATGCTCGATTAGACCATTTAGATGCAATGTTTTCTTGTCGATTTGGTAGATCCACAAGGATGGCTTGACAGTTGGAACTACAAGGAAACTGCGTATTGTGTTGAGTGCAATAATAAACCATATGCTCGATCACACCATTTAGATGCAATGTTTTCTTGTCGATTTGGTGGATCCACAAGGGTGGCTTGATAGTTAGAACTACAAGAAAACTGCTCATTGTGTTGAGTACAAGAATAAGTACTCACTAGTATGCAATGAAATCAGATAAATCTTATTGGATATCTAATATAATGTGGTTAGGAGTTTGAAGAACAAGATCTTACACATATATTTACAAGGAAAAAAAATGCATTAAGCCTTCTTTTACTTAATACAAAGTTTTACATATTTGTGGATATCATGGTGTGTCTGCTTTAGAATTTTCTATCGAATCTTGAGTACTTTTTATAAGCAAATCATAGTTGATGGAAGCCAACTGGGACAAATTCTGGCAATAAAGTCAAAGTTAAAAGCGTTAATTCCATGATAGTTTCTAGCAATGCCTATTTCTCATTATGTCATAGTACATTCAACTAACCTTGAATGAGAAATTACTGAATGAATAATTTACATTGAGAAGTGGCGCACTGAACTCGGCCAGGTTACTACATTCATCTTCCTGCTCAAAAGTAACAAAATATGTAATTAAACCAGTTTATGCGACTATAGATCGAACATGCAAGAGTGAGGTACCTCTTCATCCACAATGTTGCTGTGTGAACTGTCATCGCATGAAGTGTTGTCTACTTCAGACATTTCATCAAAGTCGCTACCTCCATCAATATGTTCATCGTCTGGATTCCAGATATATCGACTCATAAAATAACTCGTATCAAGTGTATCACCAGATGGTATGAATGTTGCCTGCAATATAAAACATTACATGTAAATGCCGAATAATAACTAGAAAAGAATGAATGAAAGAATTTAACGACCTTCTGTCTTGCGAGTGTGTCCCAGTTGATATTCTTAAAGAAAGAGTGCCTCTTCACCTGTTTAATAGTAGTTCACACAAAGTTTAGACTTATTTTGCACTTTTGTTGAAGCACATTATCTAGAGATCTCCTTAAGTTTTACCTCTCCAGCTCCCGTTGCACCTAAGCGTTGTAGTGGATTATCAATTAGCAGATTGTCTATCAAATCAAAAGCTTCCAAGCTCATGTCACCAGGTATCTGAGGCCATGGAATGTCTCTATTCATAATATTAGCAAATATTTGCTGCACCAAATCAGAACAAATACAAAATCTGTAAGCCAAAAAGCATAAATTTTTAAAAAAATGAAATACTTTGCTTGGCATTTTGGGCAATAAGTTTCTTTTTTAGAGATAAATGAAGCAAATATGCAGAGTTTCATTTCCCAAGAACATGCCTGTGGAGATTCTGCATTAAACGGAGGAATCCCTACGAGCAGCTCAAAAAGAATAACACCAACAGACCACCAATCAGCTGTCGCAGCTGCAAGAAAGATATGATTGGAGATAAGAACCAAATACGTATCAAAATATAAGCTGTGGATATAGCTATATTGTAACAGATAATGCAAATTTATTAACAAACCATGTCCCATGCCGAGAAGTATTTCGGGTGCCAGATAGTCAGGGGTGCCAACAACTGAAAGCTTTTGCCTCCGTTCTTTGTTCACTGATGCTGACTCTAGTTTGACTTCATTATCCTGAAAGATAGCAGTCCTGATGGTTGTTGACCCCGATAAGTCCTCCGTGCTGTTTATCAGACCAACTTTGGATAGCCCGAAATCTGTCAGCTGCCAGGAAACGAATTAGAATTGTAAGCTGAGTAAAAGAAACATTAAAAGGAATGAACATGAAATTGTTGAAGTAACAACCATCATAATCATAAAGCATAGGATTCATTGACCTTGATGTGGCCATCTGGACCAATTAACAAGTTGTCTGGCTTCAAATCTCTATGAATGACATTCAAAGAATGCAAATACTCCAATGCAAGAACCTGACGTCATCAGACACTGATGCATTAGATCCTAATATAGATACACGCTGACAAGAATATAATAAGAAAGAAAAAACTCACAAGTTCGGAAATATATAGACGTGCCATGTCTTCTTCTAAGCACCCGAGATTTCTTAGCAGAGAGAAAAGGTCTCCACCGTTTAGATACTCCATCACCAGATATAGGTTTTCTCTACACGTGAAGGAGTAAAAAAACCGCACCTGTTCATGTCAAATGGTTATCAAACTTGAAGAAGTTACAGTGTCAGAATATTTTACTTATAAGAGTTCATATGTTTGACCTCCTCACCACGAAAGGATTACGAGCTGATATCAATATATCACGTTCAGCCAAAATGCTTTGAACTGCATTTTTACGAATCATATCAGCCTTCTTTAAAACCTGCAATACATATCTGAAATGAGTGATATTACGAAAGAAATTGTATTCATCCCTATTACTTTTAAGAATATAAATCCCTCACCTTTATAGCAAATAAATCACCTGTTGCCCTTTTCCTGGCCAAAAAAACTCGTCCAAATGCACCTCTGCTAATTGGTTTTATTATCTCAAAATCTTCAATAGATGTGCGATCCTTTGAGTATGAACTTGCCGGGCTTGCATGAAAACTCCGGGCTGTGTCCAGACCTATTGGGCTATCTTCATAAGGGATGTTACTTAATGATTCTGATTTTTCATCATCTATCTGTCCACAAAGAATTACGTATTTCTCCCTGTCATATTCAAAGGTAGTATGATTTTTCGTTAGAATAGTATTCCATAAATGACATTTACAGCGTTTTACTAATTTTGAAGACAGATAGTGAAATTTGCTGTTGATTAGAAAAGCTATGTACATATATTTACTCACTGAAGTAGTTTTTCGATACGTCTCCCAAATGTCTCAACAACAAGAGCATCCACCTTTCTGTCCTGGATAGCATATTTGAGGTCATTTAAATGATCAAGCATGAGTTCCAATGCACTGTAGTCATTAGTGTTTATGCGTGCCAGAGATCGAGCAATCTCCAATAGCTTGTGAATCTGCCATTCGATTGGGATGTATTAGATACTTAACTCTGTTATATGATTACAATAACAAGGTTAAGTAAATATGGTATGCCTGCTGTGAGTCTTCATGCTCAGATATGGTTTTCCTTCCGCTCATGAATATATCGATCTGGTTTGTTCTTGGTGTTATTAGAGGTGATCTAGGAGTCAAGCTTCCAGCTGATGAGGCCTTAGGACCAATAATAGGTATTGAAGTCCCACTTGTGCCGCAATTCATAGGCGAAATGTGGAAGTCTTCAGGGTTATGACCATATTCAAGAAGGTTTTCAGAGCATTGACAAGAATTCAGGTGGTCTCTAGGTGATACCTTGTACAAATCTTCAGATATACTTGATAGGGATATTCTCCCACTCTCTTGACTTCCAACTGCCAAGTCAGCACCTTTTGGTGACCATGAATCGATGATCCTTTCAAGAGTTTCTGCAACTCTTTCAAGTCTTTCATTGACACTCAAACCTTTTAAATCACACCTATCAGCAATAGTACATATTCTAGAGTGTTGCTCCACATGTACAGTAGGAATTTCAACTTCACATATACGGCATATTAATGAGCTGTCAGAGGCGGTATAATGTTGTTCTCCTGAAACTCCAGATGTAACTCTCCTTGCATTTGAGGCTGTATCCGAATTATTAGAAGCATGCACTGGGGTATCTTCCATATGGTCGGATAGATCCTTTGATGGGACATCTAAGGCAGAATGGTTTCTGGAACTTCTTTCTGCTGGAGATGGAAGCTTCTTCCATGACGACATTCTTCTACCAGTATACGAAGCCACACTTTTTACAGTTTCCTGTTCCCCTCCATGTGTCTTGGTGGATTTCACATCATTAGCATCAAATTTTCCTAATGGACTACTAAAGGATGGGTATGTAAACTCTCTAACATTTTCTGCATACGCCCCAAGATCACTAAGCTGATGAAGACCAAAAATGTGATGGTTGTCTTCATGACCACACTCATGGTGAAACTGCACGAGCCGGGTGCATCGAGTGAGTATGAATAAAAGACGGGTGTGGACTTGTTTCAGAATACCCATAGGTAAATCCTGACGACGATCATCCAGAGTCTGAACAATATTTTCACACCTCGACCAGAATTCATTGGATGTCATTTTCGCGCATCTACTGGCCATAATTAACAAGTCTTCAAGCGATTCTTTCCATTCTGGATGAGATTCTGAAGTTTCTTCAAGTATCCTCACCATATCTCCAGCAAAAATACCCAAGTCAGAATTGACTTCTTCCTTCAACTTTTCAAACTTCCCTTTGAGCATCACCATGATCTCCTGAAGTAAATACAAATTGAAAAGTTCCATTAACATGTAGCATTATACCGAAAAGCAGAATAGATGCATGAAAATAACAACGCAAACGAGTACCTACCTCTACATGTCCATGTGCATGAGGTTTTCGAATTGGCAGAGGCCGGACTCCTTTAGAATTGAGCTCATGAGAGAAACTCTTTACATCAGGAACTTTTCTACGGCCACTTGTGACATGCATTATCGCGTGAAATCTTGGAGATTGTGTTTCCTTATTGAAAGCTTTGTCATCAGTACCCTAACATCAGTATGTATGTTCTTTAAATCAGTATAAACCTTTAAAAAATATTAAGAACCTATCAGACTACCAGACAATCTAAAACTCTATTCACACTGTTGAAGAACAAGTAAATTCAGATTCAAAGTCTGGTACTAAAATAGAAGGAGACCTTTTTTTCTTATAAATAGAACATCAATAACAGATTCGTCCTCGTTTCTGGGAGGGTTTTTAGTTTAGCACATTTATCTAAAGACTGTAAAAGGTTAGCTTAGCAGAGCACAAAAATTGCACAATTATTGAAATCGCATTATGTGTGGTCAAAGCCAAGAACTTGGAGACTGGGTTTACAACTGAAATAGCAACCTCTGTCCATTTGATCAACATATCTCCTACAACGCCTGTATGAAATGTCACACCCTACAAAGCTTGGTATGAAACAAAACCTTTCACAAGTCATTTACGTATAATTGGTTCCAACGGTTATGCACTAAATACATCCAGAAAAGGCAAGCTAAATTAAAAGGAAAAGAAATATATACATATAGAGTATTCAACTAGTTCCAAGGTAGATAGACTTCTTTATCAGTAGAGATGTCCACAGGAATTTTGAATAATTGACCAGCTCAACTGTGATCATGAAAGTTCAAGATGAAGAACAACTCACAAGGATTCAAAATGACACTTCACAACCTGCTGGTATTCAAAGTGTCACTTCATAAAGAAAGTGACATTCCAAGATCTGTTAATATTTAAAGTAGTACATCACGAAGGATTAATACTCAAATTGGGACTTCAAGTAGCAGCATAGTTCAGAATCTTCACAAGAAGATTCAGAACATGAGGAGACAACTGTGAAAAAGCAAACGTGAAAAAGTTCCAGAGTTCCAGGTTGAGATTAAGGAAAAAGTTGTTATTTTTCCTTTATTTGTTGGTGATCTAGCAAATTTAAAATCCGACAGCAACAAAAGAGGTTTGGGGGAGACTGATGCAAGAAGAAATCAGTTCCATCAAGAGGAATAGTTCCTGCAAAGTATTTGATCCTCCATAATTAAAAAGGCAAACAGTTTTAGGAAGGGAATTCCCTCAAGTGCAATGGGAAATATTTCATTTTGATGTGAAGTCTGCTTTTATATATGTGGAGCTAAAAGAGAGATTTATGTACAAGCATTGTAGCTTGAGAAAGCATTGTATGGTTTAAAGCAGACCCTCACCACGAAACAGCAAAATCGGTGAGTTTTTTCATCTAGATGGATTCGGAAAAAAAAACCCCAATGACCCAACATTATATGTGAAAATACAAGGAACTGAAGATATTATGTTGGTAGCTTCATAATATTGATGACATCATGACATGATTTACACAGACTTTTTACCAAAAATACACAGTTCAATCAATCAACTTACTATGAAATTCAGAATGCTATTATGAAGAAGCTTGAAATGTAAAACTCAGAGAAATTGAGCTTCTCGGTCTTGAACTTCAAGGGAAAAGAACAGTATAATTTTATCACCACAAAAGTATGCTTCGGATAGTTTGAAGCAGTTTACTATGAAGGGATGCAAAACAAATTGAAATTCTATAAATGTTAGTGAGAAATTGATGATTGATGATGGATTGATGGTACAGTTTTGGCAGAAGCAAAGAGGTTCAGAAGTATGGGAGATGATATATCTCCCTCATAAAAGTCCCGATTAGGCATATGCAGTTGGTGTTGTATCAAAGATTATGCATTGTATCAATGTTAATGCCGTCTGACATATTGCTGATACAAGATCATATAGAATTTGATATTCAATGCAAGAAAACTGTGATATGGTAGGCTATTCTGATGGCCATCGGGTGGGGCAAAACGAGACATGAAGAGTAGAAGTACAGTGTTTTACTCTTGGGTCTGAACTAGTCACTTGGGCATCAAAGAAGCAAGCTATTGCTTAAATGTCGTCAATGGAAGCAAATTAGGTAAATGCAACAGCACCAGCCTAGCAAGCTATTGGGCTAAGAAGAGTGCTAAGTGACTTGAACCAAATGCAGCATCAAGCAACTACGATCTTTTGTGACAACGGGTTAGCAGTTGCCATGACAAGAATTCAGTATTATATAGTAGAATTAAGCACAAAATATTAATCATTTTATACACAATTTGGTTGATGAATAAAAAATACTGTTAAAGTGTAGCAAAACAGATCAGCAGCTAGTGGACTTATTTACCAAGTCTCTTACAAGAGCCAAGCTTAAAGAATTTCGAAATCAGGTATGTATGATTGTTAAATCAGTAATTCAAAGTCCGGTGCAGTAACTCAACGCCTGGTTCCAAATTTGTGGGAAGATCTTTATTTTCATTTTATTCCACTTAACGTTAATAACATATTTGCACATTTTAGTTCGGCACGTTATATTTAAAAGCCTATAAAAGCTAGCTTAAGATTCGATAAGAATAACCAGCTTTATTCAGTTATTCCAACTTTGCTTTCTTCCTTATCAATTTCTTAAGTTTGTATTACCTCCATTCCAGCATCGGATGGCAGTTGTATTTGTAACGATTTAGATTGGCCCCAAGACACCTTCTTGCCTAGACCCCAAAAACAAAATATAAAACATTAGCTTGAGAAGTTGAAATCATTACTCTAAACCTAAACAAAACCAGATAAACTCTATCACTAAAATAGATTCACTCATTGCAAGCATTACAAAAACTTTCCTTCTCTAAGATAGTCTATTATGTACTGTAAATATGTAAATCCCAACTTTTACGTACAAGCAATATATATACTAATTCATAAAGCACTTGACCATTTTCTTAAATTCCAAATTTTGTAAGAACAAAAAAATTCCCTACCAGCTAAACACTATATGGAGTTTACATTTGTTATTCATATAACTTCATTGATGTACATGAAAGTCACCACTAATTAAATTGTAACAAAAAAATACAAGATTTATTAGGAAAACCACCTCCAACAAGTCTCTATATTACACCGCCACCCATGATAGTCCTATGTTGGCCACCATCAACCCTAGCCGCTATCTTGACAAAAATTTTGAAATACATTTTTAAAAAACGTTTGATTTAAAGTTGAGGTTAAAAACTCTAGAAACCATCTTTGGTTGCATCGCGGGGATATTCTAGTTTATACTGTATATATATAAAGTTGTTAGGTACCTAAGCTTAGGTGTGGAATACTCACATACTAATTTTATAATCCATAAAATTCATGGAGTCCCAAGCAATTATCCATTAAACAAAAAATATTAAAAAGTTAGTATGTGAGGGGTTCCACACCTAAGCTTAAGTGTCAGACAGCCTTATATTCACTTTTCCCATATATATATATACACACACACACACACATACATCCCAGTGTATTAGGTAATAGTGAAAAGCTAAAGCAGAAATCTTTTAGTGCGATAACTTTTATATTAGGTGATATACCACATGTAATTGAGAGCATTTCACATGTTAAAAAGTCAACAAGTGTACCCAATCCCGCCAATATTTTTTTTTATTTTAAGGCAAACTACTCTACTCCTACCCCTAAATTGCATGAACACCCGTCGAGAAAACCTCAACAATCCACTCCTGCAAATGTAGAACGGGGGACTCAAAACCTGGTGGAATACCCCAAGGTCAAAGACCTTACCTATGGGTCACTAATCCCGCCATTTTAGTTATTCTTTTGGTATCACTTCAACCTTTGGGCTTAATCTAGTGGTTTAAAAGTGAAAGTTCACAAAACAAGTACATTATATGGAAAATGAGTTATCCTCCTAAAAAATCTTCCTAAAACTCCCCCTAATATTATAAAGTTTTGACATGTGGATTCCACCAATTCTCGGTGGAAGCATATATAATTGCTCACATTATTATATACATATATATATATAACTGTGTGTGAGTGTGTTGTATAGGAAGAGAAGGATATACAACCTGTGTCGGCTTTTGCGGGTTGTTCAATTGTAAGAAGTTTACTAGTGCTTGCAGGAACAATCTCAATCTTGTCAATATGATGCAAACTACGAATACGATTAAGTCGGAGATTAGAAGCATCGAGTGTATCAGCTTCATCAGGATAATCGCCATTATGTTTATCACTCAATTCAGATATGGTATGGCTCCGACGAATCGGCGCGAGAGGTATTTTCATCAATTTTAGAACTGACCGCGATCGTTGATGATGGTTGGTTCCACGACCATCATTATCATCAATAGGATGTTTATTATTATTATTTGTGTGATTATCTGATGATGATGATGATGATGAAGGTTCTGGAAGTGTCATTATCAGATTAACTAATTATTGTGAGTGTGAAAATTGAGGAAGAAGATGATGATGATGATGATGATGATGATGATGATAAAAAAGAAAATGAAATTTTTATTTTTAGGTTTTGATTGATTGGATGGATCATGGATCAAATTATTTGTGTTTGATTTGGGGATGTTTTGAGATGGCAGAGATTTTCGCGGGAAGCGGAAACTTAACACGTCAAAGGGTTTTATCAAACTTTTAGGTTCATTTAGGTGAAATTTTGCTTTTATTTTCTAATAACTTAAGAACCCGGGTGATACCCGGGTAGTATTATGATAACTGGGTAATGTTAAATGTAAACACATGACAACACAAATAACTACGAAATAAGTTGTAATTTAAAATAGAATACGCTAAAAGTTCATTGCAATAAAAAAATGTATATGTATGTAAGCAATAAACAATGTAATTATACTAAACAATCTAAACATACAAACCGTATAAAGTTTCATAAATATCTATTTAACAACATATACCAATGATTTTGTGTTGTCAATGATATGAATTAGGATTTGGACGATCAATGCGATACATTTAAGCCTGGGTAATACACGGATGGTGTTATCGTAATTCACATATAGTTTATATCAATATAATTGTTACCGTATAAAGTTACTCAATGCAATAATTACTCTTATTTTATAAATTATTATTACGTTAGTTAATTCCTATGATGCACCGAAACTTCAAACAGGTCGGCGTACCCGTTTCGAAAACTCCTTAGGAACCGAAACTCGTACGAAACGTTTCCTTGAAGTTTCCATATATACCGAAACATTTCTATGAAACTTTCATGTTGTATCTAATTAATATTGAGGTTTAAATGAGCTTTTTCTATTGTCATCTTGCGACTATGCATACCCCCAAACACAAACCCCCTACATTATACAATTGAGATTACCATCAAGCTTTTTCTATTCCAAAATTGATTGGTAAAAATTTAATTCATTATCACCGGTCACCATCAAGCATATATTATAAAACTATACATATATAATTATACATAATTTCACAAGTCCCAAGTTTCTCTCTATATAAAATCAATATATTTTTATATTTTTAAAATTTTTCATTGTCGTATCTTTGTCGTATCCGTATCCTAAATTTTTTAGTTTTGCCGTTCCTCGTTCCCGTATCATTCCCGTGCCCATTTGCCGTATCCGTTTCGGTGCTACATAAGTTAATTCATTAACTTTACAATTATTGTGTTAGTTGATATTTTAGCTTTATATCAAATTATAATGCAACAATAATAAACATTACATATATTTCTTTTATAACATGTATGGGTTAAACCGGGTTTATTCACTATAATAAATAGAATTACAACGAATCAACTTAAGAGTTTAAAGAACATATCCAAAGTTATAAATAAATTAAAATACTTTCTACCATAATAAACAAACATGATTTCAAATATTGAAGAGGCTACCAACGATGGACATTTGAATTGATAAAGAATTAATTTTTTGGAAAAATCTTAATAGATTAAGAGAAACACTCATACAAATAATTAGGAAATTTTTTTTTTATAAATTTATGACATCATAAATATCTTTATTTAATGGTAATAAGTGAATGAAAGGATTCTAACCATGCCACATAAGATTATTTTTTGAAAAGTTTTAAGAATGGACTTGAATTTTATATATGAAAAAGATCTCAAATCTCATAAACTAGCATGAATGTATGTTTATTTTCAACAAGACGACTATCCTATTAATATGATATTACTAGTTAATCAACTCTTATTTATTCTGATTTATTAAATAAAAAATTTATATAATATATAAAATTGTTTACTGGAACAATATAATATGAAAAATAACGATTATGTTTGATGAGTATACATAGTATTAGGTAGTTGGTCAAGTAAAAGCTAACCAAGCTAATGATGTTTAGCTTGTCACCGAGACATGGCTCATAACTTATTTCTTAGACTATCCGCATCAGTTCAGGATATCCTTTTAACAAACATCCTAATCAACATGCTACGTCAGCTTTTCATCCATTTTTCCCACAAACACTTTTTACCTACAACAATAATATATTCATCCTTCTTACAAACAACCAAATAAACTCCAAAGTAACTTTTGTCTTTTATCTTTATCTCTCCTCATCATTCCCCATCCTTCTCTACAAACAACCATTGATGGACATCCTCCATGTCATCACCCACATCAATAATCTCCCTACAAACACTCTCCATGTCACCACAAATATCCTATAGACATCCTTGTTGTGGATGTTCTTATAGACCCATACCATTTTTAATTGACAGTCATTAATACATTTCACTATTTTAGAAATTGATGCATATCATTGTGATACTTTTCTTTAATAGAATTCTTCATATTATGAAATGCATACCTTAGATTCAGTAAAAGATTTCATGTTCATGTTATGTACGTTTAACCGGTATTTTCATAGATTGTCATAGATGATCTCAGTCTATATACTCAAATGCTTTATACGTATACAGGTTGATTGTAAAAAAGTTTCTGATTATATGGATTATCCGCATTATTAAAAAGTTTACCATATGTGAGCTTGCGTTTTGGAGACATGGAATTTGACCCAATACTATTTAGTATTCTTAGACTTTGTTTTATTGTTTATTAAATTTTTTTAACCCAACATCACGTTTTATTTCGATTGGATTTTGATACCCAAAATCTGAGCCCAAATCATAAGTTTGGTTAAGTTATTGACTACAAAACTATTAATTAAACAAAAGAATGACCAAAGCATCGGTTGCTTCCACTTGTGGCCTTCTTTAAGCGCCTCCAGCAAAAGACTTCGTTGGAAGAATAAAATCTAAACTCGATCAAAGAACTTAGACGCTTATAGAGCCTGTTTAAGAAAAGAAAGTTCACTCCAGAAGGAAGCAACAATAGTCATTACACCGCGTCTAATGCCGAGTAAGGCAACGTATGGAACATATATATAATGTGTTTAAGTTTTTAGTTTTTCGATTTTAATTTTTTTAAAAATAAAAGGAGTTTTCATATTTTGAAAACGGATAAAAATTATAAAAATATGTTCAAAACTAAAGAATGTTATTTTCATTTTTCATATAAGAAAGCATATTCTATTCTACTTGTTGTGGTGGGGTGGGGGTGGGCATTGGGTTGGGTGGCAGGGTAGATGAAGAGAACTAATATAATTGAGTGAGGATTTCATCAAGTTAATATCAATTTGAGAGGTAAAGTTGGGAGGATCATGATCATTAGATTGAAATCAATGGTTAAGATTCAATGTTTATCTTTGAATCTCAACCTTTGATTTTGATCCAATGGTCAATATCTTTTTAACTTTACCCATCAAGTTGTAATAACTTCCAGTGGCCACCAGCCGCCATTTTCCAGGAGAGGTCCTGGGTTTGCGTCTTGCCAAAGACAAACTTGAGATAATCAGAGGATTATTAAGTGGTTGAGATTCACCTGGTACCAAATGGTACATGAGATCAGGGGTTCCCATCCAATTACTCTCAAGTTGTAATAACTTAAACGAATCTCTACCCAATATAATTTGAGGTATTCATAAATTTGAAAAATGAAAATGGAAAATAAATTATAAAAAAAAAAAATTGTTTTCAAATTTCCAATTAAAGATATAGTACAATTTTTTCTATTTTTCTTTTTATTTTCCAAGAAAATACCGAACAAAAAAATAAGTGGGCTGTGGGCGGTATAGTGGCAAATGTGACATCTAACTGCCACGTGTTTTCAAGAACTTTCCATCGAATCGGCACTTATTTCAATCCGTGACGGACTGATAGATTTAAACTCTCAAACCTTTGACCCAAATCATGAACCATATACCATGTCACATTCCCACATAGATAATAAACGTATTCACACATCTACGAAACATATCATAAAAGTACAAAACAGAATATAACCAAACCTATATATGTGCAGAATTAATTGTTGTAAAAGCTAAAACATAAAATCATTGAAAACATCTACTATAATTAATAATTAATATTCAAACAATAAAAACACCAAAGACAGTCTTCAAACATACAAGTTTAGAATGCAAAAGGGATATGTATCAACAATACCATATCTAAAAAAAAACAAATAACAATTCATATTAGTAGAAAACCTGATAATCCTGAAAAATAACATTGTCCGACACGGAACAAGCCAGAGAATAGACTAGTTTCCAGGAGGACCAAGACCCTGCAACGCTCTGATGAAAAGAGCGAAAAGGACAATCAAAAGTATAACTATCACCAAGAGAACAACGATGATGATAATCAAGCATGTCTTGGGTATTTTCGCGCAACACTTTTTGTTGTTGGCTGCTTTGTCATCAGAAGAAGAAGGTAAGATGTTGAGGACTTTGTCATTGGAATTATTAGGCATCTTACTGTTGGCTTTTTCGGTAGACATATCAGCTATTGTTAGCTAGGGTGGTGAATATTGCAATGTGATATATTGCAGTAGAAATCTACAGATTTAAGAAAAGGATATTATATGGCAGCTAATGAAGGATTACTTGTGAAGAATGCTTTGTTCCACTTTTTACCGATTTATATCTATACTCTATATTAAAGAAAATACCCCCCATGTTGAAAGTTACATGGGGAAATATCTAAAATGTCCTTCTATGTAATATTTTCACCTACAAGGCTACAACCCTTTAAAATATTTTCACATACACTATTCTCTTAACATTAATAATTAAATTACACTATCAATCCTTTATTGTTCTAAAATATCTCTATTAACCTTTTAAATCAATTACTTTTATATGAATTATTTACGGCACTCGACGTCGCATCCACCACCAACACTCGCCTCCACCACCACACCGTCACCGTCACGACCACCGTCGCATCGCGCGGGTACAATGCTAGTAACAATTTAATTTTATACTAAGGATTTACTCGTATTACTATATTTAAACACAAACACAATATTTATTACCAAAATATTAAATTTTGAAATCTTTTTAATTTTTCATGGTTATTGAGTTTCCTTATATATAGAAATATCAATATTATGGTAAATTGGTAAGTAACTTAATAAATAAATAAAAAAATGTTAAATGAAGCCCTATAAACTTCGCTTAACATGCATAAAAAAAATTGTATTTTTCATATCAATCGTCCTTGAATTTTATGGTAAGTGTACAACTATATAATACATTTTAACGGAAGCTTTTAGGGCTTCGTTTGCCACATTAAATTGTAAGACCACTTTTCAGTTATAAGATATATATACAACCTTTGACCTTTAAAAGCATTTGATCCTCTTATTTTTTCAAAAAAGAATTTGATCTACCCAAATTATCCATCTTTTTATTTACAAATTTAATATCTCCATTTAATATACCTATAATATTTTTGATGAAATTATTTACGACATACATCTCTCAATCCTTAAAATAACTACAAAATCTCCTTTATATTAATTACTTTTATATTAATAACCACGTCACTATCAACACCGCCGCCGCCGCCACCACCACCACCATCCGTCGTCGCCGTCACTATCACCCGTTGCCGCCACAATCTCACCACACCGCTACATCACGCGGGCATATGACTAGTTTACACATCAAAGAAAATATATAGTTTGAAAAACAAACACCTCATCTTTTCTTTATACGATACCATGTTAGGGAAGCAGGGTACTCAGTACTCACATGTTACATTACAAAATATTATGAGCTAGATATATCTATAAATCCTTATAAAATATATAGAATTCTTAAAACTCAACACTTTTTTATACCAAAAATACCCTTATTTCTTAATTTTAATTTTCATATACATTTAATCTATACTTTTAAACTATCTAATAAAAAACAACTTTCTTTTTAAATAACATTAATGATTAAATTATATTACCATATTTTTATTTTTCAAAATATCTTCATTAACCTTTTAAATCAATTGATTTTACATCAATTATCTACACCATTTGACTCCGCCTCTACCACCAATAGTTGCTCCTTCCACTACACCATCGCCGCTACAACCACCGCCGCGTTGTGCGGATACCGTGCTGGTATAGCTAAAATAGAAATAGAAATACTTAACAAGCAAGTATTGAGCTCTTACATTTTTATTTTATAATATTGAATTTTATTTTTCCAGTTTCGTTGTATACATAAAAAAGTCATTTTGACACTGTTGGACTTAAAAGTTATGCCTCATGGTGAGAGCTAGTCAACATCAACATTATAGTATAAAAGAAAAGATTAGAATAATAAGTTTTAAATTAGCCGAATATATTAACTATGGTGACATCTCAACCATTCCCAGTGGTCAGGGATATTTTCTAAATTTATCATGTGGTCACGAGGTGTACCCAAGGTTTTAAGTTTGAGTCTTGGGGTTTTCATCTTAAAAGAATTTTCCACGGAGAAGGAGTTAGAGATCCAAAAAATCTCTGGTTAAAATTGCCTCTAAAATCTCCAAATCGAAAGTCACTTTTACAAAAAAAAAAAAAAAAAAAAAAAAAAAAAAACACTATTGTGACATCTATGTTATAATAATTCTAAATTCGGAAAATATATTATATCTTTGTACCAAAATACAGAGTAAATATTTACCTTAATTACTAATATTAGTTTATATCTTAATCTTAATATAACTCTTGAGTTGCAAACAAAATTATATCTATTTGATCAACTTCTCATATTATTCTTATTTTTAATTAAAATTAAAATTACTAGAAAATGAAAACCTAAAATACCTAATAATAATGACAAACGGCAAAGTTATCACGTTAAAATCAATAGATGGATTAATACATGGTAAAAACTGAGACTTATGGGTCTTGGGTTCAAATCATATAATAAAGATCGACATGAGTTTTCACATAATGGGTCCCTCTGTAAATAGAGTTATGTATATGAAAAATCTTGTCGTTCAGCCCCAAATAAACAATAAAAAAAATAGAAGTAAAAGACGTAATTATTACATTTTTGGGTTACTATTACATTTTTTTATACATTAATGTTACTATGTGATTCTATAGTTGCAACTTACAAAAAAAAAAAAATTATATCATGAGTCATGACTTGTAAACTACTGATGTTATATCAGTTGTCATATCACATTAACAAAATACACATATTTGTAACTTAATAATTTATTTTTATTTTATTTTTACTTAATAATGTAGTCTACTTTACTTAATAATGTAATTTTATTCGTAATTTATTAAAACCTTTTTATTATTATTTTAATTATATTTTTTGATATGATATATGACATCTAGGTCGTGACTCGTGACTTTCGTCACTCCCTAAATTATTATATGGACAAGTTTTAAATTATCTGCCATAAGCCCACAACCAAATGCTCTAAGCCTGTTTGGTTGAGAGTAGATAAGCATTGTCTTCAAATTTCACTTACACTTACAGGAGTTATTAAAAGGATTCAAGAGTCCTGTGTTTCATTTTAAACATTCAATTATACCATCACTTTTGATGTATCTAACACAACTATGCATTAATAGTTTATAGTTTGATATACTTATCAAATGTGATGGTACGAAACTACGAATATCATCGCCCTTTTATATGATGGTGTAAGTTTAAAGGCCTTCGGTTTAAATAATTTAATATCAAAAGAAAGACTCATTTTCATTCTGAAAAGATAAAAATGGTAAAATTGCTTCGTCCAGTTTCATATTGACGGAAAGTCGGAAACAAGCATTCACCTATCGGAGCTTAACATGCTAACATTGTCAACATTTTGACAAACTTCTGTCGATCACAAAATACAATAGTTATTAAACATATCCTATTTGGAGATGATGAGTTGGTGCAGTGGTTTGGAGCTTTCCTGGTGACCTATAGGTCTCAGGTTCGAATCTCCATTCCACCAACTTTGAGATGGCTTGGCTTGGGTATAACCAGCTAAGTCTCGGGGGCAGGGTTTACCCCTATTGATCGTCATGATTAGTAGGGGGTTTACCCCTAATTGGGTATTTAAAATAGGCAATTCTACTTCGAGGGAGCTTTATAGCGTGGACCTGGTTAAGACAACGCATGCTAAGACCTCTCGCCGTCGAATCACGACACGAAGTTTCAATCGAAATTTACCTTTCAAAAAAACATATCCTATTTGGAAAACACAATACATATTAATTGTAACATCAATTACTAGAGACAATAGTATAGAACGCAAACTGCATATACATCAACAAGACACGGTCTAATAAAATCAATACTCACATTCCGGATCTCCCTACTTGAAAAAGAAGTATAAAGGTGCTCCTTATCACGTCAAGCCAACGTCTAGAACATTTACGGTACTTGATATGAACGTTGATCGGTGCAAGATCATTTCATCGAGACAATGGTGCTTCGAACCACTCAATGAAGCTTAAGATGAAGAGCGTGGAATGCAATGACACAAAAGAATACGAGTATCACAAATATTACTATCACGGGGATAGTTAAAAACGCACATATAGTCCATATATTATTGGTTTTTTCAGAACAAAACATTATTGTTATACTAGTGTGAATTATATGCGTTTTGATTTGAAGAGTTGAAATCGAAAATTGCAGTAGTTGAGAAGCCAATTCGTCATGAAACGCACAATTTATAATAATTAAGAATTCAATAGTCAAATTTAATTTGTAAGAATTAGATTAGATTACAGTGAATCTTGATAATTTTTCAACTTATTTCGGTTTCTATAATATGGAAATTGGTATATCTTTTCTTTAATGAAACCGAATTCCGCTCGATTCCAGCTAGAAACATCGTAATATTCCAGTTAGCTTTCTCTGAAAATATCCAGATTTAACTATTTAAATTTGGTATTATTATTTATACCCAAAATGTAGATTGTGTGATTTTATTTATTTATGACTAGCACGTTACCCGCGTAATGCGGCGGTGGTCGTGACAATGCCGTTGTAGTGGGGGGCCGAGTGTTGGTGGTGGAGACGACGTCGAGTGGTGTGGATAATTGATGTAAATGGTTAATAAAAATATATTAAAGAATAAATGATTGGTAGTATAAATTAATCATTAATGTTATGAGGTAGTGTATGTGGAAATATTTTAAGGGGTGCTAAGTAAAAATATTACATATTTTCAACACTTCCGTAAATAAAATAGGTTATTTCTTTTATAATATAGTATAGAAGTAGTATAGAAGTATAGATAAAAGTAGTTAAGATCTTTCGTGTTGGGATGTGATTTTTATTTTACCACACTTCATTTGTCCATAGTGACGTATGCTTTTAACCCGTGTACATACTTGAGAATGGGGTGACTCAATTATTTAGTATGTTTTATATCTTACGGGTCAAATTAACGCATGAACTAGAAGAAAAAAAAATGACTGTTGTTGAAAGAAGTAATTTATGTAAATCATGACTTTGCTCATAACACACTAAATAAAAAGTTTGTGGAGATGTTTTTATGAAAAATCAAAAATGTAAGTGATTTTTGGTTTATTTTGGGTCATATACGCTCTCATGAGTCATAATTACACATTTTAGGATATACATTCTCATCGTTTGTTATTGTGATTACAAAACAACTTTTACATTTTAGGATATACATTCTGGTCGTTTAGGGTAGTTTGATAATATTGAAAAAAGTGTTGAATTTCTAAAATAGGGAGACTAGTTTGCTTTATAAAAGACAAGACAAAGGTACTCGCGTGTTGCAGCGGTGATGGAAGTGGCGGCGGTGGTGTGGTGGTGGCGGTTAATGGTGGCGAGCGGTGGTGGCGGCGGAGATTGTTGGTGGTGGCGGTGGCGCCGGTGAGTAGTAAAAGTTATTGATGTAGTGTGGCTGTGATGTATAGTACATCATGCATTAGAGTGCGTACATTATTAAAAGTTAAAATCAATATTGAAATTTTAAGTTCAATGTTAAAAATCAAAGTTAAATTTGCTTTATAATATAGTATATAGATATAGATAGGTATTCGGGGTATTTCCGGGATATTAAAAAAATTACTTAAATTTTAAAAATAAATTTGTAATTTGTATTATAAGGGAGTATCTATTTTATACTTCATATTAAAGCAAACTCCCTATTTTTTTTCAACCATTCTACATTTGAAATACCTATTATACTCTTCTACAAACAAATATCCATTCCACTCTTTTAAGTGATTTTCCCGTACTACTCTTCCATCTATTTTCCAATATTTATCCCTAATCTTCTTCTCTCTTGCTCTCGACTGAACCCTAATATAAAAATTAGTTTCATCTCAACGATAATCAACTTCAACCTTCAAAAAGATTGGTTTCATCTGTCCCTCGCTCTCTCTGTTTAACTGCAAAAACGTACCGACACATTTAACTATCACATTTTCAAAGGTACCGCCGCATCATGCGGATATCCATTTAGTAGATATAGATATAGATTATAGAAAGGTTTGTGGGGTAATTGAAAATTATTTTTTTCTTTTCAACACTCTAACTTGTCACAAAAACATTATCTATCATTCACTTCATTGTTTTTTGTGCAGATTGCAATATTCACCGATATCTCATCGAATAGACAAATAGTAGAAAAGATTACGAGGCCTACAAATCCAATGCCGGAAAAAGACCGCCCTTGCAACTACAACGGAGCCATGACCATCGTCATTGTTCTCTTCCAGTTATGTTCTTTCTTTGACTTTTGGTATTTAAATTTTAATACAAATATCCTTGATTAATTACATAATTTATGTATTATACCTAAATGTGATTTTAAACTTGTCCTATATTTTGTAAGGTAATTAAACATAACATAGTAAATTAGTAATGGAAGAAAAACATACTCATTCTTAATGCTTTAAAGAAAGTCACTAGTAAAAAAAAAACAAAGGAAAACACTTTGTCTTAAAAGTAACATGATACTTGTATAATATAACATCGACGAAAAATAATATGTTTATGTCACGACATTACACAACTTAATTGTCTCTATTCTCTACTTCTTCAATATAATTGCAACACCGATTGTATTTCTGTGAAGTGATATGATACATATCGTTATATCAATAATGTGTATGGAATGTGGGAGTGAGCAAAAACTAAACTAAAAACAAAAAACAAGAAAATCCAAATATTTCAAACCATTATGGTTTTCTTGCAATCGAAAGTTTTGGTTTGGTATCAGTTTTGTATGCAAAACAGATCCATATACTCTATTATATATATCTTTTAATTACTTATACTTTATACTTTACTAACACGGTATCTGTGCGATACGGCGGCGATCGTGGTGGTGACAGTGTGATTGTTGGACGATTGTTGGTAGTGTAGCGGCGTTGAGTTGTGTATATAATTGATATAAAGAGTTAATGGACATATTTTAAAATATAAATAATTGATAGTGTAATTTAATTGTTAATGTTAAAGGAGTAGTGTATGTGAAAGAATTTTAAGGGATGCTAAGTGAAAATATTGCATATTTTAACATTACCAAAAATAAAGAGGGCTATTCTTTTTATAATATAATAGCATGGTGTCCGCGCAATGCGGCGGTGACAACGACAATGCGGTGGTGATGGGTGGTGACTACTGGTGATGGTAACGACGAGTAGTATAAGTTGTTCATGTAAATTTAATTGATATAATTATGTTTAGCGTAGTTATTTAAAAAATTTAAGGATTGGTGGTGTAATTTATTCCGTTAAAGGTGTTTTAGGTATATTGATGGTGATAATTAAATTAGTGGATAAAAAAGGGTGATTAAAATAAAAAGAGGGATATTTCTGTCATATCGTCTAATGTAACTTTTAACATTTCTAAAATTAAAAGGGGCTATAATTTTTATAAGTAGGTATAGATATAGATATTAAATTAGATATATTTAATACATTGTTTTTGGGTATATATATCAAAATCATTTATATTTAAAAAAAAAAAAATAAACAACAAGATAGAATCAGTTTATTACCAACCACCATGAAAATACTCAAATCAAAACTCAAAAGTAAAACAAAAAGTAAAAGCCTAAGTAAACCCGAATCTAACTCACCATCTCGGCCTTTAAACATAGACTCACTCAAAAGAAACACAAATCCGCTCAAACAAACGCAATATTTCCATCTCAATCCGTGCCACTCCCTCCTAACCAATCAAAATAGTTCATTACTATATTTTGACCAATCACACATAAAGATTGGAAAATCCTATTCCTCTGGTAACAAGAAATTTTCGAACTTGATGTACTGCATTTATCATATCTCACCTACTCATTGTACAAACTCATTAATATGCACTAATTCTTCTTCCAACTAAAAACCATATTTCTCGTCCTCTAAAATGATTCATAAATAATATCATCCACATTATCATCTTCATCATCTAGCCAAATCTCCCTGGGCTATTTTCTTCGCTTATATCCATTTTCAATCTAGCCTTGCAAACTTATCTGACGTGTACCTAATGTTAAGAAACCAAAAACCAACAGATATCATTGTGAAACATTTTAAGAAACCAAAATATCATCAAAAACATAAATCGTATTCTAAAAACATAATAGCTTTTAAAAATGGAAACACTTTATAAATCACATATATCAATCTGGTAATAAGATCAAAAGTAGCAATGATCTTCAAGATTGTGTTGTATTAGATATCAATTATCGTTCAAAAAAGTAGCAAGAAATAAGAGGGATTTGAGGGAAGTATGAAGAGATGGAGCATTTATTCTGTTTAAAAATCCTGTTTTTTTAATCAAAATGTCATATTCTCTTTCCCCTATATATAATTGGGATTAATTACTGGATGACTAATGTACTTTCCCTCTTGTACATGGTTGTCCATTAAACCCATAATATATATGTATATCAGCAACAAACTTTTCGACTTGTACATGGTTGACCAAATATTCAAGCAATATTCATGACTGCTTCTCTCTCATCCCCATATCTTCAAAACTGATTCTCTCTCATTAAAAAAAAACCCAGATTTTCATGTACCTATAATCATCATCAAACAACAATTTTTTTTTGCCATATCTTCAAACAATAAGTTAAACAAAGTTGTCAAAATTAAATCTTCATATATAATAAGTGAAATTAGTGTTATATAAGTGGAGATATCAACTCTTCCCAACAAATACAACCTATATAGATAGAAATACCTAAATACAATAATATACTTTTTAGATGAGAGACCAATTAAGGTGCAAAAATTGGGAAATCAAATCGGGATTTATTCCAACCGCAATACAAAAAACAACCAACCCACAAGCATGGAGATCTCGTGTATTAAGATGTATGTTTGTGTCTTTGGTTTTGATGTATTACACCATCTCCGTCTCACCCTTCACCATTGTTGCCCTTCAGATGTGCCATGGAGATCACCGTTAACCGCCGCCTCCATCGCCCTTCAGATCCTCCGCCACGACCACCGTTCAGTATTGTTGTTGCCACCTTCAGAAATTCCACCACCACATTAAATTATACTTTTGTTTAAGCTTTTTTCAACATCAAGTTAAAGGTAATGTTGGTCATGTTTTACCTCCATTTTTGTGATTAGATTTAGTGTTAATTTATTGTGTTATTAAGTTTTAGGTCGAGATGATTGATTATGGTTGTTGGTGATATTGAAAATCTGGGTTTTTATTGGTGAGAGAGAATCAATTTTGAAGATATGATGATGAGAGAGAAGCAATTATGAAGATTGCTTGAATATTTGGTCAACCATGTATAAATTGAAAAGTTTGTTAGTAATATACATCTATACGGGTAACTATGTACAAGAAAAAAAGTACATTAGTCATCCAGTGATTAATTCCTATATAATATTATAAACTTAACTATTGACATTACTGTACTTATCGGCTTTTTCGACAGTTCGCGTTGCAACAACCTGTGCATATGTTATCACTGGACCAACAAGTGTTGTAGAACATCCCGTAGTTGGTGCTAGTGTTGGAAAATGACCCTGAAACAAAGAAATTGTGTTGAGTAAAATTTATCAGTAGGTGGTTGAAGATGATCACCAAGATGGTGGTATGTTGGTTGTAGGAAGGCGACAGTGGCAACTTTGGTTGTCAGAAATTAGTAATTGATTCATCGTCGATGGTGGTTGTTGAGAATCTAGTGGTAGTGAGGTTCCCTGTTTCAACCCTTTGCGTTTTTACATACATGTATATGTGTTACTTATTCAATAACTTAATATTCATCACTTAATTTAATTTAGTCAATTATTTTGACAATTTGACAACTAATTCTATCTCAATATTCCAGGTTGCTCTATCAAGAAAGACCTATACAAATACAGCAGAAGCTAGTAAGAAAGACCTATATGTGTGTGTCTATATACGTTTTTTATTTCAGGAATCACTTCTAGCACCGCCTTTTGCGGGTACTGCTCAAATACTCACAGTAATAATGTAGAAAAGTCAATTTAATCTATTTTTAAAGATTCTCAAAACTTCTAATTTTGCTACAACTAGAAATAAATCATGAAATAAAATAGAGAGGTATGTAATGTTAAATGATAGTATTTATAGATTTATAAATTGAACTATTGACATTAGTGGTTACTAGTTAAGAACATTCACTTACCTTTGTGTGAGCTTTCGTGGTAGTTTCCGCTGCAGCCGTATGTGCATATGTTACTAGTGGACCATGAGAATCCCAAAGGATATTGAATGATAAAAAAAATCCAATAATGCCTGAAATAAAATATAGAGGTATTAATTGGCATTATTGGATTATTTTTTATCATTGAATATCTTTCAGGCTTCTCAAGGCCCACCACTAACATATGCATAGATAGATGGAGCGTGAATTGCCATGAAAGCTCATAGAAAAGAAATGAGTGTTCTTAACCAATTATGTCAATAGTTCAGTTTATAAATTTATATATGTTACCATTTAACGTTACATACCTCTATATATTATTTCAGGATTTATTTCCACTTGTGGGAAATGCTGCTACTGTGAGTGTATTTTCCAGCTTTCGAATAAATGAACAAATGAACAATAGATGTATTTCAACATATCAACGCAAGCAATCGATCTCTTTCACGAGAACAGTATATATTTGGAAATTTTTTAAAATAACTTATCTTGTCTTTTCAATACAGCCGCTATGAGGAATTGAGGGTGTGAGTATTTCCTGCAAAAAGGCGGTGCTAGAAATAATTCCTGAAATAAAATTCTGGTAGATTAAACCACCTAGGACCTATTTAGGTCTATAACTGTATATAGATATATATGGTGTATTATTATGTAATGAGGAGGTCAATAATAAGAAAGGATGGTAGCAAATTAACAGTAGCACAATTTGTTACCATGCTTTCTCCAGTTTATATTTTGTAACGCTAGTAAACAATTTCGATAAAATTGTGACGTACTTGATTGGATTTTGATTCATATAATGGAGGATCAAAAATCAAATCTTTTCATCATTAATGCAATTCAGTTCACGGTTAACTTAAACGTCAGAATAAATAATCAACTAATTGATGTAAATTATCAAATCATTACCGTATTCATTAAGATATGAAAAAATGCTAAACGTTTTAACATGCATAAAAGATTTGTACTTTTCATATCAAAAGATCACACAAAGAATTTTATGCTAAATGTATAGCTATTTAATGCATTTTAACTGCAACCCCAAATACGTCGTTTAACAAAACCTTAAGTTATCAATGAATATAGTAATATTTTCTTAATTAAAACTCGGAATCCTTTTTTTATTCATTTTATTTTTCTGAATCTCTTTATATAACTAAGAGAGGATATAAAAAACTTATGTGGCATGTCTTTTTGTTTGCCATGTTAGCATTTTTTCTATGTGTCATTTATTTGTTGTTTGTTCCTAAATAAAGAAAAGATACATGTATATAATAATATAATAAATAAAATAAATGAAGATAAATATAATTTTAAATATATTATCAACTATCCTATAATATCTCATAATTTATTTATTATTCATACCGACTCATCTAATCAACTACGTATCTTGAATTACAATTACAATATAATACACTAAATTTTTGTTTTTTTATTATTTTATAATATAAAAGATATTCTCTTTTAATTTTGATCCATCATTGCATTGGTCATGAGTATGCTTACCATAATATTATTATGAATATTATTATGAATTTGGTTTAATTTGCATTAGTTAATTATGTTTATTATGTTATATTGTCTTTATTATTTTTATGCAGAATATTATTTGTTATATTGGGTTTTGAATTATTTTTCTATTCCTATCCTCATATTAGTGGTTTATATTTGAATATATTTTTATTAAAATATTGTAATCTTATACATTAAATTTGAAAAATGCATTATTTATTTTAATTGGACTTTTACAACAATAATTATTCACAATGTAACACATGGGTTTAATCTAATAATATATATCGGTGTTTTCTACTCTCAAGTAAACACTAAAATTAATACAACTTTTATTTGAATATAAAATTAAAAAACCAAATGTTTACTTGAACATGTTAGAATTCAAAACGTTTAAACTGAAAGTAATACAAAATATATAATAGAATTCTTGAGTTTTGATATTTAATCTATGACTATAAGTTGTTGGTTTTCGTTTTATAATGAACACTTTATAAATATGTCTTTTATAGTTTTTTTTTTTTAAGTTGTATTTTTAAAAAGAAAACCAAAGGACTCACTTATCGCCTTTTCGGTACCGGCCCAATAAAACAGTGGACTACGCGGGATCAAACAGTAAAATGGAGCCCAACTTTACTCTCTGAGAGTGTGAACGAAATAAACTAATGTTGTTATCAAGCGTGGTCTACTGGTCTAATAAAGTTTCTACATTTTATCCAACAATACACTTATATTTTTAGTTTTTTTTACTTTTTACAACTAAGAGTTCATTTTAATTGCTAAGAAATAAGGTTTAAATCAAATTGTTAACATTTTTGCTTTTGAAAATAAAAATGTTTTGATATTTACTTATTGTAAAGGCGTAGAATTCTTTTAGGTGGGACCTAAAAACAACTTCTTTTTTTTTTTATCTTAGATGGAACAACTTTTTTTTTTTTTTATCTTAGATGGAAAACGAGACTTGCAAAATCTCAAACTTGCTGAAATTGATGATGCAATGTTACAAAATCGGCAAACAGTATGTTACACGAAATACTCAGCAAATGGAAAGCAGCAAACAGTATATTACACGAAATACTCAGCAAATGGAAAGCATAACTTTAGTTATCTATATCTATATTGTGTTATAAAGCGTTTCAACTTTTAACATTCAATTTCAACAATATACATCTATACCAAATTAACTTTTAACTTTCAACATTCAATTTCAACTTTCTCTCTTCTCCATAAATCATTTTATTCCTCTAATTCTTTCAAAATCTTTTATCTCAAAAACCGTACATCGATAAGTTATAAAAGTTATATCGGTATTTTTAAAATTCCATGCTCTTTCATTAGAGATGTCATTCGATATAATTTCGACGAATTTTTAAATCCGAGGGTGGAGCCCGTACGACTAAGGCATTTGGCTATGACACTTTATGACATATAACCTTCTATGACCTATCATACTTTATGACCTATCACCCTCACCATTTTACCGCCGCAACGTGCGGATACTTGCTTTCGTTTGTTCTTAAGACAGCCTGCTTTCTTCTAGTCAGTTTCTTTTGATTGCACTGATTGCCTAAAATTCTTAAAACATCAATGCTCTCATAAAACTCTAGAAGGAAGGATGTCACATGGCTTGTTGGCCCCTGCTATATATCAAATAAACAGTACAATTATTTATCTACTCGGATCAGTTTGTGGTCTATTAATTACCACATACGCATATATGACACGACTTCATCACAACAGATCGTAAGCATAAATTCTTTTTGTCAAGCACAACATATAATATGCATGTACAAGAATTGAATACAAATAAACCATTTGGTTTTAAATTCCACGAAGCTAATGATATATTGATCGAAATGTAGTGTACACATCATGAACCATGTAGCTAGCTAGGTGGCGACCCGGCCTCTTGTCAACTTTTCAGGTGTCTTATATATCCTGAATACATGCAATTGTGCCCCTACTAAAAATGACAAGATTACTAGGCCCCCTACCAGACCTTCATTGTTAGTGGTGCCATTTCCTAACCCAATTTAGTGGTACCACAATAACAAAATATAGCCAATCAATCTACAACAACTTTGCAAAGATCTTTATATGATGGCAATTTGGGGTTATGGATTGAATGATGTGTTAATGAAAGTGGTCCAAAGGAGTGGGAAGTGAACAACCTAAGCACATGGAGGATTTGATCAATGCGTACATACGCACATATAGATAAATATGTAAATATAAAAGGGTCCATAAGAGATCGACATGTATTTGCTAGTACTATTACTATATGATGTGCCTTATATATTATGGTTGTTTTTATCGATCGCCAAGAGCTACTGAACCAACAACTTTTTTTTCTTTAGCTTAACGAAGGCCGGATATATTGGGTTGGCGGTTTTGTTTTTTCTTCTATGTAGGCTGATCAAAACACCCTAGCTCCTTAAGTTTGAGTTAGTAAGCAACACTGGTCTTAATACTATTTATACTAATTATGTTTGTATTCGACATAATCGATCCGTTGGGTTACAATGTGATCATTGTAAGCAAAACATCATATGTTTAATAGTATTAAAATGACATTTGGTCTAATGGTATCAATAAAGCTCTATATATAGTATGGTATCCTAATTGTGAGTTTTTAGGAATGGAAATTTTTTTTTTTTTTGGAATGGATCCTAAATTGTGAGTTAATCAGGTCTTTTCATTCATACTAAGGGGGTGCTTGGTTGAGGGTATTTAGGGTAAAGAATGGGTAATATAATGAATAATTGTGTTTGTTAGGGAAAAAAGTGGTTAATGAATACTAGAAATGGGTAATGGATCATTATAGACTAATTTGAGGGTAATAACTATCATTACCCAATAAACAATGTTACATTGTTACTCCCCTATTTTGCCGTGATTTTCATTCTAAAAGTGGTAACTACACCTAATATGGTTTCAAAAAAACAATATTATTCATTTGCCATAATTTGGAATACATACGCATTTTATATATCATTCCAGCACGTTCTGTCTACTAGTAAATTAGTAATATTAATTTATATATATATATATATATTATTAATATTAATTATTATAGTTATAGTTATAAATATGCTATGTATGAATGATACATCGATATATGAATATATTTAGAACTTTTAAATAAATAGTTATTTTTACACTTATTAAATAGAATTCTATATATTTTATATGTCTGTACATTAAACTAATTTAACCAAGCATCATTAATAGTAATGTAATACTCTTTGCATTCCTTAGCATTCCTTTTATCTTTTCCATTTCCATTCCCCTTATTAAACCAAGCACCCCCTAAAAATGGGGAATGCATGAACAATATAAGGTCGCGTTTGGTTCACAAAATCTGATGAAATTTGATGGAATTGGAATTGAATTTCATTCCTTGGTGCGTTTGGTTGCACAAAGAAGAGGGAATCTTATTCCATAGGAATGTAAACATTCCATCATTTGATGGAATCTCCATTCCTTGGGGATGGAGGAAGTAATTTCCTTCCATCACTTGAATTTTTGAAAAATCAAAAATATTCCGTCAAATTCCATTCCTTCAAATTTCAATTCCTTTGAAAGATTTCATTCTTTCTCAAAACATTATGTGAACCAAATGCGCTAAATAAGATATTGGTTTGTCTCAAGTGATTAGAATAAAAAAGTAGTCAACACTTGAGTAAAAGTAGTCACTTTTAGGAAGTTTAGTGCTGTCTGAGTATGTAAGGTCACTAACAAAATTCTTTAATTTTTATGAAGGATTAATATGTGTGCGATCATATCGGTGTGATTTGCTCGACCTTCTTTTATATTAGTAATAGTAATAAATCAAGTTAGTTTTTACCATAAGTTAAAATTTTGAACCAGAAATAATATTTCAATGCGATTACTTTAATTATCAATCGATTTTTTTTTCTTATATATACTAGCTATATTGGCAAACTCAAATTGTTTGAGGAGCTAGACTATCTCCAATGTTTAGATGTCCTTGAGCATTAGCTCAATGGTTGAAAGACCATCCTCATACATGAGATCTTGTGTTCAAACCTTGGGAGGACATAAGGATGTCCCTTTATGAGGGCTTGGCTTGGGTTTTACCCATTTTTAAGTCTGAATGGGCTGACAACAACAACAACAGGACCCAATCCTTGCGCGAGGTATGAGGGAGGTAAGCTGTAGACAATCTTACCTCTACACAAAGGTAGAGAGACTGCTTCCATAGGGACCTCCGGCCACAAAGGAGTGCAAGACGGAAAATGAGAAATGTTTAGAAAAACCCATCGGGTATTTCCCCCCATCGGGTATTTGAAATAGACATTTCTACTTCGAAGGAGCTCTCTAGCGCCGATCCGACAATGTATGCTAGACCTCTCGTTTTCGAATCGCGACACAAAGTTTTCAACGAAATTCAGCTTTAATAAAAAAAAAATCTCCAATGTTTAGATGCATTTTAAGCATCCTAATATATATACATCAGTCACATCATGATAAATCTTTAAAGGGCTAATTACTTATAAAGTCCATCAACTTGTACCAAATACCTTTTTTGGGGTCTGAACAAAAAAAAGTTGTAATGTAGGAAGAAAACCCGACTAAATATCTTTTGTGAGGTTGTGACCTGTTTTTGCTGACGTGGCCTTTAATTAGTCGGTCATATCTTTTATATTCATGTATCACCTGCCACTTTGGAGCCATATATATTTTAGTTATTATACAATTTATATAAATCTTCAATTCTGAACACTACTTCACTCTCATTTTTCCTCCCATTTTCCAATCTCTTTCTTGATTTTTTCTCTCTCAGCCATGAATTTTCAAAAAATTAAATTCAAGATTTTTATGTTTGTATATGTATTTTTCTTTCATATAATCTGTATAAAGTTACAAACTTTCTTAAAAATAACCCCAAATAAACACAACCCACGATCTCATATGTATAGATTCTATATATAATTACAATCTTTTTTTTTCTTACTTTTTTTTATTCTCAAGAAAATAAAAATTCCCAGAAAATAAAATTTCAAAATCTGATCCACTATGTCGGACCAGGAAACAAACACCAACGTTGTTGTAGTGAAACGACAACGGCCGTCATGTGCATGTACAAGACGCCCAGCCGTTCGGATATACGAAGTTACGGTGGCTGAAGTTGCGATCATGGCGGCTGTCAGGAAGCAGAAGCCTCGCCGGAGAAAACGCCCGAAAGTGGCGGAAGAAAAAGATGAAGAAGAAGAACAATCACTGTCGCCTAATCTGTACAGTGACGTCATTACACCTCCTAATCCGTCACGTGCAGATAACGAGGGTACCAAAACAGATATATTCTTTCAATGTATGGATCGATGATGAGGGTACTAAAGCAGATAATTAATCTTGGTTCATGCCTGTATTTTATTTTTGTTTTTGTTTTTGAATTGGCAGTGGATGAAAATTGTAGTTAACTGGTTATGGCTTTTGAAGGTGGTGGTGAGTTTGATTCTGATCTGATGTTGTTCATCTTTGATTCTGATCTGTTGGCAAAGTCTGATAATATTTGAGATGGTTTGAGCATTATTGTAATTTCTTTTGATTTAGCAACGATGAGTTTTGGCAAAATTTCCCTACCTCCATATGATTATGAAGATTATTACAGGCCTTTTAAACCTAGAAATTTGGGAGAATGGTTTTGTGTGCAGGGTTATAATCTAGGAAATAATTGTGTGCGGTAGGAATTTATAATCTGAGTTGAAAATCTAAAATTAACAATATATGACATGGAATATACATGTCATCAATGTATAATATAAAAAAACAAAGAAAATGATTTGGAAAATGTATCTAACCGGCAACTTGTATAGAGCCCCACAAAAGAGATTTTAGCTGAGTTTTCTCCTTACATTAAAACTTTTTTTTGTTGGAACCCCAGAAAAGGTATTCGTGAGAAGTTAGATGACTTTTCAAGTAATTAACCCATCTTTAAAACGCTTAATTTCATCTCCAACTTTATCAATATTTTTACTCTTATCGATTTTCAGTACTGCATCATCTCCAACTATCTCTTGTTAAAGATAGTTATCGCTTCTCTACTTGCGTTTTAACCATGACAATCATGCTTCGAGTTAAAGTGAGCGAATATATCTAATCGAAGTGCTCAAGAATTTATTATCAGGAGATATTGAGGATTCAATGACAATGTGTAGATATGACAATGGATGAAGAATGACCAAAAGGCATGATAGGCCCCCACCCAGCCTGCTGGCTGCTTTTGGGGCAAAATTTGTTTTATCTGACGCTTTATTTATGACTAGATATTTTATTACTTGTCTTATGACTAGATATTTTATTGCTTGTCTTATTTATGACTAGACATTTTCCGTCTTGTACTTCTTTATGGCTGGAAGTTCCTATGGAAGCAGTCTCTCTACCTTTGTGTAGAGATAAGACTGTCTACAACTTACCTCCTCCATACCCCACGCAGGGATTGGGCCCTGTTGTTGTTGTTATTACCTTCAAACAAACACTAGTCATTAGTCAATATCTATCATGGAGTGCTTTTGATAAATTTCATCGTATGCAAAAACATATATATGATAGTATTTGAATTTGAACAACGAATTATACGTGCCTGTCTCCGTTTCGGGCTAAGTAAAAAAGAAGACAAAACAAAAACAAAGATTAAAGATTAAAAATTGCGTTAAAAATCGAAACGAAAATAGTTATAGGGTAAAGAAGCCATCAATGAAAACAACTGGTGATTTGAAAATTTTGGCTCATCATATATGTATCAAAAGTCATGTGAAAAAAAAAAAAGAAAAAGATTCGCAATGATGTAAAAACTTGCTTTGATTAAACATTTCACCGTATCAAAACACTGCTTTTATCCCTTTATCTTAAAAGAGTAATGATAGAATATTAACAACAAAATAACCACTGATCGATCTCCTCCTTCAAAGAAACATACCCCTCCAATCCACCAGCAAGAAAACTGGAAACACCTCTTTATTGAAATGCCCCTTTACGGATATTTTGTGGTCATTTGCATTTTCTTGCTACCTCCGACTTCAATTTTTTTTAATTAATAACAAAATCATGTGATACGTGCTACATCAATACGTATTTAGTGGGTTTTTAAAAAGTTTATACTGCTTTTCGATTTGTTCTAAACTTTTTATACGGTAAAAATAGTAGTATTGGTTTCATCACGTTTGATATATTTACAACTTGTACAATATATTAAACTTATACGGAGTATATTATACGGCAAACTAATCAAAATGTGGTATCTTTAACATTAGAAAAAGATATCGTTTCTCATCTTGTCATCTTGTGTACCGTGTCGAAAAGTACATTGCTTGTGTTTTTAATAAGCCCTACATTTTACTGTATTTATTTTTGAAAAGTTTAAATTACCCGTGAATAATAAAAACTCTACCATACAATCATACATTGTCTTCACATTTTATTTATTTAATTATTTATTAACCAAAAGATAATTACCAACAACTAATTAACATAACAAAAAAAAAAATATTTATGAACATAATTTTCACACAACTATGTACACAAGAATTGAATACACAGGACTTTTAGCTAGGTAACAGCATCACAATTTTGTGAAAAATCAAACAGAAAAAGTTTCAACAAAATTTTAGATATGGCCAATAGTGGTAAGGGCGCGCAATACATTAACTTCACAATTCACAAACAACTTGTTATGGCGGGGAAACACAAAATTTTTACCCGTAAAACAACATTATTTAGTCAACAACTTACAAAAACTCTATGCAATATACCCGTTGTTGAGGGCAAGTACGGTTCGGTTTGGCCTTTGGGTCAGTTTTTGACTAAAACCGAAAACCAAACCGTTATAATTAGGTTTTTGAAAACCAAAACTATTTGGTTTTGGTTTTTTTGGTTTGGGTCTATTTCGGTTCGGTTTAGTCAGTTTTTAACCACTTGTGGTTTGAGTCAAATTGAGCTTGAAAAGTTTATAAGTTTATACCCTATAATTACACCATAATTAATTTTAACAAGTTTTTAAAACAATATTAACAACACTACAACAATGACAACAAATCCATAAAAGTAAGTTGTATAAACTTCAAACGAATTTTATATATAACCATTGATATATTTTACACGTTGTTTAACTATACAGTTATTAAAGCAAATCAATCTTGTTGTGTATTTTTACTTAAACATATAAATGATATTATTATATACACCTAAAAATGCAAATATATTAACATATTTATCAAAAATTAATAACAAAATGATATATAAATATAAAATAAAGTAAATAATCTATATTTTTCTTTCGGTTTGGTTTTTATGGTTCAGTTTTTCATTAGAAATCAAAACCGAACCATAACTTTCGATTTTTAGAAAAAACCAAAACCAATGGTTTTTCCGGTTTTCATAATTTTTTTTTATTTTCAGTTCGGTTTTTGCTCACCCTACTCGTGGTAATTAACAAGCACAAGTGCATAAACCCCATAAAACAATTAACTTCATTAATAGCATCTCATTAATGAAAGTAATCATCAAAAAGAAACATAAATTAGAAAGAAAGCAAAAGTGAAAAGTCTAAAGAGCCCCTAAATACACCATTCTAGCGAAACACACTTTTGTCCTTTTTGGCTCTCATTGTTTTTAAACATCCATTTTCAATCAAGAGCATTAGGGCCAGTACAGTAATTCAACACATGATTCCAAACCCATTGTACCAAAAACTTTCGTCGGATCCCATACATGTTATACGTGGCGCCATCTCGATCGTTCAACATCTGCCCAGTATACGACCCTCCACCGCCGGTCCCATATATCCCTTCACATAAATCAGCAATCTCAACCGGAAATGAAGGGTCTTGACCAGCATACCAAGCGTTGACCAATGGGTTAGAAGCCATCTCAGCTATTTCATGTGCAATCACACTTATCATCCCATCAATACCTACTTCTCCATTTGGCGATTTTAGCGGTTTTAAACCCGGGATGTATTCGGGTACCGCAAACGGGTACGCGCATACACCCGGGCATAATTTTTCTGAATTACCCACCCATGCGTAGGGTAACGTGTACCCTACAATGGATGGGTAAGTAAAATAATGGAACCCACATACATTTTGACAGAAATCTTGAACGTACACGTCAGCAGCTGTTAGTAACAAATAGACCCCACCTTTTGGATGTATTGGCAATGGTTTTGTCTTAGCTGTCACAGCTGATTTTATTACAGATTGTATTGACAACCTAGTTAGTTTTTTACCGTGAGATAAAAACCGGTCATTTTTTTCTTTACCCAGCCGTACGGTTCTTGAAATGTTAGAACCGGTTTGGTCAGTGTAAAGCTGGACCGTTTTCCACCAGCCCGATACCGACGGCGAACGATGTTGTCCGCCGTCAGATATCGAGTTGATAAAATCACGGATGATTCTTTTTTGTGAACTGGGCCAGGTTCCGTACCATATAATGTGTACGGTCATGTTGGCAGTAAGAACAGGACCCATGTGGTATTTAAGTTTCACGAATTCTGATGAGCCTTCGTATTTTTTGTTACCGCCGAATTGGAGCTCGGTGAAGTTGGTTTTTTGGTTGGGCCATGGGCGGAATGCGGCGGCGAGGTGAAGGAAGAAAAGGAGGAGGGTGAGTGTGGGGAGTGGTGGCGCCGATGACCGGCGTTGCATATTGGTGAAGTGGAGTTGGTACGAGTAGTGGCAGAAATGAGTGGAGTAGGTGTGTTTAAGTGTGGATGTATATATATAGGAGAAAAGAACATATTATTTTGAATGTCATTGGTACTTAAATTGGATATAAATCAGAGCTAAAAGTGTACAGTAAGTAAATAACTTCATTTGGGTCATGGTAAAATTGGTTGAAAGGAATATCATAACTCAACATTTAATCATTGTGAAGTTTGCCACACAACATTAACTCGTACTCAAACCAAAAAAAAAAAAAATTTCTTATCGATGTTTAACCGCTCTTCAAAGAGTTCTATAGTGACGGATTTATACACAATTGGGACAAAAAATGGGCTTAAAAGTTGAATGTAAAAATCTGAGTAGTATATGACATATATGTCCACATATAATTTTTATTCTTTGAAAAATCCTTCTAACAATACTTTTAATTATATAATCATGACATTTATTTAAACTAAAAACTAAGATTAAAAAAAAATGTGAATTATACTTGTATATTTATAACATTTAGTCTTTTTTCTTTTAAATAAAGATAAAAACTTTTTACATCTCATCTCCTCTGATTTAGGGTATGTTGGGCACAAAAGCTTGAAGCTGAGGCTGTAGTTAAAGGCTTGGGGCTGGAGCTTGACGTTGGGGCTAGGGGCTGGGCTTTTTTTTCAACTCTCTTCCTACGAGTTTTTATTTTAAAGACCCTTTGGGGCTTTTAGGAGTTTTTCGGGGCTGGGGCTTTTGATTTCTTATGTATTGCCAAACAGGACTATAATTTTCAAATGAGTTTATTTTTAAAAGCTAAGGGCTTTTAAGCCTTTAAAAATCCCTAAAAACCCCTTGCCAAACAATCCCTTAGTATTGTTGTTTTATATTTATAACATTTAAAAACAATTATTAAAAGAATTTTTAAAAGATTATTTGCTTCTTTATTCTTATTTAAGCTACATCTATCTATCTAATTAAGATGAAATTTTAATAGGGTTTGCTAAGGTGTATAAATTATTTGTATATTTACCATAATATTCAAGAGAAACTTTTAATATTGAAGGTGCAAAATTTTTATTAAGGTTGCATTTATCATTTCTCAATTTTTATTATGACAATGAATTTTATTTAATCAATCTGGTAAAGTAGATAAAAGTTACATTGCTATTGTCAATTATGGTACGTACAACTTGTATGAAAAGTCGTCACAAAATTTATTAGATTTGATGCATGTTATAGGGATGAGCCAAAAATCCTAAGTCCCAAGTCCTGTCCTGCTATTGTCCTGATCTCGGTACTGAAAAGTGGTATTGAGTCTCAAGTGGGATTAGGACCGATATTGGAATTTGATGGTTTTCGAGATTGAGACCGAGAAAATCCCATGAGCTACGGGATTTCCCGGTACCGTCCCGGTCCCGTCTTATTTAGGAACCGGACCCGGACCGGTACCACATTTTTGAGATTTTCGGGACCGGTCCCACGCCCATCTATCATTGTAAGGGTACTTTCTTATTCATAAATGCCAAATTTAAAGTAATTATTTTTATTTTAAAACAATAAGTTATTTTAAAAAATGTTTATAACTATGACAAATTTCACAACATGGATAATGATCAATAACTATATTTATTTTGGAGATGGCAGAATACAAGGCACATACTTATAACATATTGGTCAATTAGGTTTTTTTTTTAAATGGCATAAAAAAATATTTAAAAAAAGTGACCGTCTAACGAGTTAGTAAAGGTCACGAACAATAGTCGGTAATAGAACCAAAACACAAAAAAAAAAAAAAACAAAGACTAATACAAGTATTATTTCTCATATCCATTCCAAGATATATATATATATATATATATGACCCTTATTTAACAACCCATTTTTTTTAAGTACCGTGAGAACTCCTGATATTTATATTGGATGACATGTTTTTTTGTTCATTCATATGTGAAACATTATAAAAATATATGTTGCAGAAGAAATTTTTTTTCAAAACCTTACATATAGTCGTTTGTCACATGTGAACAGAAAATGTGAACAAATTTATTCACAAGTTCATAAAAGGCTACTTTAAAAGTTTTATAAAAAACTTTCTTTTACAACATACCTTTTTATATCATTTCACATGTAAATGAACAAAAAAAACATGTGAACAAATATATTATCTAAGAGTTCTCATTGTTCTTAAAAAAATGGTTCTCAATATAAAAAAACTATATATATATATAGAGGAAAGTTATTTTTAGTACAAGTGTTTAAAAAAGTACAAGGTATTTCCTCATTTTTCTTCCTTCTTCCTTCCATCTCCGACCACCACCACCACCACCATGATCATCTCCGACCACCACCATGATCCTCCGGTGACGGCGACCATCTCCAGCGAGAGTTACACATGTGTAACTAACTTACACATGTGTAAGTACAACTTTTTTATAGCATTTTAGGGTCTAAAATTTCTAGGTTTTTTCCTTCGCGAGACAACCACCACCAGCCACCATCATCTTCGACCACCCCAACCACGACACCGGCGCCGGCATCAAGGGCTTCGCCCGTACCGTAGCAAACCGTCACCATCTATTGGATCGCCGCCCATCAAATCTATACGATTCCCATATGCGTCCCTTGACGGTCAGCTTAGAACGGATGAGGGCCTCTGGCCCATACCGTATCCACCCGAAAACGAACCTAATTCTCGCCGGAAAGTTAACTTACACATGTGTAAGTTGTAGTTACACATGTGTAAGTCTCGCCGGAGATGGTCGCCGTCGCCGGAGAATCATGGTGGTGGTCGGAGATGATCATGGTGGTGGTGGTGGTGGTCGGAGATGGAAGGAACAAGCATGTGTAAGTTAACTTAGACATGTACTTTTTGTACTTTTTTAAATGTTTGTACTATAAATAACCCACCCCTATATATATATATGAAAGTTATTTGTAGTACATTTATTTTTTATAGTACATATGTAAGTTAACTTACACACTTCTTCTTCCTTCTTCTTTCTATCTCCGACCACCACCACCACCATGATCATCTTCGACCACCACCATGATCCTCCGGCGATGACGACCATCTCCGGTGAGACTTACACATGTGTAAGTACAACTTTTTTAGCATTTTAGGGTTTAAAATTTGTAACTTACATATGTGTAAGTCTCGCCGGAGATGGTCGCCGTTGCCGGATGATCATGGTGGTGGTCGGAGATGGAAAGAAGAAGAAGTGTGTAAGTTGACTTACACAAGTAATACAAATAACTCACCCCTATATAGGATGATTATTGTGGTGGTCGGAGATGGAAGGAAGAAGGAAGAAGAAATGTGTAAGTTAACTTACACATGTACTACAAATAACTCACCCTTATATATGTATTATATATGTATATATATAAGGGTGATATATATAAATAACTCACCCTTATTTATATATATATATATATATATAGTACCATTCCATAAAAGAAGTATTCCTTTCTCCTATGTTCTTTAAGCGAATATTTAGAAAATGGAGAGTGTGGAACTTGGTGAAGACTGAAGAGAGATATAATTTTGAGATGAAGAAAGTATATAGTTTATTCTCTACCAAAATGACGGTAGAATTTGGATTTTAGGTCTTGTAAATATGTTGGTTTAGGAAAAGATTTTAGAAATCATATATAGTTCACAGAAGATGATCGATTATTCTTAACATAGATCTATATCCAATGATGTTACATGTAGTTACTTGCTTTAAGCATTTTTTTAGTCGGTTGGTTTTTCTTATTCGAAAACAAGTGTTAAGCCTGAGGTTAACATAGTAATTGAGGAGATTAGAGCAAACATCTTCCGCAACATATCTTTCTATGTAACTAAGTGAAAATATGTTTTTTTATGTGACATTTTTATTTTTTGACACATTGGATTTTTGCATGAATTGTCATTTTTTCTATTTAAATTACTATATATAATGTTGTTATGTATGATTTTAGTCATCGATCCTAATCATTAATATTTATTTTTCCATTTTCTATATGCCTACAAAAATATTATATACTATATATGTTTTTTCGTTAATTCAATGATAACTATCTTTTTTTCAAATTAGATTGTTTAATACTAGCACGGTACTCGCGTAATATGGCAGTGATTAATTGTGGCGGCAACGGTGAGGTGGTGGGGAGACTGTTGGTGGTGGAGGTGACACTGATTGGTGTAAATAATTGATATAAAAGGCCAATTGAGATATTTTGGATAAATGACTGATATTGTAATTTAATCATTAATGATATTTTAGATAATTTATCCATAACTTTTAAAGAGGGGTTGTTTTATTTATTAAATAGTATAAAAGTATAGATTAGGTGTATATGGGAATTAGAATTAAGAAATAAAGATATTTTGGGTATAAAAAAGTGCTAAATTTTCTAAAATAGGAGAAGTTAATATGTTTTATAAAGGTTTATAGATATATTTTTTTTGTTATTTTACTTCTTATATTATATTTAATAAATATATCTTATAAAAAAGATTTTATGATTTATTAATATTTGTGTTTTCTTAATCATACTTTAACATATTTTATGGATATCCTATATTTATAAACTATAATTTTATTGTTTGAAGCAGTCATTTGATAAGTTTTTATATTATCATAAATTATAAATAAAAATGTAACTATCAGTTATTATGTCGTATTTATTTTCCTAGTTAGCCTCGTACGGGTTTAATATAGTTAATAAATTATCATATTTTCTAGTTAACACTTGATTTAAATATAGAGCTTCTCATTCGAGCTTTTGCATTATTATGTGTTTTTAATTTTCATTATTCTAATATTAAATAAAAAATATTATATTAAATTATCCTGTTTGTCATATAGAACATGATCCATTAATCCAGCAAACATTATTCTAGTGTAGTTTCATGTGGCGGACGATATAGGAAATTAGAAAAGCGCAATCACGGAGTAGATTGCTGAATCCCGTTTAAATAAGGGTACACCGCAAATCCAATGACGACTCCTCTAAAAATTACTACAAAAATATATATAGACATTAATAACAATTGACTTTCAGTAGTCATACAAGAACCAAGTAATTAAATATACTCCAAAGTTATCGATTTTATATAAGGATGCATGATACTTCAGGTTACTTTACTGTCAAATCGATGACAAACCGATTACAAGCAGCGACCTTTGGTCCCAATTACTGGATCTTTCCCTGGAATAAAGCGGCGCCTCTTAAAGTAAACGTCTTAGCTTGGAGAGTTGACCTACCTAAATCGTATTCCAACCTCTGATCAACTGTTGTCCAGGAACATATCCTTTTATCATCACCGATATGTTCCCTTTGTAATGCTCAAGACGAATCGGTTGATCGAGCATCTATTCATCCACTGCTCATTCAGTGATACGCGTTATGCAATGGTGCCACCTCGCAACAGTAGTAAAACCAACCGACATCATGAACCTGCTTCAACTTCATAGTTTAACCACAATTAACCCGAGGAAAGGTCATCTCATCCAACTTATTATCCTAGCGTTTTGTTGGGTAATTTGGAAATCACGAAACGATCGTATCTTCTCCGACAAGACCCCTTCTCTGCGATATGCTACCAAAGAAATTAAAAGTACCAGCTTCTCGTGGCTCACTCATAGAATGAACTCACTCGACATTAATTGGTCTCAGTAGAATACTTTTAGGGGGCGTTTGGTTATAGAAAAAACCCCTTGTTTTTCATTTTTGTTTTCCAAAAAAACATGGAAAACAGAAAACACGTTCTAATCATAGATTTCTAAGAATGTTTAACAAAAAACAAGGTTTTCTATTTTTCCATAGAAAACTTGGAAACACATTTTTCTTGTTTTCTATTTTTCAATTCATTCCACCCCCTTCCCTCACAACTCTAACATGTTTTCTAGTTTTCTAATTAGAACGCGTTTTCAAAATTTTTATTTGTTTTCTAGAAAACAAAAGCCCCTTTTATTTTCTAAAAAATTAAAAATGAAAAACTAGAATACATTTTCTACAACCAAACGCGCCCTTAACTTTTGAATCTTCAACCTTTAATTATGAATTACCTCTGTATTGTATTTTTCATCTTCATACCCTCTTGTATGTTTTACTAGCACCTTGCTAGATTGCATATAATCAATAAAATTTTATGAATGTTAAAAAAAAATATGAATTATAAATCACAACTTGCAGACCCAGGTTAACAAATCCATTATGTTACGATAAAATTTAAAACTATAAAAAAAAAAAATACTAAATACAACTATTTAACGTGCGTAAAAAAATAGTGTTCTACATTAAAAACCAATTACAGCCAAATGATTATCCATAAAAGAATTTTACTCGATTTTTCATTTAATTTTCTTTTCCATTTGTCATGTGTTGACTAATTATATGCTTTAGCCTGTTGAAGATTTAAAACATAAATATAATCATTCAATCCGATGTTATAAGAATTGAATGAAGACACATTAAAACTGTATCTTGAAGCTATTTGACTACCACAAGGATAGTTTATATTAATACATTTTTGACCTAAAATTTAGTTTAGGTTTATGAAAAATCGTATTAATAATGTGTTAGAATATTAAGAATATAGAAAAAAAGTTATAATGTCTTATATGTATGAGAACAACATAAAAAAAATGCAAAAGCTCTAATATGTAAAAATGATTTATAGTTTTTTCATAATATTTGGCACTCGTAAAGCGTAAGACTAAATGGTATGAGGCCTTTCCATGGAGGGGGTCTTTGGCCACATGACTCCACGTCATAATGGTGGGCATTCTTAAAAAATAGAGATGTGAGGCATCTTGGGTTAGTGGGGGTCTTTGGCCATGTGAAGTAATGATTAGTTTATTATTATTATTATTATTATTATTATTATTATTATTATTATTATTATTATTATTATTATTATTATTATTATATCAACATTTTATAAACTAGATATTACCAAAAACATTAAAAAAAAAGTTCATACATATAAAATACAAATTAAGTTCCATTACATAAATATAAAAGACTAATCCTCATCATCGCTAACGTATTCATTAAGGTCGGGCATAGGTTCATCTTGTCGCGAACGGGTCGTCCATACTTGATCCACTAAATCCGCCATGAGCATGTTGTGGGTTTCTCTACTTTTGATTGCATGCAAGTTCTCGATCCGTTGCTCCATGGGTGTTTCTTGTGTCCAGTACTCCGGGTCCAAAGAAGGGTATTCCGGGTCGTAGTCTTGACCAAAAACTTTGTCCTTGTCTTGTAAAATCATGTTATGTATGATGATACAAGCGTAGATCACGGATTGCATCTTTTCTTTGTCCCAATACCGTGCAGGATTACTAATAACCTTCCACCTCTTCTTCAGTACACCAAACGCTCTTTCAATATCCTTTCTTGTTGATTCCTGTTTCTTCTTAAACAACTTTCTTTTGTTGTCAATTGGGTCGGTAAAAGTCTTGACGAAAATTGCATACTCCGGGTAAATGCCATCTCCCAAATAGTATATGGTGTTGTAAAAGTTGTCATTTGCACAAAAAGAAGCTACAAAATAATAATAAATGAACCAATTATAGATAGTACACTTAATATAATCAAAAGAACGAATTTACATATTGTACTTTAAAACTAACATGTAGGAGCCAAACTGGATATAAGCTCCTCAAGAACAGGCGAGGCTTCAAAAACATTAATGTCGTTGTTGGACCCCTGCATCCCAAAGTACGCATTCCAAATCCACAAATCATAAGACGCAACTGCCTGAAGCATCAACGACGGTTTCCCGATATCACCTTGAGTATGAGTGCCACGCCATGCGTTAGGACACATATCTCATGTCCAATGCATGCAATCAATGCTCCCAATCATTCCCGGGAAACCATGACGTTGTTCATGGACCTCGTACATCCGTTGGAGATCAATCTAAGTCGGTCTACGTAAGTAAGTACCACCATATGGTTCCCTTATGCCTATTTATATACAATTACAACTACGTTATAATCTGTAAACTATATATAAAATTAAACTATCTAAACTATAATAAAAGTATAACTAAGTTATAAAATATATATAAATTATATATAAACTATATATATACTATATATAAAATTAAACTAGCTAAAATTTTAAAACGTTATGAGTAAAAAATTTGTTCCAATACAAAAGTGTTCTAGTGTGTCACGTGAGGTCCTTTCTGATATGCCAAAGTTTTCGTCAAATGCGTCAACACTAGTGCCATAAGCCAATTGACGGAGCGCCGATGTACACTTTAACTTGGTTGAGAAACCAAGCTTCCCCGACCGATCATTCTTTGTTGGAAAAATGGATACTCGGTTGCAAAATCATCACATATTTGAAGAAATAACCGCTTACTCATACGATAACGCCTCCTAAACATCTTTGCATTGTAAATCGGTTCGTCAACAAAATAGTTACGCATGAGTCGAGCTTACGCACAATAGTAACCCGTCTCTTAAACCGCGGTCTTACAACTTCATCTTCTTCATCGTCATCATCATCGCCGCGAACCGCGTCCAACATAGTATTCACGACCAACATGGCCGCCTTCGATATGGCCGAGTCTAGCTCAGATGAACCGCCCGAACTATCGGATGAGCTATCGGTCGAACTCTCGCTTGACGACAATGGATTGTTGAGATCCATGGAAATCTAAAAAATAATATGTGTTTTTTTTAATGAGATATGGCTTAGAGTGTGGAAGAAAATGGTGGGTTTATATAGGAAAAAAGAGGATTAATGGTTTTTTAAAATAAAAAAAAAAAGAAAATAGGAAAAAGTTAGTCAAAGGAGCCGTTGGTTGCATGGGGAAGAGGAAGGCTCAAAAAACAATTACAAATAGTAGGCGTTTGTTTTGGTCCGATCATCCCCTTTTGACTAGCTAGAACGCGATCTCGGGGCCATGTGGAAGGCGTTCGGGCCGCGTTTTGGGTGGGGAACGCGTGGGCAGAAGCCTCACACCACTCAGTCTAATATAATCAAACTGAGATTTATCATTATCACGCGGTGCATTGATTCTTTGATCGTCCGATGACTGGATTACACATAATGAGAGAGGTTTAGTGGTCCATTGAAGAGAAAATGGCCTACAATTTAAGGCGTTTTCCTTGCTAAAGACAAGTAGACAACACTCGGAAGATGCAAGCACTTACCTAGTTAATTACCTTTTCCGTAGTAGGGATTAGGGAATTAATTACAACAAATGAACAGTCCAATGGGCCTTGGGCCACAACTCGCACCTACATTGGATCAACAATTCCAATTATCCAAATTTACCCCTCAAACTCTTCTTCTGTTACATATTTACACATAATCTCAAGGTTAACATCTTCAATTGGAAAAAATCACATACAGCTTCTATATAACTCTTGACCATGAAATTTTAATAGAAAACTTCAAGTTAACAGAATAGTTGTATTATAGCAAGATCACTAATATGTCATTTTAGTTATGTTAAATATATTATATATGAGCTAAATGATAACAAGGCCATGACTAAAAAGAGTAAAAGGTACAATAATTCTTTCAGTAAGTCAATAGTTAATGATATTATTAGATAAGAAGTATCCATTTACTTTTACCATAAAAAAAAAAAAGAAGAAAGATATTAAGTATCAAACATTTTCTGTAAGAGAAGCGTGGGGCTTTTTTATACACCGATTTTTTGAAAAGCCGTTTTTCTTGGGCCCAAAGGTTAATGTATGAAGGGTAAAGGGGACTTCAAAAAGCTAAACCTCAATAATATCGACTCATGATGATTTTGATAGCTATGGGCATGAATGATGGGTGTTAATTCACAATTACGGAACAAAATCTCAATGATGATATTTTTTGATTTTCTACTACAGAACAACCTTTTTCACCTTAATTCCTGTTTGCAATATTTGATATGATACATGACATCGATATCAGTTTTGATTTTGCTGAACAATATATTTATATATTCTGCAAGTTTACACATAGGGCAAAAAGGATATTTATGAAATATGAGCTGAAACCAATGTTAGATGTTACCGGAATTAGTAAATATTACAAGTACATAGTTATGAAAACTCATAATTGAATCGACCTCAAAGAACTATATTCAAACCCGGACTGGGGACTAGAGGCTTATGAGCTTATCCAAGCTGATGATAAGCGGCAGGTGGCTCGGTGAAAAAAGAGAACCAGCCAAAAGCGGGAAATTTCATTTTCTTGACCAAAAGCTTTATATTCTCAGGCTAGATTTGAACATATTTTCTGATTAAAATCCGTATGTTTACTTCCTATGTGTTACTATGCGTTCTAAAAAGGAAAATCATGATGAGAACAACATTTGTTGTTTTCAAAAGGGGTAATGATTAATCCTCCTAATTCTTTATCTAGAAAATTCTCCTAATTAATAGGATCGTGACATATGGAAAATCAGGGGGTGAGATTAGGAAAGAGAATTAGTGGATTACATGTGTTAGCAAGTGGATATATTATGAGGATTTTTAGGAGGATTAGTTAGGAGGATTTATCATTTTCCTTTCAAAAGCATCTTTCAAGTGGATAAATCCTCCTAACCAATCTTCCTAAAAATCCTCCTAATATATTCACTTGCTAACACATGTAATCCACTAATTCTCTTTCCTAATCTCACCCTCTGATTTTCCACATGTCAAGATCCTATTAATTCGAAGGATTTTTAGGCTAAAGAATTAGGAGGATTGATCATTACCCATTAAGCATAACGGTTTAGTTCAGTAGCTCCACTTGACTGGGTGTGTCAAATGCGGCCAAGTTCAGTGACTTGAGACGTAGTGGCATATAGTCATATACGAGTACATATGAAGAGGAGGGTATACTCTTGCATACCATTTGGAAAAAAGTATTAGTGTTAATTTATTTATTTTTAATAATAATTTTATAATAAAATTACATGTAGTAAAAAATTTTGGTGCATACCGTGAGATGTGACTTGTGAGTACATATAACACCTTCTAGTGTGTATGAATCTGAAAAAAAAAGTCCGATTTCTAAAAACTATTAAACTTTTGCATACTCTGTTACATTTTTCTGAATCTGCCACTAGGTTTGAAAACCATGCCTCAAAATAACACAGTTCGGTAGAACTCATGTTATGAAAAGTCTAGCTAGTCATTTACTGATTAAGTGAACAACAAAATTTTAGAGACAAGGAAAATGAATTGAATTGTTATTTTAATTGCATAATTTACAGTTAGCAATGCCGTTAAAAACACATAAATCACAAACATTTTGAACGCTCCTTCTTAAAGTTTACACAAGTGTCAGCTTAGCAAGAAAACAACAATTAAGCCATCAATAGTGTTTGATTAACTTATATGATTTAGCTTATATCATAATAATACTCCCCAAGTTGCTCATTCCAACTCTTGTTACGAGTATTAATTAACCCGCAGCTAGATAAATGATTCCTAAACTCAAATAGCTTCACTTTTCCACTACTATAAATGAGTAATATGAAATTGTTATTATATTCGCACAATTTTTTTTATTTTTTAAAAAAAAAATCAGTTAGCAATTAGCAACCATCCGAGCAATGAAGTCTTGATACTAAATCGTTGCTTAGAACATCTTTCCCCCATCTCTTCTTTGCTTTCTTTCTTTTTGAATATGTGTTCTGTATATCCCTTTTTGTGCTTTGAGTTTTGACTGTCTGATATTATTTGCCTGCGGATTTAAGTCATTTAACTTACAGTTAAGCCCAACTTTGTTTGGCCCATATAAATGCTCGATAACAAGAAAAATGGCCCAAAAGTAATGTAATGCTTTTATTTCGGCAAAAAATTTGTTTTCCCAACATATCATGTTGGAGTTTTGGACAGTGTCTAGTTATTAACTTTGTATTTAACGACACTCTTATTACGAAAATACATACTTGTGTATTTAACTTTGATACTTTTAATTTACGTTAGAGACAAATAGTTAAAGAAGTATAAAATAGTTGTATACTTGTAATAAAATTCAAAATGTGAGTTTTCAATATGAAAGACAATTTTTTGAGTAATTGTAATGACAAAGGGGCAACTTAGATTTTAAACAACATATATCGCCCGTTTAAACTTCTTGTTTCACACTCATGTCTTGTTATCCTAAATATATATACAGTCATATATGAAAATTACGTAATCTGGTAACACATATCGCGCAAAGTCATTCTCTCAATATAGGATCCTATTTTAACTGACCTTTTGCCTTTAATTAGCGTTTTTGTCTATTTTAACTGATACGAGTGTTATTTTAGTGGTATAAATAACAAGTATTAAATCTTTGTAGTTAAAACTACATTACGATATATTTGAAGAATCAAAGACTTCCCGTAAAAAAAGTTACATTCGCAAGGTTGTCCGGCCACTTGTCATGTGAGAGATTCGAATGGAAGTGGTTTTCCCGTCTGACGATTTCATATAATCATATTCATCTTTTAATTGTATTACGATGTATCTAATTATCTATATAGTAGAAGTAGATTATATTAGTTTACTACCATGACTCAACCATCATTCTTTCTTTCTCAATTAAGCTTCGATATATTGCTACTATCTTAACATGTTACGCACAACTATGTACACAATAATAACAATTATCTTCAAGGTTATAATCATTAATAAAATTAAGGACAAACCACACACATTTACATGTATAACAAATATATATGTTACAATAATATCTAATATCTGTTTACATTTATGGGATTCTTTGTGAGAGTACTCAGAGTATACATATTGTTTATTAAATCGAAATATAGTTTATACATAGAAAGTGAAAAAGCAGGATGCTTGTGTTACTTTTTCAGTAACATCTTTTGTGTCGTTGTGATGCCCACTCATGCTGTGCTGATAGTGCTTTACCAAGCTTTCAAAATTCTTTTTCATCACACATATAGATAGATATATATATGCCCGGCCCTCTAGTGGTCCGCATGCATCATCTTTATACTTACCTAATACGATACGAGTACCTAATACTATATATTTGAACTATTTGTAATAAAAATTCATTGGTAGTTATTTGTTTAATAAGTTTCAATCTCATTGCTAAATTGCTACGTGAACTACTAGATGTGCATAAAACCTGTAGTTCTGTTGGATTTTATTTCATTTTCCCAAAAAAAATACTAAAAATAAATAGATAAGTGGTGCCACCATATAGCAAAGGGTAAAGGGCCGGGTCCATTAGAACAAATTTCGTGGTTATATTAAACTTTTTAGTTCTCATTTATAACTTTTGATTAAGAAGATTAGATTCCAAAAAGTGCGACCTTTTATGATTTCTTTATCTTTTTCATGCTCTATGATAAGCCCGACGCTAAAGTTTTTCTACATAATTCATCTTCTTATGCTTTCCTAGCGATAGTTATAGTATAAAAAGCATGTTGTATTTGATGATACCTTTTCTATAGCAAAAAGGGTAAATAAATTAAAACGTATATGATTTTTTTTAACCATAGCATATAACATATATGTATATATTTTTTTTTATGTATTAACCATAAACTTAAAACCATTGTTAGCATTTTGATTTATTAAAGAGTAGAAGGAGTTCAATGTTTTATTTGAGCAAAAAACTTCATTTTTACACATATATTCTCCACTCACTAAAAATATTCATCTTATAATGTTTCTTTTTGGCTACAAAGTTTTCTATAATTAGATTATTATTGTTACTGAAAAACACGCATTATGATGAGATTATTATTCACAAACAGATTAATAAAGACAAATTTATGTTTTAGTTGTTAAACATGTGCCTCAAAAGCAACAATCTTAAACAATTCACAACAAAACTTCTCTTTTTGGATTAAGTTAACAATCTTATAATTTGGATGATCGTGTAAAGCACTGAAGCAGTTATGCATTTCATATTCATTCTATAAAGTAATAAAACTAAGAGAAAATCGAGTCATTAGCCAAATTTCATTGCGATTATACTAAATTAGCCAAGATTTTTTAGATTTTCAGAAAATAGCCAACTAAATTGCAATGAACTGACAAAATCGCAATGAGATCTTCAAAATCGCAATGCGAACATCAAAATCGCAATAAGATTAATGGAATCACAATGAGATTATGAAGAATCGCAACGAGATCTTGAAAATCGCAATGTGATTCTTCTGCAGAATCTCTACGAGATTATCAGAATCGCATAGAGATCATCAGAATCGCATTGCGATTCTTATAATCCCGTTTCGATTCTGCAGAATCTCGTTGCGATTTTGAAGTTCTCATTGCGATTTTAATGATCTCATTACGATTTTGTTGGTTATTTTATGAAAATCCAAAAAAAACTTGGCTAATTTGGTATAATCGCAATGAAATTTGGCTAATGACGTAATTTTCTCTAAAATTAAAGGTTTAACCTTGTTTACTAAAAGATACATTTGGGTTTAATTAATTAGTACTTTTTATATTGTATATATGAATTTTAGATGAAACTTTTTGTGAAAAATTTATCATCTAACATTTGCTTTTTTTCGGAGGTTAAGAATTGTGTCATGGTTAGTGTCGCTACTGAACTCACATGGCTAGTTAGGCCATACGGAATGAAGCGTCCTTCTCTCGTGGCACGCCCAAAAAGCCCCGGGAACACCCAGCACACCGCCCCCGGGGCGTCCCACCTCAAAAAAAATGTTCCTCTCGTTCGAATTTGGAGAAACAACCCCCCCCCCCCCCTCCCCCTAATAGCTCCTTTCCTGCACCCTATTCTTTTTTTTCATGTTTTTTTTTTTATCTATATAACTAGGGGATTATAGAAACCCCTTATTCCAAAAAGAACCCCCACTTTTACAAGGAACTACACATGTCACAATTTATGAAAAAAAGGATGTTCTTGGAACCCCTTACTCCCCATAGACTTAAGTTATAATTTATGATAACCATGTGCTCTTCATATAAAAAAGCTTTCTGCTTTTCATAAGCCTGCTAAACACAAGGAACGTAACCTTATTGTCATTTTAGAGAAAAAAGGTCATGAAGGGATTGATCAATCTAACTACTTACCAATAATATAGAATCAACTTATTGATATACTTAAAAAATAAAAATAAAAAAGATCTAATAAAACTTTTTACAAAGCTTTTTTACTATTTTAAAAAATGTTTTGTATAAATTTTTTCTCATTTGAATAAAAAACATTTTATCAATAGGTTAAATTTTGGAAGAACTTTCTCTCTTAATTGTTTAGTTATTTAAAGATGAGTTTTGTGAGTGACAGCCCTTAGGGTTGTCAGTAAAAACTAATTTGATGCATTAAAATTTGTACCTTGCTGTTATAAAAATCAGGGGTTGATTTTTAATATATAATGTACAAGTTTTTAAGCATGTAATATGTATGTAATATGTTGTTAGTGACGGTCTTTAAGGCTGTTATTATCATTTTCCTTAAAAAATATTTAAAAACTAATTTTTGAACTTTTACGTATAACTTTATCAGAAACTTTTAACAAATAACTTGATAATTAAATATTCTTTTATAAATATTTTTCTGTCACATCATTCAATTTTAGCTCAATTTTAGCTCTTGTTATCCAATTCCAATATAGGTTTGTCAAATTCTCATCCACCATCTTGAGGGAGGTGTAGATTTATTTGTGTTTGTAATTGATAATGTAGAGGACTATTAATAATGTAATTAGATGATAAATTGATTATTGATTACTAGTGTAATTAATTAACACATTTTGATATAAGAGGATTTTTTGGGATTGCGTGTATATAAAATAGATTATGTTTATAAAAATTATGTTTTGAATAAAATATATTTCAAACTTTTCTAGAACTACGTTAAAATTGATACAAACTATCCTTTATTATTGGTACGGAGTATAGCTTATATATAAACTATCCTTTGAATTTCAATATTTCAATCGATTATCACTTATTCTATAACTAAACTTATACAAACTATCCTTTATTATTGGTATAGCCTATATATAAATAATCTCTTAATAATGTAATCAATGTTACTTTATTATTTTAAATTCAATGAATAGTTTTTAGATATCTACATTTTTAGTCTGTAGTTTAGAATCTATGCACTTTTTTTTTTCTTTTTATTCAATCAAATACCCAAAATATATTAAAAGTTTTATTAATTAGGCTTTTTTAATTATTACAACACAATTGCTTTTAAAGCTAATCAACTTAAGTATTTATTTATTTTTTTTCTTCGAAGATAAACACCTTACTTCAAAATCCAAGTAAAATGCATATTTTTTGTTATCGAAGCAAGATAAACTTTTTTTTATAATCAGAATGTATGTAAAAATAAATCAAACAAATGTATTAAAGAAAGAATGGTTTGTATAGAAAATACTCGTAGTACATTTAATGTTTATATTTTTTTTCGTGTCAAATAACGATAAAAATTATTTGTATGAGCTAAACATAAATGAAAGAAATGATATATATTTTGAAAGGGAAAATGATTCGTACTGCAGACTTTACCTACGCTTAAGTACTGCCACATTAAAAAAAGTTACATATTAAACCTTTGAATTTAATAAACATACATAACCCCCTCTGAATTTTACATAAACTCTTCTTGAATTTTACATAATCATCCCCTGTTTTACCTAAAATAGATACTGCATGTTTTACCTAACCTTTCTTTATTTTGAAATGTCTGAAAATTCATAAACATAATTATATATATTTTCTAAAATGTGAGTGGTGGTGTCAGTATGCTTCTGACAATTCTAGTCCACCACATTGTTCACCTCAGTACTACTATTTACAGGCTGGAACAATATACACCCCTTCTTTTAATCATGATTGGCATGGATGGTCCCTAAACTTGACTCTACTTGAATTTAAAAAGTTCAGGTTAATCCAAGAAAAAAAATTGGAAAAAAGATACCCCGTCTCAATGACAACAAATCGCATGAGCTATGAGATAATATATATTACTCGTATAATATAATGCAAATATTCATTGAACAATTTATAAATTAATAACAATGAAAAGGAAGAATCGTTTACGTTGGTGACAAAATAATAAGGAAACCCATACATTTGCGAAAATGACAATATTTAGTACTTCAAAACTTTATTTGTTATTATTCATAAAATGTTAATTGAAAACTATTACTTAATACAAAATATAGAGTCAAATTATATGATCATTAACATCATTTTCAAGAAATTATTTTCATGAACTCTATTGTTAACTAAGCTTTTAACAAGTTTCTACTTTCGTTGTGAACATTTGTAAACTATTTGGATATTTAACAAATGTTCATAAACAGATTTTAAACGAACAAACATAAAGAACAAAATCTTATTCGTTTAGTTTAATAAACATAGTTTCCATTCATTGATATGTTTATGAACATTCAATAATTTGTTTAAAAAAAGTAATTAGATGGAAATCCCCAGATTCCATGTAACATTTGGTACCCATTAATCCTCCAACCATGCTAGTGTCCAGGTGATTTTCAACCACTTAATAATCCTCTTATTATCGCAAGTTTGCCTTGGGCAAGACTTGAACCCAAGATCTCCCCTGGAAAGTGACGGCTGGTGGTCACTGGGCTATTACCCAATGGTTAATCTTTCTACTATATATTTACTAATTTTTCATTTGTTGGTGTTCGTTTATGTTCATGTATACATACAAACGTACACGAACTAGTTTCATGTTCGGATATTTGTGTCTGGATGTTGGCTTCGGTTTTTGTTAACCTTACAACTATTATGTCTATAATGAATGTCCAATTTCTGCAAGATTATCAGTGTCATTTATTAAAAGATGAGTGATATTTTTGTAAATAATTAAAACGGTTAGTTATTTAAGTTTAAAAACTGTTTTAAATTTATTAAAAGCATGTTTTAAAACCGTGAACGTTCCTAGGTAATTCTTGTTAATATCATAAACGAATTAATATAATTAATTCGTTTAGACAATTAATCTAATTAATCATCGAAGACTAACTCTATTAGCTATAAGCGGAATGATTCACGAAACAATTAAACCTAATTTAATTCCTAAATATAATCAAAGCCAATACCTAACATGCATGCAAATATAGCAAACTAAAATAGATAAACATAACTAAATAGAACGAAAGAACACTAACCTTTTAGCGCGCAAAACCCTAAATCTCGACCTCCTTGAAATCGACACCCACGAACCGAGAACTCGAACACCTCCTTGCCACGAACTAATAGTCCAAGTGTAGAGCTGCTTCAAGAACTGTACACACACGAATAAATCCCCAAGATTAACTAGTTGTTAGCAATAACTTGATATATATATATATATATATATATGGGGGATGAGAATATTAAGCTGTTAGGTATCTAAGCTTTAGTGTGGAATACTCACATATTTTTTTTTAATCCATAAAATTCATGGGGGCCATGTGATTTATTTAAAATTCAACAAATATTAAAAAATTAGTATGTGAGGGGGTTCTACACCTAAACTTAGATGTCGGACAACTTTATTTTCACTTATATATATATATATATAGTAAAGTTATTTTAAGAACATTTTTTTTTGTGAGAACCTTTGAGAACTTTTCAAATCAAGCCCAACAGATGATTGTTTTTACATGAAATATGCTTTTTGATTGTTTTCTGAATAACTTATGTGTTTTGAAGTTTATAATTGTGTAGGAGCATGAATTATTATCCGTTATACAATTATGTGAATATTTGGATTCTTGATCACATGTGCACGAAAATTGCTATGATCACATGTATGCAAGTCGATCACATGTAATCATAGCAATATTCGTGCACATATGATCAAGAATCCAAATCTCCACATAATTGTATAACGGATGATAATTCATGCCTCCACACAATTATAAACTTCAAAATTATACATAAGTTATTCAGAGAACAATCAAAAAATAATTTTCATGTAAAGAATAATCATCGGTTGGGCTTGATTTGAAAAGTTCTCAAATGTTCTCTTAAAGGTTCTCGCAAGAAAAAGAGTTCTCAAAATAACTTTTCACTATATATATATATATAATATAACTATTATGCAAAAGCCAAAAACCCTAACAAATGGTGTTAGGAATTTCGACTCAGGCAAGAGGAGGTGGATGAAGTTCAAGTGTGAGAAACCTAAGAAATCCCCTTTATTTGTAAGGGTTAAAACTTTTAGAGTTTTTTCTAGGTTTTCTATGTGTGATAGGAAAAAGAAACTTCTAAAAATCCTTTTTCTTCCCCCTTCCCCTTTTCGTGACCGGCCTATGGGTCTCCCCATGGACCAAATTCGTTTGGCCCATGGTCAAATGGATTGGTCCATGGTGCTTAGTTACCCGATTCACGGTTTCGACACGAAATTCATTTCCAAATCTATTTTTGTTCTTATATCTTACATATTTTTATAAGTTCAACTAGCTTTCAATGTTATTCTTTTGAATTATATATAAACGGTCGTATAAATTTCGTTGAGATATTTCCATAATTTTAACACTGAATTGCTCGTTAGGCAAAACAAACGTACATGAACAAATTCTGTTTATTTACAACTCATTTACAACTCTAATTGTATAAAAATAATTAGTATACACATTTGCTGAACAAAATAGGTAGACTTACTCAATATTTTTAGCTAAATGTAGGAAACAAAGGACTCTAAAGAGCGTTGATGCTCGTTTCTTTTTTTTCCTAAAAGATATAAGAGTATAAGATAATTTTTATTTTTATTGGACTCATTGAGATTATAATCCAAATTGTGGCTTTTAATCGAAGTGGTGATAGTAACGAAATAAAACTGTCTGCTGTCGAGAAATTGGAGATACCGAAAGTTAAGGCATACGAGGCCAATGCTTAGGAAAGCAGCTTATTTGGTGCATGCTTCCTTGGCTTCAAGACACACATGCCCTTCCAAAGCCTCTTTACTTCTCCAAAACCCAAAAAGAGATGCTGCAAGTATCTTTTTTGTTTCTTTCAAGTTCCTAAAAAACAAAAAACTGAAAAATAATTATATATATCAGACTAAGAATATAAATCTCTTGTGTTTTTAAAAGTGACGGAAATTAGAGAGAAATTTGTGGAAGAATTTTATTTTCATTAATTGGAAATAATATTCAGAAAAACATAACAAATTTTAATGGTAGTTTGCTATAAATACTAGTTAATTAACCCGGGTTCAATCAGAGCTTATTAATAAAAGTTTCGTAATATTAAGTTACGTATATATTCGTTTCAAGAAAAAAAAAAAAGAAACTAGGTAATTACATTTTAATTAATTTACATGAAAATTTGGCTATGAAAGAAATAAATCATAAATCAATTAGAAAATGGTTTAAATTATAAAAAAGATAATGTCATAAATCAAGATAATAAAAAAAAGATAATCAATATAAAAAAGTCTAATCATGACACGTAAACATTACTTAGAAAATAATGATATCATGAAAATTTTGTTTTATTTATATAAGAGATATCAATTATAACTTTATAGACATCAAAAGAAAATGTATGAAAAATAAATATATGATATAAAATAAATTAAATTCAATGACTGAGATATTTATGTACAAGAGTAAAAATATTACTAATATCTAATGATTGTAAAAGATTTTGTTTGAAGGAGAAATGAAAAATACTAAATCCACTTATCTTTTTCCCTCTAATGTAGATGGGTTCCGTAGATAATGACACTACTAAACTATGATAAAAGCCTCGGTAGACTCTCATTCGTGCTTTTGAAAGTTAAGGTTTTAGACGACAATGCTATCTCACTGTAATTTATCGTGCTTGCTAGTTTTGTTAAGATTTAATTATCTATTTATTTATTTTTTTACCCATGAACTTTTTAATTACATTCTTAAAGGCGGTTAATAATTAACTTGTATAAAAATATTTATTAAATGTCTCATCTAAATTTTTATGATAAAATAAAATAATTTTTGCACTAAAAAAAAACGTTTCTAATGAATGTAGTAAAGGTTTAAATTGATATACCAATTATCAATAAATGGATTGGTATATGGTGGAGCCTGACTTTAGGAATGGAGACAAGGGTTTTTCCAGTATGAGTTTTCTCTGGAATTGGAGTTGGGTATATGAAGAGACATGCCGCTAAGCTCAAATTTGTCGTTAAAAAAAAAAAAAATGATAAATATTCGTACAAATTCCCAATTAAAATATAATATCTATCTAAAAGTACATCGAAGATTTTTCCATGCGACTTCTGTATTTTACTACAGGGTTAACTACGCTTTTTCAAATTTCCTCGCACCCTTTTGTAAGCCTTTACAGTCCAATCACTGTCTTAAGCAGTCTTTTGTCTATTTTTAACCTGCTGGGGAGGAGGACTATCATACACCCGCAACACACCTTAGCCACGTACATACTCCCCGATCGGACGGCCACAATTTAATCTCCACAACCAATCTTATGGTCCCCCCATCTTGTCAACTCAGCTGGTCTTCTCAGTAACTAAACAAACACATAGGTACAAGACGACAGAGAGAGAAAAATAAACATGCATTAAATATAAATATTTCAAAAAATATAATATTCCCCGAAATCTTAAAATATTCTAAATAATATTTAAAGTTATAAAAAACAAAATAAAATAGAGTAGCTCGTGCTAAAACCACACTTCAAGAAGACCAGTTTTATTTTATATAGAATAGAAAGAAAGAGAAAATTACCAAAAATAATGTCCTGTTTATTTATTACTACTAGTAACAAAAAACTTATAAACACAACAAAGACCAAAAACTTTGTTTAACAAACATCAAAACAAAAAAAAAAAAAAAACATGGGTGTTTTTGTTTCTGTTTCATCGTATCTCTTGTTGTTATGTTTTGTGTTAGTATTAACAACAACATCATTAAGCAGCCAAACAGTCAATGCAAATGGTGAGCTAAGAGCATTGATGTTGATCAAAGCAAGTTTAGACCCAGAAAACACTCATTTGGGGTCATGGACTGTATTGGCAAACAAATGTGATGGGTCATTTGAAGGTGTGGGTTGTAATGAAAATGGTAAAGTGGCTAATATCTCATTGCAAGGTAAAGGGCTAATTGGGAGACTATCCCCTGCTTTTGGTGAGTTGAAAGAGTTGACTGGTTTGTACTTGCATTATAACTCATTGTCTGGTCAAATTCCTAGAGAGATTGGCAACTTGACAATGCTTACTGATTTGTATCTTAATGTCAATAATCTTTCTGGAAATATTCCTCTTGAGCTTGGAAACATGGAGAATTTACAAGGTATGAATCTTACTCATTTTTTTTTAATATATATCATATATCATATATGTATATTTTATATATATTTTGTACTAAATCTTGGAAAATGCATGATTTTTTGTTGAGAAAAATTGGATCTTGAAATGCATTTGTTTCTATTATCATTTTCATTGCATGCTGCTAGTATGGTTAAGTTAAATCTGTAAATTAGTTTGTTTGTTTTAGTACATATTGTCTTTAGAAGTATTTTGGACTTTCAATTTGAAATGTGAGACTTGTGTTCCTATAAAGTTATAAAATTTATACGGATTTCTTGATTTCTTGCATTGCGTTTGGTCTTTTGAAGAAAGCTACTGAATTTATTTATATGTATATATATATGCATTTTTAAAATCTGCAAAAAATTGTTCTAGTTTTACATTTAATTGTAAATCAACATTTGACAAATCTGGTCACTGTAAAAAAACAAAATAATCATTAATGTGCCATTTCATAGTTCTTTGAAACTTATGTGGTTAGCTATTGCATTATGTATGTAAAGTTTTCTAATTTGAACTTTTTATGCAGTATTGCAGCTCTGTTATAACCAGTTAAGTGGAAGCATACCAACTCAACTTGGATCACTTGAGAAGCTTAATGTTCTTTCTTTGCAATTCAATCACCTCAGTGGTGCGTTACCTGCAAGTTTGGGGAATTTGGGGGTGTTAACAAGGCTAGATTTAAGCTTCAACTACCTTTTTGGTTCGATCCCGACAAGATTGGCTGATGCTCCAATGCTCCGAGTTTTGGATGTGAGAAATAATACTCTATCCGGCAACGTACCTCTAGGTATCATTCGTGGTTATGTGCTTCCAGTTTTTTTTTTTGGTCATATATTCTCTTTGTTTGATTTGCAAAAAGACTGTTCTTTGAGGTCAAACACCTCCAACTCCAACTTTATGTTAGTATAATGGGGTGTATTGACCCGTGTAATTTGACCCCATAAATCAGTTATGAGTTATTGGGGAAATCTGATTACCATTCTATTTTTTACGGATAAAGTCGTAGGATTTGAATAACCAGAGATGGATATGCTGTCCAAGTGAGAATATCGAATTTAACTGAAGGTCTAATAATGATGATTAAAGTCGCGATAGTCACTTTCAAAATGCACATCCTTTTGAACTACATCCTAAAGTTTGTGTTCAAAAGATTGTTATTAACAATATAAATATGTTTTTACCAAAACTATAATGATTTTGAAAAGTTTCTAGTGATAAACTTTAAAATGAATAGCTTTTATCATTCTGAATGGTATTATTTTTGTTTTGATTTCAAATAAAAGCTTTGAAGAGATTAGCTGGAGGATTCCAATATGCAAACAACCTGGGACTATGTGGAGTTGGATTCACAACCTTGAAAGCTTGCAGTCCCTTGGATCTGTTGGATCCAAACGGTGTACCAACAAAGAATATCCCAGAAACAGCTAACTTAAAGTTAAACTGTAGCGACTCAAGATGCTCAAATTCATCAAAAACCCCACAAGCTTCCATTATTGTTGGAGTGGTGATAGCAGTTGTTGGATTATCAGTCATAGCTTTCTTAGCAGTTTCACATTATCTAAATAGAGTGCAAAAATGCAGTGATAAGTTTGACCCTATTAACGGACCCATTGATCATTTGAGGTCAAAGGAAGCATGCAGGAAAAACGGGTCACCTCTAATCAACCTCGAGTATCCCAATGGTTGGGACCCGTTAGCCGAGGGTCGACGATTTGGTGGTGTCTCTCAAGAAATAATGAGGAGTTTTAGGTTTAACTTGGAAGAAATAGAGTCAGCTACACAATACTTCGCTCCTAGAAACTTGTTAGGAAAGAGCGTCTTTTCTGCCATTCATAAAGGAATGTTAAGAGACGGAACTGTTGTTGCTATAAAAAGTATTATAAAGAGTAGCTGCAAGTCTGAGGAATCCGAGTTTTTGAAAGGTTTGAATATTTTGACGTCATTAAGACATGAGAACTTAGTGAAACTGCGAGGCTTTTGCTGTTCAAAAGGGCGTGGTGAGTGTTTTCTTATTTATGACTTTGTGCCTAATGGAAGCCTTTTACGGTATCTTGACATGAAGGGTGATGGTCACATTCTTGAATGGTCCACTCGGTCTTCCATCATCAATGGCATCGCCAAAGGTAAGATCAGGTTCACCTATTGTATATTAGTTAATTATGTTCAATATTAGGTCCTACTATTTTGTGACGTTTGTATCATTTTAAATTCACTACTTTCGATTCTATAACCTGTTTCATTTTACCAAAGTTTTTTTGATTTCACCCATTTGATCTGTTAGAGATTGAATATTATCCAAAGAGATTATTTTATATGTCAATAGGTTGATGTTAACTCCTCTAATAGAACCTTGTTCTTTTCCACAGGTATAGAGTATTTACATGGGAGCAAGCTAAACAAACCAGCTATGGTCCATCAAAACATATCGGTCAAGAACGTGCTACTAGATCAGCGCTTCAAACCATTACTCTCTGATTCTGGCCTTCATCAGCTTTTGACAGAAGATTCAGTGTTTTCGTCACTCAAAGCCAGTGCTGCGATGGGATATCTAGCTCCCGAGTATGCTACCACGGGCCGGTTCACCCAAAAAAGTGATATTTATGCATTTGGGGTTCTTGTTTTCCAAATTATCTCTGGTAAACGGAAATTTGCCAGTGCAGCTCGCTTTGCTGCTGAATCATGCACTTTCATTGATTTTATTGACCCAAATCTCCAAGGAAGATTCTGTGAGCATGAAGCTGCTAAGTTTGCAAAAATTGCATTGATGTGCACCCACGAGTCTCCTGATCAGAGGCCGTCCATTGAAGAAGTTGTTCAAGAGCTTGGTAATCCATTAAGCTAACGTCCACTAAATGATTTTACCCTCTTCGTTAGTTATTGATTAGATTGTTTTTAGAAAGTAGTTGTAAGGAAATAGATGTTGTGCTACTAACTTCTCACTCTTGACTCTCTATGGAACCTTTAGAAGTTTTGTTGTTGTAGCTTGTGCATGTTGTAGTTTTCAATTTAATTTACATTTGCTCTATGAAACGGTAAAATTTCTCCGGGCATATAATGAAAGTTCAAACTCAAGCTTATTATGATGCATCTGTATGATAAAAATTCATCTGTTAATACATGGATGTCTGGATTGAAGCATTCCGAAACTTAAATAATAACGCTGTGCATTTATGTATGTATATATGCAGAACATTCAATAGTTGGTACATGAAATACAATTCAAACAAACCGAAGCGTAATTGTTGCTATATAAGATGACCACATTAGTGATGGCAAAACGGGCGGGTCAGGAATGATGAGCAACAGTTTCTCAAGTAGCAGGCTGAAACATGTAATCTTTAAGTGGCTTGTTTTGCCTTTTTGGTTAAAACGGGTTGATCTGACCCTTAAAATAATCTTTATTCATCTTTTAGTTTCATATAAAAATATATGATTACAGAAACTATCTGAAGATAAGGGGTTTATCTCAAAAAGAAATTTAGAAGATGTGTATATATTTTTTTTGGCTCAGATTAACCTGTTTGACCTTCAGAGATACGAGCATAACATAACCCAAATTAACAATTTGAACTCAATTTGATTATAAGTTGGTAACTACTCGTATATTTATTAAAACTGCCACTTACTATTTTCCACTACAGACTATTTTCTTGCAAACTAATTATAATTTTGAGCCCTTGAAAACTATTTTCTTGCAAACTAATTATAATTTTTTTCAAAAACCATAGACCATAATCCTTCTGGCCGGTAATAAAAGTTTACACCAAAAATACTTTTACACCATCAGGTGTTATATACATTTAAGAATCAACTAGTCCCTAGTAATCTAGTATATCCAACCTTTCATGATTTATAATAACCAGACGACATAAGTTCAAGCTTTTGCGACTCGCCTGCCTGGTGATCTGACTCTAAAAACATGCTCTTCACCTGTGCAGTTGTCTACTTTAACAATCCAATGACTTTTCTTACTTCCTCCATGGCTGCCAACACGTCTATGTTTACCATCAACACTGACAACATTTTCAGATTTTCCAGCTATTCTCATCAACAGCAGCCCTTCCGCAATTGGCAACAATTGACTATTTGATCTGCTCCACCGCCACGAATCCTTCCAGTCTGCATTATATCCCAACACAATTGTACTATTTGCCCTCCCATTTCCTTGTATGGCCTCAAGAATCTGTTCATGATTCTCAAGATTACAATCAATAACCACCAGGTCAGCCTCTCTATAGTTATTTAGCAACATAATTTGTGCATCCCCAATAATAAATTCAACTTGGCTCGCATCTGACCCTAGTGCTTCTTTGGAAAAATGCAACTCATCCGTTCCTTTAAAGATGCTAATTACATGCCCACCTGTTTGCTCAGCTGCAGCCACAAGTCCTAAAGTGGTGGACCTGGCGGTGGCATCACCAACAATCACTATGAGTTTGGCATTGTTTCCGGCTGCAATTGCCGAAATGAACTCTGCCACATCTGGTTCATTACCCATCTTACCCTACATATTCAAGTTCATAAAAACATAAGTAAACAGAAGACATTGTGAAGAAAGTATGTAGTAGCTAGTATTATTCGTACGTTATGATGAACTTACCATTTTCATGGACTTGAGATAAGCTTCAGTTGCATTTTCAGTTAACCAGTAAGCCATCTTTTCCTAAGAACTTGTTGAAGTTCTGGTGGAATTGAAGGCTTTTGGTGTTGGAAAAAGAAGTTTGTAAGTTATCTGATTTGAACATGGGTATTGAACGAGTATATATATACTTAGGCCAAACATGCATTGAATGAGATGGATTGGTTAAGTTCCATGTGGAGGTGGCATCGGGCTTATGGGTAGACTGATTAGGCACATCTTTTTGGCTCTTTATGGGTCATTAGATTATTCACATATTCTTTTAATTTCAAATCTTGTTGTTTACTGAACTTAAACTAATTGTAGTTCTAACTAAATATAATCTTGAATGTTTAGCCACATAAATGTACTAACTACAGATGACAATATTGACCCATATACTAATAATCTGTTAAGATAAAGTGCAGGGTCAATTAAGAAACCTGTTGTACTAAGAAAATTACAAAATGATAAGGGGCTTTAAGTCTTTAACTCAAATAGATCAAAGTATTGCTGATGCATAAAACCTTCTAACAACATTTTTTTTCAAGAAAATGATAGTATTGTTAAAATTGTGTAATCATATTTAACAAACTATATATAGATATATATATATATATCACTTCAACCCAAGCCGCCTTGTATCCAAGAGTTAGTCCTATACGTTTTGACATATTTACACCACATGATCCGCACATTTTTATCAAATATGATGATTATATATTGAGTCCATGTTACTACATTTATCGTATTAGCACTATACTGTCCTACGCCATCCATAAGTTATTCTGTACGTATCCAATTTGAATTTGTTGAACACGGGCTTACTTACCCAAAAAGCTAAGGCTCAATTTGCACATTAACTATAGTGTAAAGAAGAATGTAGGGGATTTCAGGAACACTTGCTTGAAGATTAAATAGACAACGGACCAGTTGGGAAGTAATGTAACAGTATCCATGGTGTTTCTTATCCAATGGCATTCCTAGATGCTTAATCTATTAGCTGTAATGTTCTTTGACAATTGGACAATTGAATGCTTCCATGAATTACTCTCACTTAATTAATTTATTTGTTACTTAACAAATTGCTACAACTTCTTAGGGGCAAAACCCATGTTAGAGCTGACATTAATCCAGCAAAAACATGTCTTTAATTATCACTAAAGTCTTCAAGTTGGCTTTTTTAAACAGAATAATACCATGGGCTAAATCTTAAACCACAACTAGTTATTATGCTTTTTGGAACCTAAATCTTGATCTATTATACTAATGATTGTGCATTTGTGGTTACTCGGATCTGAATCTTGATTAGAAAGTAAAACCTCTTGTTAGATTTGTCAGATTATTATATAACAATGTCTTTTTTAGATATTTAATTAACATTCGTTTTGGAGACTCGACTCTGTGATAAGCTGGTCAGTGCCCTTTTGGGGCTGTTTTTGCAAGTTGAGGGAATTTAAAATAAGAAGTAATATATTGTGAGTTGTGTTACTGCAGATCGAAGAAGGGGCGGAGGGTGCAGTTTCTGCCTCCTAAACTCTCAACAGAGATCTGGATTTATTGTAGTTGCTTCCTTTGCCTAATACTCATTGATATAGGACGAGAGAAATACCGTTCAGGCTAATTTTTTTGATCAAGGAAACAATCATTGTATCGGGAACCAAGAAACGTTCTTGAGAACATGTTTCATGATTTTCCTTACTAAGTTTGGAGATATTTGCAGTTTTCTTTTATTCGTTTTTAATGTACAATATGTTTAATCGGGTACAATTATCAATCAAGCACTATTTTAGGTACGAAAACTTAATAATTTTTTTCTTCTTCGTTTTTTTTTTTTTGAATTCTCGCGGAAATTGCCAAACATGTAGTAAATTAATATAAAAACTCATCATATGTCAAGTACGTTTCGTGTCTTACATCAGCGTCGTTGTTAGTGGCTCTTGTGTTATAGATAAGAGTTCGGAAGTGGTTCTTGAAAGGGCGAAACATCCACCAAGAATCATGCATGCATACAAGTATAAAGTGTAATCTTGATAACGATATATTTTATACAAATTTGGACCAGACATTGCAAAACAAACCATATTCTCCCACAAATGTACTTGCTACTAATATGCAATTAGTTCCTTAATCCATGTTTATCTCTCACTAACAAGTATTAGTGACCATTAATCGTTGTCTAAATTAACTGATGTCATGTTCCTAGCTAGATACTCATTTCTTGGCTAATATTCAATGGATGTTCAAGAGATAGGAAATGATGCATCGTGGAAGTATCCGAGGAAAAACAATAGAGGCCAGGTTGTGAGCTAAATAAATAGATTGTTAAATTTGTGGTCAGAAGGAGACATATCTACACTCAGTTTTTATTGGGTCAACATCGAACAATCAGTTTTTATTGACAACAAGCTCGTTTAGAGGTGAATTATGACAAAGACCATGCTGGCTACACTCAGCAAATGTGACCCGTGCTATTTTGGAAAGAGACTGGAATGCAGTGATCGAATTGAGTGGAAATTTTACTGTTTTTAGTACTTTAGTAGTGTTAAGAAATGATATATATGCTCAACTACCTGGTTAATGACATTCGACATCCGTTTTTGTGTTCTAGAAAAATGTTCACTTCCTCAAAGCATGCGGTATGGTCCTATATGTACAATGTGACTGAGGTCGGACGATGTGACTGAGGTCGGACGTCAGTCACACTCTAATTAAGTATGTGTACCTCCAGTGAAAATAATGATCGTTTGGAGGTCCACATCATAGTCTTCGTCAGAGTGTGGTGATTACCTCTTTAATAAATGTGTATTTAAAATTTTAGATATGTTCAATGCTAGTGCGTTTAGCATTTTACCATATTACGAGTTTTATTTTAAAAGTAATTATTTTACATACAAAAAATTGGTTTAAAATGTAATGGGGCATGGACTACAATGTGTTCTATATGATGTTAACAAGACAGTATTATTATTACATTGAGTTATTTTCCCGATAAGATATATCATATAATTATAAACATTTTAATTCAAAGTCCCTACGTCTGTCACTAGTCAGTAGTCACCAAGGTCTAGGATAAGTCCTAATTGACAACATTTAAAATTATTTGACTTGTATCTTTAATGAGTTCTTGTTTTTCTTGATTGAGGTGTGTCTACTCCAGTCCTCATTACAATTGAATTGATAAAATGATTGATGAAATGGGGATGGCGACGAGAAAGGTTCGTGGGCCCTATAATTATATGATCAAAGTGAATCTTAGCCAAGAACACAGATATGTGGAAATGGATGAGTTGGGTGCCATACATTTGAGACGTTAACTGATCATGAGTGCATACTCTATTTTAATGATTTGTGTATTTGATATTTGACATGTGTCATATATATAAGATCGTTTTCCAAACTTAAAATCAATCAATAATAATGTATACATGAACATATCAAATTAGATGAAGAGTCAAGCTAGGTATGATATCAATTAAGAAGGTTTGTTATTTGATTTGAAGGTGTAGATCGATTTGATTTAACCTTTGGGATGAAATTTACATAGAAGTTGTATTTATTGAAATGATTCTATTCCATTCCATACTAATTTCTTCTCAGTTTTAAACGTTAATCAACACATTTAATAGTAGTATTCTAAGAGAAATGATTTATCCTTTTAAATTTTCTCATACAAACCATCCTAAAATACAAGATAATGTTATATGTCCTATGTCAATTTCTTTATTTTATTTTTTGATTTTGTCATATTATTATAATTATTATATTTTTACTAGCATTGTACATCCACGATGCGGCGGCGGTTTAGTGACGACGATTGACGGTGGTGACGGTGGCCGTGGTGGTGTTGTTCATGGTGGGTGCAACTCTGTAAGTAGTTTGTGTAAATGTAATTGATGTAAAGTGATAGTAGATATAATTTAGAAGATAAATGATTAATGATGTAAATTAATTTATAAAGGGTAAAATGGTAATTTTCCATCTAATATTTTTATGAGAGAGAAAATGATAATTATTATAAGATAGTATAAATAAGAAGATTCTTATCGTAACCATGTTGGTACTTGTAGAGGAGAAGGAGGAGGAGGAGGTAGGTTTTTACAAAAACCTACAGAGGAGTCTTCTTTTAAGATATTAGAAATTTAAGAAGGTTAAATTAAAATCTTTAATTTTTCTATACATATAAAATCTTTAATTTTTCTATACATATAAAGACTTCTACACAATAATTACCTACTGATGAGTGATGAGGCTGACATTACACAACAGTACAACCATACTTTATATTTGTTGTGTATAAATAAAATTTATTGTGTAAATATCACCTTCTTTTTATTTGTAATAACTAAAACTTTCAACACCAACGTAACTACCTTTATTTTAAAGATGTCTCACCTTCTTTTTATTTGTAATAACTAAAACTTTCAACACCAACGTAACTACCTTTATTTTAAAGATGTCTCCATTATCTAAAAGTTCCAAACCGATCAATCTAGTTTAAATTGAAATACACTAGATGGATGTTCGCACGATGTTGCAGTGATAGTGGTAATAACGAAGGTGTGGTGACGGGGGCAGTGGCGGCGGCGATATGCGGCGATGACGGTGGTGGTGAATGTAAATTAATTGATGTAAGAGGAGTTAATATAGTTTTTAAGGGTTAGAGGATCTATGTTGTAATTTATTTCATTAAGGCTGGGGTATTATAGATAAATACTCTCTCCATCCCATATTAAGTGTCCTAGTTTGACTTTTTGAGTGTTTTTCTTCTGACTTTGACCGTAAATATTTTTGTTTGTGCTGTATAATAATTGATATAACATATATGAATTGATTGAGTTTTATATGTACTTTTAATTGATAAAAATTTTCATCAACTAATATATAACACAAACAAAGATATTTACGGTCAAAGTCGGAAGAAGAATTCTTGACTAATCAAAATAGGACAATTAAAATGGGACGGAGAGAGTATTTAAATTAATGAATAAAGAATAAAGGTATTATGATCATCTCAAATTCTTAATTACTTAAAAGTGGGAGGAGTAGTATAGATATAGATATAGATGACATATATTTAGTGGTTCATTCCTAAACCAAAAATATGAGAAGAGCGTGTAAATCATATAGTTAGTGTTAACAAACGTCCAGATGAAGCACATACCAATATACCTAAATTTAAGCCAAATGGTCAAACTTGCATACTTTGCCAAAAGATATATTGGTCAAATGGATTACGATGTACTCGAATTTTTATCTATTGAACAAGAAATAAGTAGGACCTTTCATATCATAGGGAATATGCATATAAAATGTTTGCAATCTTTTGGTTTTCCATTAAATCATTTTACCATTATTCATCTGTATCAGGCCATCAGGGTATGTGAATGAATTCATCAAAAGCCCAACAACAAGGTTAAACAAGCCCTCTGACCTATGAACCATATCTATTGGCCTGTGAACTAATCGGTACAGTTAGTTAATCAAACTTTTAAAGCCCAAATAATGAGGCCCAGCTACTGGCCGATGGACAATTGGTGCAGTTTCTGCCAGAAAGTTTCCAAATTACAAATTTACAATGGACAATACCATTATAATTTGGAAACATATTTGCTAGATTTTAGAGGAGATGAATATATTGACAAGTTGTTTTAAGTCTCTTCTTGTATCTGTTTATCAGATTTTGATCGTAGATTAATGGGTGAATAAAAACTATACGTACAATACTATATATGACATCAATACAAATAAATGACGTATAATTGAAAATAATTAGTAATTTAATCTGTCTTAAAATTTTAGGAATAAACTGACTCGTAAAGTAATAATTGTACATTGTTTATGGATATATCATAATCATGATCATAATACTCCAATATAACATGGTCAGTGATATATATGTTAAAAAAAAAAAACCATGGTGAGTGATGATATCTTTACTAGCTAGTATAATCATTTACTTTTGGTTTTGGTTGATGAACATATTCCGTTAGTAATGGCTTTATTTTGGTAATCATTAATACTAAGTTTTGAGTTTCAATAAGAATATAAAATGTTGAGTTTCATCTTAACCATGACCTTTTAAAAAATTTAAAATAGGGAATTACCTACTTCTGGACTAACAAATTAATATCATAGATTGTAGCCTTGAATGACACCTTATGAATGAAGAACAATCAAGACATCATTTATCCCAAACTTTTCTGATACACGATATTATAACAAAAGGTTAGGATCGAACCTTTTTAGGTAAAATTTTGGAAGTGGCTAGGATTACAGTTCGAAAATATCTGAGTCTTTGGCTTGTCCTCGACTCCTCCCTATAACTTGAACAGGGAAACCGGATTTGTTTTCTTTAAAGCAATCTTCGTTAGAACAACCAAAGGTTGATGTTAATTATATGCTTTAACAACTAAATAGTTTATCAAAAGTTATATACTCATAAACCATAAATTCAAGCTTGAACAAAAGAAGGTCTATACATAAACTATATTGGAATGAAGTTAAAAGGACATTTCAGCCAATTAGCCATGCTTTTTAAGAAAGAAAAAAGGTTGTGGAAGAAAGAAACACTAATTGAGACAAGAGTTTACACACACAGTGCAAAAGTTCATACCTTTATTTAAACATTGCATGTGATTACATAACTTTTAGAGTTATTATCTCCATGACTCCATCTTAACTAACAACAATTCAAAAAAAGTATTTCCATTTATGTTTTCCTTTGCTTTTAACAGATTTTCTATTCTTTAAATTCTTATTGCTCAAGTACAACTATAATGGAAGTGACTACTGGTAATTAATAAAAGGAGAAAACCTGACATATGAAAACAAGAAAAGATGTCCTTTTTTTTTTTTTATTATCATCTGAATCAATTTCCATATGTCATGTAATAGATATGCATTGGTCTAATGACACCACATAAAAGCATAGAATGTATGTTCTGGTATAATTATATCTTGGACCTGAATATGTGTAAATTACTCACTTACTACTCTCATTTATTGGACTTGAAAAAAGGGTAATAATGAGACAAACATTGACATGAAAATATGGTCACATGAATATATGAGCAAATGTCCTATTGCCATCATATACAAGGACCATCAAAGACAAAACCCAGGGTGAAAACTAACCACATAATTACAATCATTTTACTTCATGAAAAGGGAGTCGTATTCTGATTTCATACTTACAAATAAAGACAAAAAATGAGTAGGATTTCTCCGTTCAGGTTACCAGGTGTAGAGCCTTTTGACTCACATCCCATGGACGTTTCCAAACCCTTTCTATGGCCATCCTCAATATGTTATCTAGTGAGGTTCGAAGCTTAGACCTCTTGTGAGGAAATCACATTGTCAAACCACATGTACCATAAGACTAACATAATATAGTATAATGATTTTCTATGTATAAAATGAACTGTTTGTTACTTTGTACAGGATGCTGTTATTTCTAGCGGATTCAATTGAAATTGAACTTCTTCCAATTGTAATTAAGCTCTAAACCTAAAACCCGTTATGATTCATTCATCGTCTCATGCAATAATACATTCCTTAAACAAAGATGTGCAATTCGAAGGAAACGACAAAATCCTAAAACTTGAGCATGGTGACTGGGCTAGTCGAGACATTTTTTGCATATCTTGCCGCTATGTAAATGTCCTGGTTAACTCCCTCAATGTGTTCTGTATCATTACTAAGGTTTTGCAATTATGGTAGGTTACAAAAACTGTTGGTAGAATGATCTTTCTTTTGAATTTTTCAATGATGGTACTTGTGGCTCACCCTAGCATACTTTTCATTTTACTTGAGGGTGAAAAAGATTTAAGACCAAAACATCAAAGAACTACTTTACAGTTCACAACTATAAATGGTAGAATGGGAGTACTATTTAGTATACCTGCATGTGTAGTGTTTTCTGTACTGCTCCTATTACTTTAAGTATTACAGAAATTACTTATAGTTATTATCTTTTTACTTCTCTTTATCTTTGCCCTGTAGCTATTTAGTTATATGGGTTTCACATTAAACCATATACTACATAATAATAATAATAATGGGTCGTTTTTTTTTTTGTATACATAAATGAACACGAGACCTGCACAGCTTGAAACATTAGAACCTGCATCAGCAAAAATCTACATTGTATAGCCAAAAAGTTCAAGTTTGGTACCTTGTTCCTTTCTGATAGAAAGTGTCAGACGCTTTTCTTCATTCCAACTGCCTTCCTTGCTTGAGGTTTCCTCAAGAAAATCTTTTCTAGTAATCATGACAGGATAAATGTGATGATTACTCGAAAAATTTATGTTCTTTCGAGATCAAAGTTGACAAAGGGCCCGACCTGAGAACGATAGAATACAAAATTTTGAAAATAAGAAATACCATCATAATTAAAGAATGTTAATTATTAATCAAGAGTTGAACAACGAAAAAGGTGAAAATTTGATAGGGATTAGACAATGCCTTTCATGGACAGGGGCCACTATCATCTACGTTGTTGATACTTAAGTCTCAAATTCAGCTTTATAAAGATCTTCTTGGTTGCTTAAGCTATCAAGATGTTGAATCAATGTGATTTGCCTAACAATTACTAGAAAACTATAGACAGAAAGAAACTTAATCTTTTTAAGGTGATATAGTCAATTCATGTCCCTTAGCAATTCTTTCTCAAGCAACCTTTAGTATTTAAAGAATTAATTAAGTTAAAAGGTACCTTATCATAAAAAGATACTAGACCTGATGGTACTCATGGATGTAACAGTTGAAAGTAGAAGGTCAAATTTGTTTACTCATCTCGTATGTTCAAATATGGAATGATAATCACTCACAAGAAAGTCTCGAGATATTACAGATGAAAAAGCAAGGTTAATTAAATGAATCACATGGAAATATTCATCACATCAAGAATGGAAACAAGGAACATAGAGATACTTGGGGTGTATTAAGAGCGAACTATTCTGTTTCAGATACAATTTTTTTTATCACCCGCAGTAGAGAAGAAAACTGAAATCTTTTGGAGATATTTGTCCTAGAATCAACAAATCAAAATTAGTGGAAAACCAGCACAAACATGAGGAAACATCAATCACAGAAACTGTATTTTTCTTATCACGTTATTGATCTTTGTAATGTATCATCTGAATGGGAGCAGATATAAAATTGTCAAACCGGATCAATTGGTGTACAAACAAAGAAATCTTGAAAACTTTGTACTTCTAGCCTTAAAACAATTAGAGCTTTAAACATTGATTTGATATATAGCTATAAATAAATGGTATGCAATAATCCTGCCAAATCCTGGACTAACTTATCAATAGAGGAAAAGGGTACAAAAAGAATACAAATAATGCTACAAACTGTGAATATAGTAGGAGTTAGAAAAAAGAATAAGCTATTACAATGAGGATGTATCGACAAAGACCTCATTAAGCATGTCATCGTCTTTAGGGGCAAATAGTTCTGCCTCATTGTCCCCCTCGTTACCAAATTCACGTTTTTTAAGCTTCGAGTGAGCTGCAACAAATATCATCTTTTGCACCCTTTCGAGACCATCCCTTGATTGAACTTCACCTTGATTCCATACCCATCTCATGAAAGACCAACTGCACTTGAACCCACTAGAGGTTGCATGAAGAAACAAAAGCCTCACTGCAATCTTTCCCAAAATGGTGAACTCTTTCAAGATGGTCTCCCAAATGAGTCTACTACTTTGAGGGTTTGCTATCTTCATCTTTCCTGTAAATGGGTCACGTTTTTTGACTTGAACCGCCTGTGCATACAAAGGGTCGAGTCCCTCTGACCTCCATTTCATGAGCTCCATTGATGCAATGTGAGCTTCTTCCCGTGAAACTAGACGTGTAATTAAACTATCAACATCTTTTTCTTGTTCACAAGTTAAGCATTTAAAAGGCGGGAGGTATTTTCCGCTTGTGTCCCTTATTAAATACACTGGATCAAGTATAAACGCAGCTGACCATGCAGGATGATAGTTTTTCCTGAATCGTTTGTCAACAATTTTCTCAACAACCGCCTCATGGATGCTGAATTTGACACACCAGGCCTTCATTTTAGCCCGTAAATCCTCCCAAAGAGGCAGACACTGCCCCACTAATGGCCTTTCTGCTTCAATCTCTTCAGTCATGCTTCTGATCAACTTGATCAAAGTATTAATAGCTTCAACATCATTCCAAAACGCCATATTATGAATCACTTCCGCAACTTCTCTAGCAAGAGAATCTTCCATCAACACAACTTTGAACGAATCGTCCATAACAACTAAATGCAACACCCGAGCATGACTCAAGGTATTGTCCAACATTGAAATAATATGCGAAAAGTTTTGTAAGTCTTCACAATACAAAAGGGGAGGAACTCCAAACGAGGAAACTGACAATCTTGACTCTTGTAACCGAAACTTGTTTAAAATACTCCTAGCTTGAGAATTATTGTTAAATAAACTGGTTATCTTTAAGCAATTATCAACTACATTCTTGAAAAGAGGCAGCTCTTTACTAAAATCCTTAATCAAATTACTAACACCCTTAAGTTGACAAGATAAGTTAACCATCCAATGATTTCTAGTTTCCAAATTCCTCAAGGTCTTTGCTTTATACTTATCTGCCACTATCCCAACACATTTTTGAACAACATCACATGTACCTGTAACGGTTTCCCACATGATCTCCTCTGCATACGTGGCAGGAACCGCCATTGAGCAACCACTGCCACCTGGAAAAAAGGCTTTTTGGAACAATGTGGTTCCATTGGGAAGATTAACCATGAACTTAATCAAGCCCTCATCTCCATTACCAAAAATTTTGTTCTTCCATCCATCAGAAACGAGCTGATAAAACTCTGCATCCCTCAGCTTAACTTCTGATTCTAGTTTAGCTTCTTGGTACTTCGAGTCAAGCCTTGATGACATGAAATCTTGTTTAGAAATGTCAGGCAAACCGACTTGATTCATAAAAGCTTTAAACTTTGGATGGTCCAAACTTGGAAAAGAAACCGAACCATAAGACTCGTAAAACCAATCAGTTAATAAACTAAGAGCTGAATCAATTTGGGTTTTTGTTAAATGAGGACCGGGTGGTAAAGGCTTTGGACTTTTTAACTTTTTTACACTATCTTCCAACATTGCTAATGGGCCTAAATCATCTTTCCCACCAGATAAACACAAATGCTGACTATGCCGATGATGAGACAGCTGTTGGTTGTAACTATTTAGGCCTTCGTTTGAAGTAGTGCCGACAGACGCGAAACGTTTACGATGATGAACGAGAGAAGACGGCGAAGACAACGGTGGCAATGAGGTAGAAGAAGAGGACGAGGGTTTTAAAAGAGAGTTAAATTTAGGACAAGTTCCTCTTTTAAGATGCTCAGAGGCAGTTCTTGATGGATTTGATGCTGAGAAAGCAGCTTCACAAAGATTACATTTTAGCTTAACGGCTTTCGGGTCATTCGTGTCAGGGTTTCGAACTAAAACTGGCTCAAGATATGCCCAATACCAAGCTCCTTTTCCTTTAATCGCTTTCGCCCGAACCGTACTTAATCCTTCATATCTCTTGTTCACTACTCTTATTGCCATGTCATCTGTCCTCACTACCACCATTTGGCTATCATTCTGGCCCTCTTTAGCTTCATCCATTTTCAAAACAAAGAATAAAAAAAAAATAAAAAATTAAGTACTTGTAACCTTAAGCTAAATATACTACTAAAAAACACAGATTGATATTTATTAGTTGTAGTGGGTATAAAAAAGACTCGTCATCTCGGGTAATCTGAACAGCGAAATCCTCATCCGTTTACCCGTTCATTTAGTTGTTGTAGTTGGTTTGATTCAAGTGTTATGAGGCCCATTGTCAAGGCGGAATACGGTGGTAAAAGGTTATCGTATATCGCCGGAAAATATACAAAGATAGTGTGACGAACACCAGGTGTTTGATGAAATGATTGACTGAAAAAAAATGAGAATATAGTGACAGTGGGCAGGTGTGTGAATGTAGCAGTGGGAGATATGTAACAGAAGTAGTGGGAGTTGCCCACGTACTGAAAAAGCGCGTCAGATGGAATGGCCAATGGAACTTTAAGGTTATAATTTATATGGGGGATGTGGGGTCTGAAGTTTTTCAAGTTGTGGGGCCAAAATATAAATTGGCCATATAATTTACTCTTCCTCATCAAAAGTATAGTCAACATTGGTGATTCAACGTGTCAGCTGACGTATGACTACTTTCATACCTACGAGGCTACGATTTAGAATTGTTTTGGGGCTTTTTTGGTAATGAGGCTGCATAGTTTGATTTACCTTTATTCTTACACTTTCAAACTTATTTTTTCCTACGACAAATACAGTACTCCTCATTGTAAAAAATTTAACCCTAGGGTTAGTATTAAAAATAGCCGTCAAATTATGGTGATCTCATTTCTTTCGAAGTTACCCCTCATACGTTTCTTTGGCCAAATGATTTTCAAGTCATTGTATTAATATACTGTAAATTACTAGATTTTCAGGCTGAGGTTTGAAACCAATTAAGGCAACAAAGTTGTATGTTATTTCTACGGATTGAATATGACTTTAAAATTCTTCTTTTAAAATGACAAATATATGCCTTGCTAGTTGTCGGTATATATATAACTTGCAAAATACATTTTCTTAATCAATTTCATAGGTCAGGTATTGATACAACTTAAAATGTGTATCCAAATACAATGTACTTGGAGGATGATTGACATCTAGATATAAAGTTAAAAACATGTGTCACAATACACAATCCTTTAAATAATATAATATTATTGAGCTTTGTATATAAACTACTCCAATATGTACACAACTAATTTAATGGACGGTATAGACTAACTATAGAGGTGCTGGGACATGCCGATAAAGCTTTGCTCTGGTGGAAGAATATAATTAAAAACAAACAGCATGATGGTGATGGGTTAATCATATTTTTGAAATTTGGTGAAGTTGTTACTCATAGCCTCATAGGTGTGACCATCTATTTATCTAGTATATTATCTTTATTAATAAGTTTTTTTCCTCTTTAATAAGCCAAATAGTAAAAGTTTAATATATGGTAGCCTGGTTGGAGACTTGGAGTATAGTAGTGTTTGACAATGACTATTTATTTAAAGTAAATAATTAAATGAATGGGGCGGGTGAGAGGTTTTATTGTTGGGGGAGATAAGTCTCTAGATGAAGACATGAAGCACATTTGGTTTACCGGAGTCCGGAGACATGTTTATGATTGTTATTTATCATTCCTTGATTATTTTTAAAAGGTTTATTTAGTGAGATTCAAGCTTAAGACTGAGTTTTTTTCCAAACTATTATAATGGGAAAACTTATTTACCAAACTAGTATAATTTCAAAAATATTTACCATTATAGTTAAACTTTAATAAAACCTTAAATCTTAAACATAAAAGATTAAAAAAGGATCTGTTAACAATTAATAATACTTGTTCACTCACATCCAATTTTTCATTCAACAAATTAAGATGTATACAATTACAATAAAAATAATCAAAAATACAAAAAGAAAAAAAAAAAAACCTTTCTCAGATTATGACATTGGTCACACTACAAAAGCATTACTATGAAGTTGCAGATATGGTACAACACCTTGAGTTTGCATAATACGAACTATGATATACCATTGAAGAGAAAAAATATGGCTTTGGTGTTTGTGCGCCGGATCGCGCTAGGGATTAATGGGGGGAGATTTGTGGTTTGTGGCTTGATTGTTGGCGATTCCCCGAAGGTAGAGTGTAAGCCTCTTTACGCCAATCAAAGCCCGAGTGTGATGTATGTGTTTCTTTTTTTTATATCTTTGTGAAGGTCTTATGTCTCCTTTTATAGTAGAAGAATCGTTGATAGGAAGGAGAGTCCATAGGAGGATAGAAACTTCCTTGTAGATAGGTTTTCCCATGATTAAAGGGATAGATTTAACTTCCCAAATTAGTTGGAACTGGTCGTCCTTATTTTAAGGAAGAAGAAATTTATGCAATCTCTTCTTTATTTGGATATTATCTTCAGCCGGGCGCCTTCCCCACGCAGGTTCCTTCGTAACGCTGCGGGTTAGCACTTGTCCGTTTGGCAAGCCTTTTGTAGCGTAATATGTATACGCCATCAATTGGTGCTCTCATGTACTTGAACTTGAGTTGTGGCCTTCATCATCAAAAATTTTTAACAAAATGCACAATTTGTAAATAAGTTTTTCTATTATTGTGAAAATAATATGACACTATATCGTTTTAATGGTGGTTTAGGTAACATTAAAAAAAATATATATGAATTAACCGAATCGAGAGATATGATAGTCCCATTTATATTTAGTGATATTTGCAAATTAATTAAGACAATTAAGAAAATTAAACAAAACTAATCTTTTAGTTAGCTTAGTTTGAACAGAGTATTCTTTTGACTTTTTACTTAAAACTATATAATGATATATCTGTTTAATGTGTTTACTTAAAACTATATAATGATATATCTGTTTAATGTGACCTCAAAAATTAACTTTAAATTTTCTGATAACATTAGATCATAAAGCGAACTTAAAATCAAAAATTAAAAGTATGAACAAACTCTAGTGATGGCAGCTGGCAGTTGAAAGTGGAAGCAACTATTGACACAACCTATTTACTAATTGGGTTTGTCGGTTGGAATGCCGCTTAAGCGGCAAGGTAAGTGATGAGCATGTATGTGTATATGCTACACTTACAAATAAAAATTTATAAAATTATATATCGCCAATAAGAATATGGAGAAAGAATACATGAAGAAGAAAATTTTTTTTAATTTAATTGGTCGCCTTGCATGACATGCAAGTCAATTTTGTAAACATTTTGTTTGTAAAACATATAGTGACAAAAGAAAAAAAAATGTGTTGTTAAGATCTATTTAAGTGGTCAAAGTGACAACCGATACTAAGTAGCCGTAACGAAGGCTAGCGTATGGGCAGCTGAGGCGCTCCTGGGCTTATGAGATAGTAACCGATGGTGGCTGGCGATGTTATATGCAATGATCAAAGTGTCATTTTTATTCTCACTTAGTAGTAAAAAATCGTTTCATGCAACATTTTTTTTTTATTAGATTGGAAAATTTATGATGTAAGTTGCTACTCTTTCTCATTAATGTGAATGAAATTGAAATCAGATGCATGTTTTACCTTTATGTAAATAAAATAAAAATATATAAGAATGTGGTTTTCATATGTAAATCGATTAATATTGACACAATTGATAATCTAGAGGAGACAAAATGTGGTGATGATGAAATACGAATTATCACGGAAGTGGGTGGTGTAGAACGGTACAAATTTCTAAAGTGGTTGGTGGGAGAACAAAGGAGTACTATTGTGTACCAAACAACCAATATTATGAATGGAAAATGGTGCCTAAATTGCAAGCCAAACAGAACTTTACCAAATGCATCAAAACATGGTTGTCTTTGATGGCGTCAATCACCACCAAATAAGGAATAATATGCATGTACATACAGGACGATGAAGTATGATTTTTGAAATATATATTTCTTATTGTAACCCATCTATTGTAATAACACAATATATTTTCTGTTATACATTATTGCAAATTTTTCTAAATATTATCTAAATGAGTGAATAAATTGACCTTGAAAACATCAACGATTAATTTCTACTGAATATTAATCTAATTTTGCTAAAGAAGTTGTAGTAATTATTTTATAGAATAATGAATACCTAAGTGCTCAACTAAGGGGCAAGAGTGTAGTGCCAAAAGATTGGCAAATTAGTTAAATTGACAAATTATCGACGAACACAAGCCGCCACGTGTCGTTGCAAAAAACTAGCCAAAACAAGCTAAAAATTGCCAAAAGTGATGGCGTAGTGATAAAAATCTTGCCAATTTAACCAATTTGATAACATAGCAAAGGTAACCGGAATTCAAATCAAACTTGCCGGAAAACCACAAGCCATAAATATACGTAGCAACAGCAATAAACTAAGAAAGGGCTCGCCGGAAAACAACAAGCCGCCGTAGCAACAACACAAGTCTCACCGGAAAACCCAAGAAAGGGATCGCCGGAAAACCGAAGGAACAAGTAGTAAAAATAGCTAACTACACCCTTGCAAAGCAAAACAAAATTTTGGCCGTAAAAAGTGAACGTTTTTGGTCGGCGACGACCGGAAACCCCAAAAAGGGGTTTCGGATCTCACCGGAAAGGGTGATATATCACGTTAGGAGCATCGGCAAGTTTTATCGGCACGTATTCCGGCAATAGAAGCCAAGAAAAACGTAGATCAAGCCTCAAAATCGAAAACCCCCAAATATTTTTTTAGGTTTCCGGCGAGCACAAGAACCAAAAGAAAAAAACGGTCACAAAGTACACGCTCCCAACGTTCACAAGGATCGGCAAAAACTAGCCGATATATAGCCAATACTAACCGATTAAACTTGTCGATACAAGCCGATGGAGATGCTATAGTGTAGCCGATTAGCCGATACTTGCCGATGGTTTTTGCCGATAAAACTAGCCGACTACACCTTTGCTCCTAAGTAACCCACTGTGGGTTACTTAGGTAGATGATGAGTTCAAAATTGATGTTTCTGATACCATGTTAAAATGAAAGAATGAATAAAAGCTTTTGTATTGAGTTTTTGATGATGATTACAATAGCAAGATCAACTATTTATACATGAAATCATGAACTAAATAAGGAAACGAAATAAAACTTTTCTTTTTGTCCAAGTCGAGATCTTCTAATAAGAGAAATGATGACGTTTATTCTCATCCCGTGATTTCTTCTAATTCTAACAATAAATGTAGTTAAAGTGTTATAATTGGCTAAAAGAAGTAATTTAGATAAATGATGTGTTCCCATTTAATTGGCTACTTTTTCTGAAAACTTAAAAAATGTAGACTTCTTTTATGTAAAGTAGCATTTCCCATAAAATCATGTGTAATGCTCTTGTTATTAAAAAGATAAATAGAATGACGTTTTAGGAGTATATATCATTACTCCACAAATAACTGACTGAAGTGATCTTTGATTTTAGGGTAATTTACTGATATGATACTTGAACTATCCATTATATTACTGGTTTTATACCTAAAACTTTAAAATTAATCTCATCATACCCCAACTTATCAATTCCCCACTGGGACGATACCTGAACGTGGCGGGCGTCAGTTGGCCGTTAAGTTGAGGTATGACTACCGTAAATTTTAAACTATAGTTAGGTAGTCAGTAATATGGTGCATAGTTCAAGTACCATTTATTTAATTAACCATTATTATTATTATTATATTTATTTTTATTTTATAAAAGAATACTTTATTCTTATAAAAAATAATTATCGTAAATATTTAATTTCATGTAAACATTGATAAATGTACTTGAAGTCTTGAATGGATAGCACCACATGAAGTTGATTAAATTCGATTTGAGCTAATTCAAACCTTATATGATAGTAGTACATGTACAAATACAATACAAGAAATTAAGATATTTCTTTCCGGTTTACCCCTACAAAAACAAAATTGAAAATAAAAAACTACAAATTTTATAAAATAAAAACTTTGTACTAAAAATGATCTTTTATAAAATAAAATATTATTTTATTAAAAAATAAATTTTATAAATAGTAGTAATTTTTTTTATAAAACTTGAATTTATTACTAAAAATAAATAAATATGAAAATACACAATTAAAATCATTATGGATCTACAATTTGATATATTAATAATTTTTAATATATAAATTTTATATGAAATTAAAGAATTCTTTTATAAAATAAAAGTAGATATTTACAAAATATATCAACAAACTTTTTAAAATTATTATTCCTAAATAATACTTTATGTAATAAAAAACAACAACAACAACAACCATAATAATAATAATAATAATAATAATAATAATAATAATAATAATAATAATAATAATAATAATAATAATAATAATTAATTACATAAATGGTACTTGGACTATGCACCATATTACTGATTACCTATCTATAGTTTAAAATTTACGGTAGTCATACCCTAACTTAACAGCCAAACTGATGCCCATCAGGTTCAGGTATCGTCCGAGTGGAGAATTGATAAGTTGGGGTATGATGAGAGTAATTTTAAAGTTTTAGGTATGAAACTAGTAATATGATGGATAGTCCAGTACCATTTCAGGTTACGGGTTTGACTTTCTAGAGTGACATGTCCTGAAGGTTTTTTCTTTTAATCACGTGTAACGGCTTATGGTCTACATTTTGTACATGCAGGGCTTCACCATTACAAGGTGATTTGTCCCCTGATGTCGAATACCCACTGACTATTCAAAAAAGATTAAATATGTATTTTTCAATCTTCTTTATCATTATACTTATTTTCAACTAAGCTAGATCTCTACTCGAGGCATATGTGTTATTATCGTGTGTGTATATATATATATACACACGGGGGGAGAGAGGGTGAGAGATAGAGATAGAGAAGAGAGATGTGATATTCGTGTAAAAAAAAAAAAGGAGAGGTGATGTGCGAATAATAAAAATAGTTTCGAAGGAATAGAAGTTACGCAGTACTCGTATAATTTTAAACTTTTACGGACTGAGTAGCTTATATTAGTCATGATAGCATTCAAGCACAAAATGGCAATTATGTTGTAGTGATAGTCATTAAATCGCTACGTAATGTGATGTTAAAAATGATATAAAAATAAAATAGCAACAAATATATATTAAATATTTTTTCAGTCCATAGCCCGTGAGTTTTTCTAGTACAAGGAAAACCTTATCCTAAGCCACATTTGGGGACCGAATTTGGATGTATATGTTTTGGTATTAACTAGGGTTGGTGATCGCGGTTGCGGCGGTTAAACGGTGATAATAATACAAAACAGTGGAGGAGGAATCGATATACGTTTGTGTAAATAGAAATGAGAGAAAGAAGTGACTATGTGTTGGCTATTGTGTTTAGAGATATAGAATTAGAGGTAATGTGTGAATTAGGGACAGTATGGGGATATTAAAAAGATTGCTGAATTTCCAAAATAGAAAGTCCAATATGTTTTATAAGGGATATAGAAATAGGGGTATTTAAGGAATAATGAAAAATTGCTTAATTTCTTAATTCCAATACCCTTTATAAGGGTTTATAGATATAGATAAAATAACATAACTATATTTTGGAGGGGGAAAAATAATTACCAACTATGTCTTAGGCTAGAGTTCTTTATGAAAACAACCTCTTTACTTTTGGTTAAGGATAAGGTTTTGTCTACATCATAACTCCATTAATCGTTGTTGTTGTTGTCGTCGTCGTCGTCCACATGAATCAAGATATTAGACATGAACAACTGATCCTGAAAGTCATAAGTTTGTAACTTAGACCATGAGAAGTGAGACATGTTCAGCCCATGACATGCTCAAAAAGAAAAAGAAACGCCTATAGGATGCCGTCTACAGCACCCCACGGGCGTGATCAGCCAGTCAAACAAGATCGATATACTCGTTTAATAACTCTCAAACAACCTCTTATATGATCTTAAATAACCTTACTATTGAGCTCAAAGACTTCATAAAGCTAGGTCAGCCAAAAATAGTTAAACGAGGTTTCAAAATAGCCGATCCCCATATAAACTTTTTAAGCTCGTTTTATGAAAAGATCCGAATATTGACTTTTTAAAGCTCGTCTTATAAAATTGATATGTTCGAGTTAAACTCTAGCTTTAATATTTATTATTATGCTCAAAAAATCGATCTGAGTAAGGAAGTAGCATTGAAAAAACCACTAACATTATTAATTTTAAAGATAAAACTATTATTCATAAATATTAGTAACTTTTTGAGGAAAAAAAAATGGTAGTTGATTTGAACATGTTTTTGGACTTTTTTGGGGGAGAGAGAGAGAGGGAGAGATAGATGATGGTGTGGAATTCGCAAACATGTGCCTAATTTGGATACTTTATACAAACATGGTGGGATCCTACCGGCCAAAGAATCGGATACAAATTACGACTTTTTTGTTATTTTCAGTTCTACGTTATGCTTTATATTAGACAAATATTTCTATACATTGTTTATATTTATTCAATATGTAGAAAATGATTAGCTTAAACAGGCTCTAACTCCTACAGAAATAGAAAATTTTATAACTAACATTCATACCTATTAGATTAGGCTATCACTGTAATTCATTTTACTAGAGGTGTATAAGGATAACTGGATCTATGAGGAGTTTGTCCCTAATGTTCGAAAAGAAAACTTCATTAAAAAAATGCCAGAATTTTGTGTGTTTTGATAACTTGTGCAAGGTAAGGTACTACTTGAAAAATAAATGAGCATTATTTGAAAGGCAAATACAGTTTTAGCTACTTAAAAAAAAAAAAAGTTAATTAATTCAATTTTTTTAGTATATCCTAAGAGTAAGAGCTAACACAAGTTAGCAAAACCTAATTCCATTGCAAGTTTGCAACCTAACAACTTTCTATAGGATGTCCTTAATATTTGGCCTTCTAGTGAACCAGCCCATATACAATAACCACTTACTAATATTTCTCCCCCTAGTGACCAAGCCCATATCCAACAATCATTATTAATGTTTGTGCCCCCAGTAACCCAGCCCATAGATAAATCTCCCTCCTGCATAGCTGCTTCGGCCCCCAAAATAATGCAAAACAGCTGATGCCTAATCTCATACACTCGACAGTCACACTTAACGAAGAGCATGCATTGTTTCTTTTAAGCATATTATAGACTCGAGGCATTGTGGTGTTTAACTTTCAGTTTGTTTGTTATAATAAAAAAGTGGATTTAGTGTTGGTTCGGTGTAGTGAAGATGTGACAAGTTTTTCAGCTAAACTCTAATTTAAGCATACAATGATCCAGACAACCTAAAGAGGTTTGAGATCTTAATTTCAAGATCCTACTAAATCATACATCTAGGTTCTAACATTTCACAACAGCAGCAATCCAAGTACGCCTACCTTAACAATCTACGGTTAGTATTTCAAGCTCCAATAAATAGTTGAATGGTTTGCCTAAAGAAACTACAACATACATGGTATATGGTCAGCAAGTAACCTGAAGCGGTGATGTGTGAGGATCTATTGGTAATGAACCCTGTGAAGATCCGTTCTTTTCAGTATCAGTATTCCTATCCTCGTGTATGGAGTTTATGGGTGTAAAGTTTAGGTCTGGTTCATCAGCATATGCTTTCCTTGCTGTTTCTGGGATAATAGTAGGAGGCGTGGTGGTTTCAACATTTTCGAATCTAGATTTCTTGTGTATCTGCTGCTCTTGTTGGTCACCTTGAAGAAAACTCCCAACTACGACCTAATGAATTACATACAGATTAATTTGAATCATATATATTTGATTGAATAAAATTCCAATACTTCCACTAATGGTGACTTTGGGTGTCCGTTTCAACCCCCACTTAAATGAAGAGACACCAGCTTGGGTAACTGGGTAGTAGTTAATGAATAACCGGCAAAAAATAGAAAGATGTGTGATATATATATATATATATATATATGAAACATGTTGAACAGTTCCAAAGTCGCTTAGAGTTTTACTAAGATGCTTATAATTATATTTTATAAAGTCTTTGAAATCATTTATAAACTAATAAGTTGTATAAAACTCAAAATATGGACAAGAAATGTTGGTCGGTCAACCCAATTCAACCCGCTATACAACTCGCCCGTATTTCCACCGCTATGTTGGTCCAAAAATACCATAAAAGTTACACCACTTTCATCAAAGCATGTGCAAAGTCAGAGTGGGGCATAAGGGGTAACAGATATTCATTGGCTCAATGAAAAATGTAACACCTTCCTTTAAAGGATGTCCTATGAAAATATAGCACCGTCTTCTTTAATTTGAAAAGCTTGAAATTACTATCGCCAATTTAGCCATTATCATTATTAAAAATAGATGGATGATATTGTGATGCACAAGATTCTTTTATTAGTTTTTATTGAAAGAAATTCAGATATTTCACAAATAATTATAGCATTTAAATGCGTAGAGCAACAATGAAAAATCAATATTCCTGGTTATTACCATTCTTTTTAAGACAAACGAGTAGGATTTACTGTCGTCAATGACATTTTTTGGTTAACAAGCAGCAAGAAAGTTGACGCATTTTGAATTTATGGGAAGAATATCTAACCTGAACAGGACTGGCAGCCACCAGCATACCGGCAAGGCCCCCACCTAAAACACGTCCATCTGGGCCAGCCAAAGAAACACTCATTCCACCAGATCTCCCTTTTACTCCTCCTATGTCATTAGGCATGAATGCTCCTGATAAATAAAGAATCTCAAACTGGCCCTGCACCAATCACACAACTATGAACATACCTGGAAATGTTGGCCGAGATGGATATTGGTTAATACATTATACATGTAAATTTGTTTAGGTCACGACCTTCTGTAGTTTTATGGATGATTAATGTATTCAATATCACAATGCTCAAATAAGAACCGAAGCTTTTTGGATAAACATGTCAAAGCAAATTTTAACATGTTTGACCCACTAGGAACAATATAGCACGGATCAACTCAGGTTCAGGTAAGCCAGTTTGAATTGCTACTTCTACTCAGAACATTAAGATCAGCCTTAATATATTACAGTACTAACTTTCTATTATCCTATTGGATTATGACACACACAAATTTCTTTCTCAATATATACCTACATGTTTTTTGAAAATGAAAGCAGATATGGACTATGCAGTGGTATACATACATGTTTCTTTCTCAAAATACACTATATGTTGGGGATATGCAGTCAATAACGAACAAAACAGGATATTAAACAATCATTGAAGGCGCGATACGCTTTCAGATTGAATCAATTCGGTGGTTCACCCCAAATTATTCAACCAGATACAATCAGTGATTAAGAATTTTCTGTATGATTTGTGTTTGAGTATGTGTATAAAATGAGAGAGAATTCTCAGAGGAATTCGTTTTGCTACAGACAAGGTTGCGGAAGTCGCTAATCGCTCCCAGGTCGGTCGACAAGCGAGTTGGGAGTACTCGGGTGTATGCGGTGAGTACTTGGGGGTCAAAGTGGCCAGGTCGGGAAGTAATCAGAGTAATCGGTCGACTCGACATCTTACCTTGTAGAGAGTACTCGGAGAGTACTCGGCTCTACTCGGTGAGTTTTACAACAGTGGCTACAGAATAATAACGAACCAAGGCCCATAACGGCCTTTTAAGCAGTTAAAATCCAAGTTTGCAAGATTGGCAAAGTTAGTCCCTCAAGTTCCGAAAATTAATTTTCTGAGACATTTTTGCCATAGCAATTTTAATGGAAATAAAAAATTTCCAAGCTCGACCCCAGCCAGGGGCTCTGCCCCTTGGACCCTGCTCCCGGGGGCGCTGCCCCCGGACCCCTGTTCCTTAGGAGCTTCACTCCTAAGATCATAATAAATTCATATAAGCGTGCACTCCGCACCACCATACTTATATGATGTATTATTATGACTAAATATTACCAATTACACTAAAATATCCAACATTATATCTAAGGATTTTTGTTATGGGGATACACATCTAAGAGAAAACATACAAAGGTAATAACAAAACAAATTTATAAGACGGGGTCTAGGGTGTACCTCATATGTTAAAGTGCCTCCACATGAGTTAGGTTGATATAGGGTAACATTTGAAATTGCACCACTTGCAGTAAGGATGCAGATAACTCTGGAGCTTTGTTGAGCAAACGATATGATCTTCATATTAACATCCTGTAAATAGGTCCAATAAAGATGGAATACAAGAAAAATATAATTCACATAAATGCTTTAAGAAGTACCTCTCCAACATTGACTATGATCATATGGGCCGTAAAATCAGCACCAACAGTATTTGGCACTATTTCACCTACAATATCAATACAAAGACGTATATAAAAAATATTTAAAAATTAAACTATTTATACATAATGAGAATCCAAAAATTGACCATAGATACTAATTCTAACACCATTCTAAGAACATGAATGACCCTTTGAAAAATATATCTGCTTTCAGGTGGTAATGCATATATGCATTAACAGAATAAATATGTCTACCGAAAAAACGCTAGAAAAGCTACTGTATTTGTTTGTAATGTTACACAACAAAGCATTATAGATAACAAGCAGGGTTGGATCAGTTGGAAAACCGTTGCCTTCGGAAAAAGGTCAAGGGTTCAACCCTCACTCCCTACAAAATGATCCTCTCGAAGCAGTCTCTCTAGCTTTGGGTAAGGGTAAGTCTACATCTCACCTCCCTCATACCTCGTAGAAGAGCGGATGGATGATGGTTAATAATACAGCAAAGCATTACAAAGAAGAATATTCATTGAAATTTTAATCAAACATCCATGGCCTACTGGCTTTGTCCATGTGGTTTAAACTAATTGTTGTATTGTAGGTCTTTGGACTCATATAAAGTCGTTGCCATTTTATGTCATTAATAAAAAATTCATCAAAAGCTCCTGGCCTCGCTATTATCTACCCACCAACCGAAAGGTTTGCATTATAAAAAGAAAATCAAAAATATTGGAGTTGCAATAAGAAACCAAGTATCTATGTCTATTACTGGTATCATATAGAATATAGATATATAATGATGAAATTACATAACGATTTTCTAATATAATAAAATTAATGAATGCACCTGAATATGCATAATCCCATTTTTGATTTTTCTTCATGGAACTCCCATGACTTTGTTTCCAGCTGGAGTAATCTCCGGTGATCGGAATAGACGCCGAAATAGGCATCGGAGACAAAGCAGCTCCCATGGGTTTGCCATCAGGTCCATACTTTCTTGGTCTTCCCATTTTTTTCTTAAAAACATTTGGGCCACGTGTCATTACCCCCCTCTGCCCTGCCACCTGTTCCTGTTGTGGGTCTGTCACACTTCCTGAATCAAGATTCTCTTTTGTACTCTCCATTTGTTATTTCTTGACACACTTTAAACACTAACCTTAATCTATCAAAAAATGATACGAGTACTCCGTAAAATAATGGAATGTCAACTTCTAAGTAAAAAACAAAAGGATGAAATATTAATTTGTTTGTTAGAAATATATTATAATGAAATTAATTTAGGGTCTGCAAAGAGAAAGAGAGGTAAAGTGGGAAAATGACTAAAAATTAAACTGGGGATTTATTAAAGTAGTTAAATAATATTCATACAACTATTATTATCTAATATTGTCAAATGTCAATGATACTGGCTAATTAGTTGAACACTAACTTTACATACGGAATATGAAAAAGACATTTAAAAGAATTTTATAAATAAAAGTCCTCGAGTGAAGCATGTTATATATTATATTTAGTATTGTTTCCATATTTATGTATTGTACATGGGAGGTGATCCCTACACGATACTAATTAACCATACACAACAATTATAGTTAGCTAGACTATTTTACCCTTAAATCTAATTTTAATATTTGACCCTCTTAAATCTCACACTCACCACGTTATGTTTTCCGTTTTAACACTGTTATTAACATGATATATATATCTCTTGTTTCAACAAAGAATCCTACCTGATCGATATATATATATATAATAATAATAATAATCACTTTTATTAACAAACAAAGAATTACGATATGAATGTTAAATCAATTCAAATTCAATAAACCAAATTACATCTAACACTTAACAATATAAAAACTTATATCAAGTCTCAAACTTACACCATGATAAACCAAATTAAAGACCCAACAGGAATTCGCGTCTAAATTCAAAAACATAACAGAGCTAATTACGAAAAAACATGCCATATAAGTATATCTTTGAATCATCCAATTAAAACACTGACATTTGAACAAGCTCTTAAAAAAACACCATTATTTGAACATGGTGTCATCAACACAGGTGCAGATTGCGTACGTAGTCTCTAACTTCGCCCAACTAGCTTCTGTTACCGAAACATATTAACACTATATTAGTTATAGTCTACAACACATAGGCGATTAAACGCAAGATCTTGCTTAACAAAATTTTTAAAAAAAAACCCGCCCATCTAATAGCTTTTTAATCATAGGAATGACATATAACATTCATTTAATGTACACTATTTATGAAAACTTAAATGTTCAATTATCAACCAATAAACATTATTTTTCTGAAAAGGTAAATAACAACTAACGTCGTCTATGAATTTTGTGTCCTAAGAACACAATGGTGATAAGAAAATTAAGACTTGAACAACTTTATCTAACCTAAGGTAGGAAACGCTTTAAGGTTTCATATAAAATTCTATCTAAAATTGTTCGTAACACATAAGCATAAAATCACTAACTTAAATCTTAGTAGTCAGGGGTATATTTTAAATCCACTATGTAGGGCTCGGGGGTGAGTTTTTTTTTTTAATAGCAGTGGTGATTGAACTCAGCGGCATGCCTCTTTATCATCCGGTAGAGATCGACCACGTTACCAGCACAGTCAATCCGAGGGCATGACAGGCGGTGGAAGTCTCACTACTGTTTTGGAGGAAACTAGCTAATGCTAGAGAAAACCTCCATGCTCCACCTCATTGGCAAAGACTTCCCAATATACCTTTCAAAGATTTTGAACCCGTGACCAACATTTGGTTGAAAGACATAAGATGCATTAAATGTTCAGTTTGACTAAATCCCAAAAGACTCGAGTTTGAGCCTTGGGGTTTTTATCTCAAAAGTATTATTCATAAGAAAAGGGTGTTAAAATTGTCTCTAACACGTCTGAATCGAAAGTCGTGAAAAAAAAAGCATAACACTTTTAACAGGTTGTTAATGGCTAATCGGAGTATTATTTTTCTATGTGGAAAAGTGAAAGGACTCAACCCAAATGAAAACGTAATTATTGAAAAAAACACAAAACCTTATACTTTATACTTAGAAAAATACGACAATTTTTCGCGAAAAATCAAAATGTTTCAATTCAAGAAAAGACACTTGTAGTGTTCTTAAAATGGTGTAAATAGACTACTATATAAGTTTCAGGACCCAAAAAGGTCAAACGAAGGCTCGGAAAAAAAACAAGGTTCGAGATCAGTGGAGCACAGCCTTTGCACAGGGCAAGAGCCCTGCTCTTTGACACAGAGGCCGTGCTCTGTGACCCAAGAGCCGTGCTCACTGCTGCACTCCGAAAACTTTCTTTTTGACAAATTTCAACATTTCGACTCACATACAAACTTTCCCTTACCATTCCCTGATACAAATAAATCATAAACACCTCACTAAACATTTTAAAAGCTTACAAAAAGTTTAAGAGTGAGTTTACCACAAAATGGGTCATTTACCCGTTTTGCCAAACAACCGAGTCAAAGTTTACATCAAGCTTCAAGTGACCACCCAAGACATGTCATATTACTGAAATTCTTACACATTAAACTTTCTAAAACATAAACTTTGTACCAAAACATGACCATTCATTTATGCAAACCAAGTTTATACAAGTAAATGGGTCATCTTACCCATTTTGACGTTTTTTAAGTCAAAATACAAGTTTTGCAAATTCAAGAAACCACACTTGACCATTTACAGAAATTTGACAATAACAAGACCATCAAAACTAAATATACCAAGAGCCATGAGGAGAGGGATGTCTAAGCCTCTAAACCACAAGATTGTCATTCATCCATGAATGACCTAAATACCTCCAAGTCTTGCAAGATTTTTACTTCTAAAACTTCAAGCTTTAATCAACAACTAGTTTCTTCTTAACTACCTATAAAAATGGTAAACAACTAAAAAGTAAGCGAATGCTTAGTGAATAAACTTGCATACAAATATACATACGAAGGAGGGCAAAAACACAAAAGACTATCGTGTGTAGCCAATGATACCGTCATATCATCACTTGCATACTCATTTTTGCGCTAACAAAACATACATGGATCCATATACGCTAAACAATAATCTTAAGAGGTTCATAGGCCTCAAAGGTTCGTAGGCCTTTATCTCATATCGACTATGGGGTTCATAGGCCCCGACCTCAATTAGGCCCTAACGCCAAATCGATTACCACACACGGAATCCATCATCATATGGTAATCGACCCAACACACATATAAGAGTATGCAAGAGTACTCACCTCCTCCGCGACTATCAACAATCAACAATGCAACAACAAGTGCAGAGCTTTCAACCTATTAATTCAATACAATATGCACACAAGACTTTATTCACAATCTTGGCTAACTCACTTAGCCAAACTAACGATTCACTAGCATTCCTATTCACCCAAACTCAATTTCCTTGAGTTGGCTTAAAATCAAGTTTCACTTAATAAAGCTCAATCTTTCTAACTCATCAATCTCAATTACTTATCATTTTGCTAAAAATCTCATTTGACCACCAACATGTGGCCATTTCATCTAGTTGCTCAAAATTACCAAATTCTCATTCACTAGCCTTTTCCAAACCTAAAACCCAACCCATTTGTCATTGAGTTTCTTTCACCTTTAACAACTATATTAGGTAGTTCATGTTACCTTTTTCAACCACATCACAATAACTAGCAAAATTTTATCTTTTCTTACAAACTCAAATTATTATTTTGAACTTATCAATTTCATAATCAAACACATCATATAACTCAATGACAACTAGGTTAACTAAGGAATTGGGAGAAATTAACCATAATTCATTTTCTAGCAAAAACCCCCAATTTGGTTCATCCATGAACCCTAAATTCAAAAAGAAAGATAAAAACTAAATTAGGGGAATTTAATACCTCAACAAACAATAGGTTAATGCTTAGACTTAAGTTGGAAAATTCTTCTTCCTTTCTTTTCTCTAGCAATTTCGGCCACCACCACAAAACCCGCAAGCCCTAGCTTTTCAATTCTTGAATGGAGATTATTTGATGGTGATGATTATTATTATGATTTTTATTCTTGGATTGAAAGAATTAGTCTTTGATTTTGGAAGAATTGAGATGAAGTTGCATAGAGGAATGATGATGAACAAGAGTAAAAATGTGAGAAGTGGAAAAAGGAAATGGCTGCACTTCCTATGAGTGTCACGCCCTTGACTAACTTTTGTGGATATTTGCTATCCGTTAAAGTTTCAACTAAATTAACCCCATATCCAAAAATAAAATACTAGGAAACTAATTTAAAGTCAAAACTATAAAAAGAGGTTAATTTATTTATCTTAAAATTATTGGGGTGTTACAAAAAGTTAGGTAAAACATGCAGTAACTATCTTAGGTAACGTATGGGAGATTATGTAAAATTCAGGGGGAGGTTATGTAAAATTCAGAGGCTATGTATGTTTATAAATTCAAAGGTTTAGTTTATAAATTTTGTTAACCTTGACAATAACCTAAGCTTAGGTAAAGTGTACCATACATATATTTTCCTTTTCTATTTATTATAAGGATAAAGGCATGGGAGTGTAACCAACTATGACCAAAAGGCTATGTAATGTACCCATCTACTCGACTTGCTATCTAGTGTAACCAACTTTGTTTTTTGGGTTATGCAATGTAAGCAACATGCTACAATAGGTTTCCATCCGGTTATACACATATGTGACCATAGTTGTTTCGCCGGATTAAATGGAGATGCACCGGAAAAATTAAAAATTACAATAACTTTATTGTTTCTTCGAATTAAGACTTGAAACTACTACCAATCAACTCAAAAGTTTATCCCGCACAAACCCTGACCAAAGTTTTTCAGATCCAACACTCGCCGGAAAAAATGGTGATTCGCCGGAAAATTTAAAATCGCGATAACTTTGTTGTTTTTTCGAATTAAGACTTGAAACTACCACCAATCGACTCAAAAATTGATCCCGCACAAACCTTGACCAAAAGTTTTCGAATCCAACACTCGCCGGAAAAAATGGTGATTCGCTGGAAAAAATACCAATGGTGTAATTTGTCTTCGTTTTACATTTAGATAGCTGGTGTTTGATCTTTCAAGCTTTAGATAATTGGTGTTTACATTTAGATAACTGAGTCAACAAAATTCTGTAGATCCTATCTTCATTAAATGTAAAGTTTTGATGGCCGTTGTTCTCTTTGTATAACGCTGGATGTTCACTTATTATCTGTAGGTTTAGATTGGTTGTATAAAATAAAATGGTATGTGTAAAATGTAGCATATGTTTTTCTATCAAATCCACCTTTTATTTATATAAGTATAAGATACATTGGTGTGTTCTTGTTTCAGGGATGAAATAATACTACCAAACAGAAAATAAAAATGAAAGTAGCAGATTTTTTAATAAAAAAGAAATAAAAATTAAAGTGGTAATTGGTAACTTGATGACTAACAGGTTGCTTACATTGCATAATCTAAAAAACATAGTTGGTTACACTAGATAGCAAGTCGAGTAAATAGGTACATTACATAGCCTTTTGGTTATAGTTGGTTACATTTCCATGCTTTTATCTATTTATTATACTATATAGAATTTATATAAGAGGACAAAATGGGTAAGGTAATGCTTTCACGGAAGAAAGACTGGGTAATTCACCACCACCAAGAACAACCACAAACAAACAAAACAAAAAAAAAAAAAATAGAGGAAGAAAGAGTAGTAGCATTAGAAGCAAAGGAAAGGAGTTATTAGGGTTTTAAATTAAAAATAAAATGGCAGGTATCCTCCAATCTGTTAATTCTTCTTCATCGTTGTTCATTCCGCCCGCCACCACTAGTTGTTCAACCCGCCTCATGCTTCTTACCTCATCCAACCTCCTTCACTTCTCCTCCAATTCACCTCGTCATTCCCGCCGCTTCTCATCAATCGTCGCAACCGTCTCATCTACTCCTACTGCTCCGTAAGTATTTCAGCCTTATTAGGCTTTTGAAGTCAAATTTCAGTTCTTTTACAGATTATAGCTATTAATTATTAATAATTTTATTTAATATTGTATATGCTGCTGGGCTTGGGGTATTTTAGGACACCAGAGAAAGCAATTACTCCTGAAAAAACAGCCAAGTGAGCTTTATTACTGTATTATTATTATTATATATGTATATTTCATATGATGATATATATTCGTTTATCTGACGAAATGAATGTTTTAATGTTGCGAGTGTGTGAAGATGGTCGTTTAGGTTCATAAAATCGTTTGCGATGGGTGAGTTGGAAGCTAGGAAGTTGAAGTTTAATAATACCGGAACCGAGTCTCTGCTGATGGGCATTTTGGTTGAGGGTTAGTCACACATATATATACATTTCCCTTCCACTTTTTACTAACATTTATACATGCTCCTTAGAATTTGCTATCATGTAATCAACTTTATGTTCAAATATTCTGATATACATAAAATTATGAGCCGTCTGGTTTCTAGATATTCATGTTTAAACGTTCTATCAATCGTACCAAAAGATAAAACTTTCACGACTCATGGAAACAGAAAGGTAGGTTTAGCAGAGTTACAATGATCCTTGTGGGTTTGGACAGCTTCTAATAATTCTGAAAAAAAAAGCTTTTTAGAGTTACTTAGTCGAACTCTTTTAAAACCTTGAGGTGACTTTTTGCCTTTTACGGACAAATGTGTTTGTTTTTGACAAGCTTTCTTTTTCTATGAATCTCAATATTGGAAATAAGAAACTTAAAGTAGATGCAACTTCATTGTAACTTGATTGTGTGATACCCATTGTTCTGGTAGAATCGTGGCTATATTAATGCTAAACTGTTTAGAGTCAATTTCTTACATTCGATAAATGTGTTCTTAATTAACACCCACTTGGCACTTGTAGTCTTTGTTTATGGTTTTATCATTACAACAAGGTGGAGTTTGGTTGATTTGTATGCTAATGAAGGAATTTGTACTATACCTGAGTACCTGACAGTAGTGTTTGATTGACGGGTATGGATTAGAATCGGGAATGGAACCCATGAATTTGATAAGTTCTTTTTTATCTCGCCAAGGGGGTTGGGTATCGAAAATTCATGCCTAGGTCGTTTTTTGCCTTTTCATATTTTCTTACAGATCCAGCAATGTTTATTGTCGACTCATAATTTTCACTTATCATCTACAATGATTCATATCTGCTCTTATTCTGATTCCATCCTACCATCAAAGCTCATACTCACATTGATTCATAAATGCAAGCCAAATACCACATGATAGAGTTTTGCATCCTTGCTTTGCGGAAGTCGTTCCAAAACTAAGCTTTCTTTAATGGTATCATTCTAAACATCTGCTGATTTGTAAATAATTTCAGGAACTAGTTTGGCTGCTAAGTTATTAAGAGAAAGTGGTGTAACTCTTTTCAAAGTGCGAGAAGAAACTGTAAAAATACTTGGAAAATCGGACATGTATATTTTCAGCCCAGAGCACCCACCATTGACTGAACCAGCTCAAAAGGCCATTGATTGGGCAATTAATGAGAAATTAAAGTCAGGTAAGACTTTCATATAACTGTATTGGAGCAGTGGTATTCTTTTTTATATCTATGTATATTCTAACTTGTAAGATTTGGTTGTTGGTGGCCTGCTTGTTGTCCCTATGTGTCATTCTTCCAGCACTTAGTATTTTGAACATACAAAACATAGTTATTCACTTTTAATATATAAACACCATTTTAAGAATGGAATATACAGGTAAATGCTTGCTTACTTTTTTCTAAAGTACCAAGTATTATACGTAGTTGGTGAAAGTGAGTGCTCGAGATTGACTCATTAAATGCCTAAGTCAAGTTGAGTCTAAAGGAGTGTAACTTGAGTCTTACTCAGTAAACATGCTCTAGCCTTACCTTAGATCTTGAACTCTATTAAGCCAGTGAGGAGCTTGTATGTACACGTTAGATTATATTATGTTGTATGTGTGTATATGTCTCTTAAATATCTGAATCTGAACAAAAGTTGGATGTTAGATAAGATGGAATTATGTATCTATGTGCTTCCTTTCGTATGTGAGAACTGAGCTTTGAATCCGTGCCACTTCACCTTCTTGACCCCCCAAAGCCAACCCCCCTACTTCCATGTCATTTCCCATGTGAGTTCTGCGTATGCAGTTGCCCCTATGTATACATGTTTATCTGATAAAAAAAAATATATTAGTTTGAAATTCGAGCCAAACACCGTAAAATCCAACGAACTGAGTCCGAGTTTTATTATAGTGTAGTCAATATGTACTTATCATATTGATGAGTACATATTTGTTCTTGGTTGATCTGGGCTATAAGTCTCAGCAAAGGGGCTATTTGTGGTTCTGTATTTGATGAGTTGTTGGCTTGCTGAATCGATTCTGGGAATGATTTAGTAGCTTACTGAATCAATATTGATGAATTATGGTGTAGTACTTATCATAGTTATCAAAAGCGAAGGCGATCTCAAAGCGCAAAGGCCCCAAATGAGGTGAAGGCGAGAGGCGCAAAGAAAGCGCACGCCCGAAGAAAAAAAGGCGCACTAAGTGAAAAAAAATATAAAATTTTTATATATAATGAGATATTGTAGACTTATAGTAAAAGAAGGCAAATGTCATTAATAAAATCAAATGTCATTGAGAAAAGCATAAATTTTTTGCCTAAAAACTTCAAATTATGTTGTTTTTGTTTTTTTTTTTAAATAGCAGAAAAAACTTTATTAATCGTGACAAAATTATAACCTGTTATAATTTGAATATAAATAAATAATAAATTTTATAAGTTATAACAAATTTATTATATAGATAATAAATTTTATAATTTTATATAACTTTTTATATATAACTAAATACTAATAAGAATTTGTTTATAGTAAATAATATTTATGGATAATGAAAAACTATAGTAAAAGATAACAAATGTCATTCATAAAACTAAATTGTTCAAACATCATTTAAATTTTTATATATAAAAATAATATTGTGTTGAAATTATTAAACTACTATATAGACATATACAGTATAAAAAAAATAACTGGTGGTCCTATAATACAAAGAGTGCAGCGTCCTCTCTTCAGTCGTCACTCTCTTTCTCTCCCTCCCACCGTTTCAATAAAAAGACATCTCTCCATTCTTTTGTTACAGTAACCGGAATACTTCGCCGGAAAACTAGAAAAGAAAAATCGAAGACACTATTTGAAGGAAACGTGCAGGAAACATTAGATCTAGGCACGATTTGGCCGGATCTTGAATGATTTGGTCGATGCTTGACCCTTGACCAATTTGACCGTCGTTGACCACCACAGTTGACCGTCGTTGACCGCCTTCTTTCATTAACGACTGGGCCTAGAGTTGCAGGCGCCGGAGCTCCGCCTCGCCTGCGCCTTGCGCCTAGGCGCAACAGGCGATCGCTTTTGACAACTATGGTACTTATTAACTGTTAAGTGTAAATATTTTTTGGTAATTAATATAAATTACCATTTGCACTATATATGTACTCATCATATGTTTTAAGTAACGAACATCCCATACAGAAACTGTATCTTGATCATATATATAGAGTACATTGATATTTTAGGTAAACCCATATTGAACCCTAAGCTTGGCTATACATTTGGATTCAACCCACCATACTAAATAAATCATTAACAGTCCAAGTGGAAGACTCTTGAACGAGGTAGGCCTGTAGCCCTGTAGTTTGTGGATGACAATGTCGGAGAGCAGCTGTCATATAGAAGCAGTAGCAAAAGAAATGTCAGACCAGGATCTAGCCCTTGGCCCCATATTAGGGATGCAGTCTATCAATGAGGCCGAGACTAGGCCGCGGCAACAAAAACTAAGACCAGTCCAAATACGGAGCTTGGATCTGAAAGGAGCCTAAAGAAGGACCGGGCCTAAACTAGGGTTGCCTGGACATGGAGCAGGGCCATTGTAATGGCAGAAATTAGATTTCAAGATTAAAAAGTTACGGTTGAATACAAAGTGATCAACATCATAAGAGACAAGGTACGGCATCACGATGGCAAAGAGCGAAGGTAGAGGATTGTGGCAGCAAATCTTATGAAGAAAAAAAAAAGAACGCTTGTGGCTGGAATCTGGGTTCTATGCCTAGTGCATAATTGGCAGTATAATATAATGGTGACAAAGAGCAACAACATGTGGATCAACATGGGAGATGTGGTCGATTTTTATTATTAGCTTTGAGTTCCTCTTCACTTGATGAGAAATAATCGAGGTTGAGTTATTAGCTTTGACTGCAGCCATCAGTTCGGTGGCAGTCCCTCGGTAATTGGATGTTTAGTTATTAAGGATGCCAAAAGTTGAGTACTTTTTTCCCTTGTTGCTCATTATGGTGTTGCATTTATTGCTGAATCTGTTGTTGTGGCTACATCATTGGATGAGCTGAAGTAGCGCATTGTTATTATTGAATTGATAACCAAAGAGAATCTAAAACTAATTTGGTGATTGAAAAGTAACCCAAGTAATCTTGTTAAGAGTGTCTTGTACACTACCTTGTTTGGCGAGAAAAACTGAAATTGGTGAACAGTACAGAATCAGATGAACGATAGCGGTTTCTAAAAAGTAAAATTGATGATCAGTCGGTATCATTTTTTCAAAGAAAATGAAGACAAAAAGTAGCAAACAAATCTAGAATCTATCTTGCAATATGGAGAGATCCAATTCAAGAAGAAGCTAGTTCTTAATTGTGATCTATTGATTATGGACAAATTATACCATGAGGATTCGTTGAGCTCTGATACTATATTGACAGTTGAAGGGTTTTGTCCTCAGTCACACGAACAGGCTCAGCTACTGGAAAATTTAATTATAATTTATGGAGTTAGTTGGTAACCTGATATCAGTACTTATAGTGAAAAATAAAGCTATAGGAATCCTTACATAACTTGGATATCCTAATACTAACTCATATTGGGAAACTCCTAAATAATCTTGTAAGTGTTGTAACTAGTTATAATTCTAGATTATAAAGCTAAATAAAGAGGAACTTAAAATATATAAGCAGATAAGTTTCTTATGAGTAAAATTCTAATTCCAGGTCGTAATTTGTGTAACTCCTGCATCAGACAACATTATCAATGAGCGGTCTGGAGAATACAGGCAAAAATGTTGATAGAAATGTAGAGAAGCTCCACTAGGTGATTAGATAGACGAGCATGAATAGTGATTCCACTTCACTGTGTGATGCTATTTGTTTAGTTTCCTTCAGAGAAATGTAATCCTCTTAAATTTGTGCTTTACCAAGCCATTTATATATATATATATATATATATATATATTTTGACTCTCGTCTGGGATTACGTCATTCATTTCTCTAATTCCTAAAAGTGTCCTTTTTGTAATATTTACAGGGGAAATGGGAGAAGTGACAACATCCCACTTGCTTCTGGGAATCTGGGCACAAAAGGAATCAGCTGGTTACAAGATAATGGCTACACTTGGTTTTAATGATGATAAAGCTAACGAGCTTGCCAAATCAGTAAGTTCAAAGATAACCTTTGCTACTTCTAGAACGAAAAAAAAAAAATTTGAGCTGGTACATTGGATGGGTTGGGTAGCAGGTCAGGTTGTTTAATTTATGTTCGGGTCAGGCGGGACAGGTTACCTGTTTATTAATACTTCGGGTGTCTCATAGGATTACAAGAATCACATTATTCAGTAATAGTTTTTAATCTGAACAAAATTTGCCTATGTACTGAATAGTCTTTTTATATTTATTCAGTAACAGTATAATTATTTATAATATTTTTCTATTCAGATGGACAAGGAAATTATTTTGAGCTACAAGAGGGGGCTTTAGAACGATATACATTTTCCTGCTTCACCGCTCTGGTTGTTGGCTGCTCAGGATGGCTTGTTGACAGATTAAGCCGTGAACAAAGTGAAGTTATTAATTAAAGAGACCAAAGTCTGCAAACCTTATACATGTGGCCGTATGTTCTTAAGCATGACCATGGTATTCCTTTCTAGTGCAATTTAGTTTGTGTTGTAAAAGGAAAAAGAAAACTCTAAAGGATGGTCATTCAATTTGTTAGGATAAAAACTATCCTTTTTATTTTGCCGACCCAAGTTTGTAACAAGTTCATTTCAAATTTGTATGACCTCATCTTTGGGCCCTGGCCACTAGTCTTTTATGATGATGGCCGAACACTTTTTATCAAGTTTTTGGGTCAACCGGTCTGGGCCACCGTGGTATTTTGGTATTCAATCATGTCGGTTGTGCTCATGGTCCACATTCATCTTTAGAGTGACATCTGATGCAATGTATGTGCTCCAAATAAGTGATGTTTATGGGAGTGAAACGGGTTATGAAACTGGATGTGAATGAGTCACATTCAACTCTCAATTGGAACAGTTGAACCACTTCCGATTTCCTAGTGTTGGCCAAGTGAGGGTCAATATACGTTCACCAAGTGTCACATGCGTTGGCCACTCCAGTGTGATGTGTGCCACCTTTAGTTGGTTCAAGGTCAAGGGAACAATATGATTATAACATTAGGAAAATTTCATATAAAGGTAAAATAGAAAACAATTATGTAACTTGTATAAAAAAGAATTCAACCTTTGCTTTCATAATTTTATGAATTATCTTGGAACGCAATGATGTTAACGAGGTTATGACAATAAGCTCAACTAATGACATTGCCTGAGAGGTATTGGGATGACTTATTGGTAGCATATAATTATATATTACGTATAACTATAAGGATTTTGAGCTGAGTAAAGTTGATTTGTAAGAATGTAAAGTGAAGGAGGCATGAGGGTGCACGTGCACAAGGTTTAAAAAAAGTTTAGAAGAAGGCAGTGAGGCTGGTGCTGGTTGAATTGTGGGTTGGGGTAATTTGGGACCATTTCTTTTGTTTAAGGGAATGTCAAAGCAGCGCACCCCCTTGAACCGACCAACTAATTATGCATTGTCTCTTGCTTTCTTCATGCCTTATTTCAAACACCACATTCCAATTATAAAAAGCTAACATGTTAATTTGAAGTAGCAAACTGGTCAGGTTACTTTCTATTTAGCTACTATTATATGCTAAACATTTGTTGGTAATTCATCTGGAAAGACCTATTAAAAGATTCACGATTCATGCTATTAATCATTGCAGGATAAAAGGCCACAAATTATCATTGCAGGATAAAAGGGTCACAAATTTAATCTCGGAAAATTCACTTTGGTAACTTGACATGTATGATTATACTAGTGTGTGGTCAGTAGTCAAAAATATGTTGGAGACCAATTATTAGACCTTTATTCGTTCGAATATGATTTCTTGAGTCTGTATGAACTAACATTTTCAATCCAAGCTCCGAAAAACAATGAAAACGTATATATAAACGACAACCTTACTTCTTGGAAGGGATAATTGTGCTCGTCTGCAGCAAAATGATGAAGGTTCTGTTTAAAAGCAAAGCTATGAACTCGAATTTAGCACGTTGAGTTGCATACGTTTATTTTGGATAAGAACGAAGTATTTCACATCTTTACGATTACAAAGAAGATAATAAAACAAACACAACTTTAATTAATGCATAATTAGGTAGGTAAGGATAATAACTTGAACAAAAGCTTCTGTCACCTTTGAAAGATTCATTTTAGACTTCCACAGGGACGAGACTTGAGTGTCGAGGTGATAGATGATGATGTACATATATGTGAGTTGAAGGTAATTTAACACTTGATCTTAATTTAATAGTCTACTAGCGTCAAAAATTTATTTTAATTCCCTATAAAGATAGATTAATTAGTAAACCCGTGCTAACATTGAAAATCAGGTACAAAATCAAAACACATTTGCTTTTAAGAGTCGTGTGTGTGTATATCCCAAACTAAACTTTTTTATTGAAAATCAGGTACAAAATCACTTTGATTATATATGAAATTCATATGCCAAAATTACATATGTATAGTAACATAAAGTAAGTGGTGAGTCTTTTCATATGAAAGAAACCTCACACGCATCTACAATATTTTTGACACCTTTGTTTACCTAAACAAGGGACCAAACTAATGCTAACCACATTTTGTTCAATCTCCATGTCATCTCCAAATCAATTTAGATTAGGAGTTGTCCCACCGAAATTTGAAGACATCTCTATTTGTGCGTTCATTTGACCCTTTTGTTCTTTGTCTTTTAATAGAAAGTTAACACCACAATGTCAAAATTTTCAGATATGAAAAGATTACAAGTCGAATATCATGCTTTTCTAATAGACAATGTGACTTTGGAACATTGTTATCACATCACTACTTAACACAGTTATCAAATATTTTAGAAAATATGTTAATTAGATTGCAGACCTTCTGTAATTATTACATTACATTATTGAAACAAGTTCAGTCGGCCTACGTATTTTAAAAAAACTTTAGTTACATGTTAGCGTAATTTAAATTAACGTGACAATGATATGATGCCAAAAACATCATTTTTTAGAGCAGCCTAAGATACCAAAAACATAATAGTGTTTAATTATTATAAACATCGCATCGGTCAAAAAATGATATTATTTGCTTTTTGATCATTTATAAAAATAGATACATTTTTTATTTATTTAATGTAGTATTTGACATGGTAATTATGTCGTTTTGCTTTCGATAATTTGAGTTTATACACGTACTAGATAATCAACCCGGGTTCAACACGTACCGTTTAATTAAATTTTCGAACCAAAAACCATGCATAATTGTGTATGTAATTTATTGTCGATACATTATAACTTTGATATGAAGATAATAACATATTTGTAAAGATAAACATTAATATATAAATCTATTTGGATGATGAAGAAGTAAAATTAACTGTTGTAAATCAATGTTAGATATAGATATAAAAGAAAAAAGTTAGAATACGTTCGATTAATTACAAAAAATTTAAGGCTTGAAAAATAATATGAGAAAAAGGGAGATGACATAAAGCCTAACATAAAAAATAGTTTTTGGAAAAAGAAAATAAATATTATGACATTCTATAAAATAAATTAGGAAAAAATGTTGGCATGTCAGGAAAAACTCCTATAAACAATTTTGTTTTATTTATATAAGAGAGATTCTTAATTTGAAAAAAAAAGCTCATTTCAATTCTCCAACCTAATCAAATTATTCAACCTCATTTCAACTCTTTAACCTTTTTTTCAACATTTTTTAGTGACACATCACTCTCAAGTCCCAACTTTTTTTTTCAAATATTCATAATTTATCCTCACCGCTGCAATAGCCGAATCCCTCGCCAACTCGTCATCTCTCCCCTCATCTCACTGCACACTCCCTCACCCCTAAGCTAAACAACTAATCAATGAGTAATTTTTCTATATATCTTTTCAAGCTAGTTACTCCTAGCAAACAATGTATAAAGTTTATCGTAACCCTCTTCCAAATAATTATTTCAATATATTGAATTACCGACTTTTAATTAACCTTTTTCAGCTTAATAATCATACCATAACCTTTTTTTGACAAAAATATCAATGAGAAAATATAGGAAATGGAGCATAGATATTTTGTTGATAATAACACTATGATAAATGGGTGATGGCATAAATCCATTATCATAAGTACAGGCAGTACATGACACAACCAATTGGACATAATTTGGGTGCATCATCTTGTCTATTAATGGACTAAATTGGTCTAAATGCAAAAATAGATCACACTTGTGTTGTATCTCACTGACATGTTCCTTGATGTAATCTTATGTAAGACCTCGTCCCAGGTAAACAAAAGAAGGGAAAGTTTGATCATTAAAAGTTCCGTGAGTACCTGAATCCTAATACATCCTTTCGTGGTTTTAAGTTATGATTAATTAGAAGATATTACGATTATATATTATAGATGATTAACTCGGTTATTTGATCAACACTTCTATACTTCTATCGAATTACAAGGTTCATTTTACCTAAAATGTCTCTCACCATTCAACACACTAACCACCTAACATATATTGTCTACCAAAAATACTATATATGAAATAATTTACAACCTCTATCTCTCAACTTTTAAAATAACTTAATTACATGTTTTACATCAAATATTTTTACACCAATAACCTATACTAATCGTTGTCACTGCCACCGGTCGCGCCTCCACTATGCGCTGCCGCTACCATCATCAGTGGCGGCTTAAGGTTTTTAGAGGCCTCAAACGAGATTAATTTTGGGGGCCTAGTTCATTACCATATAAACTAAAGTAAAAAAAAGTAGCTCGTCTTTTGTTATTGAACTACAAGTAATAAAAAAATATGCAGATGTTAATACAAAAATCAAAAAGGCGTTACTGCAATGCAAATTATATAATGATACTTAATCCAAAATTCAAACACTAAGTCTAATATACAAGATTTTGAGGGCTTGAAAATTTGGGGGCCTAAAGCGATCGCCTAGTCCAATAGTAATGTTGAGCCACCTCTGACCATCATCGTCTTCGCATTGTACGAACCTTAATTTAGTTTATATATATATAAATATATACAAAAACGGTAACAAGAGGTTTTTTTTTTTTTTTACTTTCAGCTATCAAAACCACGTACTTTTCTTGAAAAATATAATTATCTTTTTTTTGCATTTTACAAAATTGTTGATTATACAATGTTAAGTTAGATACCACGGTTCTTGTCCATTAAAGGGAGTTACAACAAGGTAAAATCAACAAAGAAAGAGATATTTGTTTTGATGCACTCGTATAGTTGTGAAATCAAGAAAAGGAGGCAAATTTTGAGTCTCCAAGAGTTCTTGAAATTCCTCTTTTTGGTGAATTGATTCAGTATAAGATCTTACAATATCCCATTGCCTACGCCTTCTTTCACCTTTTTCAAGCATTTGTGCTTTGTTTCCATTCATTGATCAAATTATTTACGGTATCTACTGTTAGTACACTTAGCTGTGTACTTGTGTTATCATTATATGCTAATTAAGTAACATACGAAGGTAATCAATCTTGCAAAACTATAATATTTGTATATGTTGGAAAATAAAAGAAGATAATTCTCCTCCGTCTTTATGCAAGCTTTAGGAATCAGTCTTTTTGCAAAAAAAATTTTCTCGTATTGATGTGACTCAATATATACATATTTTTCATATTATTTTAAGCTATTTATGCTATGTTTTATAATTGTACCTCTATTTTGATACTTTATGGTATGTACGAGTGATTTCAGGTCCATAACAAGTTCTATGGATGAAGCTAAATACGGGCATAAGATGAGCTTATAGATGAATCCTGATGAATTCCGAAGATGTTAAGATGAAGACAATTAAAGTCTCAAAGCCTAACTACCGTTACAAATTGGTAATGGCCGTTAAGAAGATTAAGGGGGGTTATAGTGCTCTGTAACGATTTATTACGTTACAAATTGTAAATTTAAGACTTGAAATTACAAATTGCGTACAATTCAAATCTTATAATTTTATCTCCAACCATACAAAGATCCTTACATATCTTTTTACCTCTACTAAAAACAAAAATATATTAGATTAGTACAAATAAGGGCAAAAAATCCTTAGTTTTAGACAAGATTCAACAGCAAAGGACAACTACTATTTAAGGACACCTAAGGGCACCTCATTGGAGATAACCTTAGTTTGTCGTCTTACCCAAGCTTTGTTTGTTTTTGTCGCTTTCTGATGGAAAAGTTCATTAATTGTATTAAAAATTCATCCAATATTAAAAAAGATTGGCTATTTAGTATGAAAGTTCACTCTATGAAGATATCGAGACCTTGCTTGATTCTTGATATTAGGACAAAAAAGATACGGTACGGCAATGATCATTCAGATTCATGGAATGTAAGACCCTTTTGGTTTGTTGCAGTCAATCTCACGATATGCCTAACTGGCTGTTACGGCGTCTACTCGTCTCCGCGATTTGTGTACTTTTTTTCCCCGTGAAATCTTGTGAACGCGATATTTCCTTTTCACAAGATCAATTCATCTTATCTTTATAGGATATAAAGTTTTAAAATGTGTGTCTTTCTATAGTATAGACATATAAAGTTTGGTTTTCGTTTGATCAATGAATACAACGTGTTTGGCAAAGGGCAAAGGCGATGTTAGCATACCATATCATATATCATTGCGTTTTTCAACTAATTAAAACCGACAACTTACGTATCAAAATGTATCATCGTTTTAATTCACACGTTTGTAAAGAAAACCCGAACACCTTTAATTTTCCAAAAGTGATCTCTTTGTTTCAAATTTATTTTCTTTCCATTTAAGTATGTACTAACATTATTGTTAACTTACAAATCTTACCTATTAAAAATATTTAGCTGGTAAATATCAAATGTTATCAAAAACACGATATAGTGATTGCACTTTTTTGAAGTGTGTAATTTTTGTGTGGAGATAATAATTTTAGAACGGGTGATTTTTAACTTTTTTTCACAAGATTTGTATACATATTCATTCCACAATTGCTTCCTTTTTTACATAACTAGGTATTTTCTTCCATTTACAAGTAACATAACACGATACAAATTTGAAATGTAACTTCCAAAGTTTCCCAAACCAACTTTTAATTTGTTAACAAAAATTCCAATTACTAGTACATTTTCTATCTTTTACTGACAGTCCAATAAGTTTGGACACGTATGTCTACGGTACGTTTTGTGTGGTCACATGTATAAAACACACTTAGTAAGAAAGGGATATATATATATATATATATATATATAATATTGAGAAATGTAAGAAGGTTGCCTTTCATTTGACCAACATGATGCCTAAGGATTGGGGGGCAATTTTGGGCAAGTGGTAAAAGATTAATGTAAAGATTAAAAACCTTATTATTAGAGGATGCCAAGGACTTAACAGCCCCTCAACTTTATAATATTCACAGACCGGCCTCAATTATTCTGTCCACAATAAGTAACCCCTTCTTTTTAATCCAAATTGGTAAATGATGATCTCCAAAGCACACTCCCACGAGTCCACCACATTATCTACAAAAATGTAAGTTACTGTTAGTACCTAGTACTTTGGCTTATTTGTATTTATACGTTTAAAACACAAAACAATATTTATAACTTTATAAGGTACCCATGATTTAATTTAAGTAGGCTTCTATTCTAGCTAGTAGTATGGGGAAGAACGATCAGTTTATAGGTTGTGAATTCAAATTCTATTAAAACAACCTCTATAAAAAAGTTAGATGGGTATAAATGATGTAAACTAAAGTAACTCATTATACCCTAAAAAGAGTATTGCGATTAACTGTACATGCGTATAACTTTTTGTTATATAGTAAATTGATTAAAATGATACCAATTTATAAGTTGTGAGTTCAAATTTTATTTAAACGATCTTTATAAAGATTAGATGGGTATATAACTGTATAAATTTTGGTTTTTCATTATATATCTATATGATTTAAGCTAATCAACTTTCTTTTACAAGTGTACAATTATGCATTATGTCTTTTGATCTCACACGGTCGCACCAATTTATTCTCATTGGTTGCACTATTTTATGTAAGTTGACTAGAACAAATTAATGATCACGGTTTTTTGATAGGATAACATTTACTAAACCATTAAAAAATTTAATGATTAGAGAAATAGCACTATAAGTAAAGTTTAACAAAAGGCGAGAATGTGTAGAGGATGAATTATTTTGTGTAGGTTTTTGAGGGCATGGATGATGATGACGACGATGATGAGGACCATGAATACTATTTTTGGAAGGTTGTTAGTCAAAAGTCAATCTTCAGTGCCAATTGGCTGCTAAAAAATGCAAGACTCTCCCCCATTTTGAGGCAGATCTAAGTTTTAGGTTCAACTATATTTAAGCTATTAGACTATTTGTAACACTATTTGTAAGGGTGGGTGATAGGGATCGGTGAAACATAAGATGGAGAAAGGTGAACGGTTATTGGGGGTCGGTGAAATAGTGAGGTGAAGGGGGTGGGTGATAAGGACTATATATGAAGGTACTTTGAAAGCTGAAGAACATGAATGAGATCATGGTTGTATATATATGTATAAGCAGTTGAAGAAGAAAGACCTTTTAGTAAGTTTTTACACTATCACTTTTTATATTTTGATTTGTGCACAGACTACAATACTCCCCACCTACTCTTTATAATAATGTCATTTAAAGTATATTTTTATAAGTATTTACGACTAAAGTCGGTTTTATAACTGAATTGTGTTTGGGTAATGTTTTTTTAATTACCCCCCCCCCCCCTAAAATTAATATAAATAAATTTTATTTTATATATTGAAGAAATATATTACTTTTAGTTTAAATATATTATGTTTTTAATTAAATAAAAGTGGGGTTCAAATAGTAGGTGAATGGTTAAGGGGAAAAAGAAAGAGTGAAAGAGATGAGAAAGTGATGCTGATGTGGCATGAAAAAGTGTCGGTGAACGGTTACGAATGGTCTAAAGGTTAGGTGAAAAGGATGAAAGTGAAATGATATGGCAAATGACTTGAAGGTGAAAGCTTTAAAGTTAATAGGTGAAACTTATAGGTGAAGATGGGGTTGGCTAAGCATTTCACCAAGCGAAAGTCTGCCACTTTTTTGTTTTTTTCATAACCATTGGTTGCAATGTGGGGTTAATAGGAAATATATATTAATATAAAATGTATTATGTTTTTAAATAAATAAAGATGGGGTCCAAATGAAAGGTGAATGGTTAAGGGAAAAAAAAAAGGTGAAAGATATGAGATGGTGAAACTGACGTGACATGAAAAAGTGTAGGTAAAGAAAGTGAATGGTTACGAATGGTCTTATAGTGATAACCGAGAGTTTTTTATTCTGTGGTTTTTTCTTAAAGGTTAAACAGTTCGAAGGGCTTTAACAATGCTATACTCATTTACACATAGGAAAACAAACCATTTAAGATGTTGTGAGGATTCAAATTCGACATGGACGTACAAAGTTAGGGGTGTTAGCCACATTTTATAGTTCGAACTTCCCTTCAAGGTATTCTGATGACTAATGGTTACCATCGACTGGCCCAACCCAATCGAAAGGAGTCAAGTCCTGTTAGTCTCACGATCCGGAGAAAACCTATCAATCCCGCCCGCCTGTAAACTTAATGACATATTAATGGTAAAATCCAATGTTTGATAAAATCTGAACATAAGTCTCCTCAAACATAAGCCCTCTTTGCAAAACTTCCCTTCTTAATTGCCCTCATTTCTTGAAGTGAAATGATATAGTTTGGTTTTTTAGAAAAATTGAACATGCCAAAAACATATTCATATGATGCATGATGATAGATCACCGGGTTCTTAAAATTTATAAGTTCCAATATTAAATATGTCCAAAAAATAAAACGCATAGTCTTCAACGACTTATGAACAACGGGTGACGGTGACTAACGGGACTTGAATTGTCAAACACACAAATACATCAAAGTTGCATTTTCTTTTTGTTAATGTATCGGAACATGAAAACTATCATTATCATTTACTCGTAAGCAGGGGCATTACTTCAACAGAGTAAGTCGATGTCAAGTTGTCAACCTTTGAATCCTTTTAAAAAGTAATTATAAAAAATAATAGACATTTGAACCGTTACACAAAAACGAAAAACAATTCTTGTTCTCCATTTCGATTTTCCCTCTCATAACATTTCTCTAATACCGTCTGCATTATAAAAAAACATTAAGCCATCTTCTTTGTATACAAACAGCTTTCAAAACTAATATTCATAAAATATGTCTAGTTTTGCTAATTACCAGAATCACCTAAATTATCAAATCAGAAAATCTCATGAATTGAAACAAAATCACCGTCGACTATTAATTTACGTTTTAATCATATTCCTTAAATATATTAATCCTACATTTAAGTCAAAAATGACAACCAAGAGACACGAGGGGAATGATAAAAAAAAAAAAAAACACTAAAATAGTAAAATAGAAATGATTCTTTGACTTAAAAAAGAAATAAATTGACACTCTCACATTGCATGTGGCTTTCATAGTTTGAAAGCATCAGGCAATATAATGCTATCTCTTCCTCCCACACTTCCCATGACCCCATAAATCCATCATCTCTCATTTCATTTCTCCCCATATAAATTCCAATTCCCTTTCTCTTTCACAATTTAATTCATTCACGCCCATCATCATTTCCATACATTCATTCTTATTTCCCCTTACACATTTATTTCCTTTTAACTAACTCGATACCACGAACAAAAAAAACTCATCCGATATTATCTACTTATATATACTGTACAATATTTTGGTCGAAGGATCTAAGCTATAGTTTTGTAACATATATATTCTAATAACATTACAAAATATGGGTATAGAAACATGGCTAACCAAAGTAAAGAAATCCATATCACATAGCTTTGATTCCATTCACGGTCATCATGTACCGCCAAACGGAAAACCGGTGATCAAGAAATCGAGGGTAGGAGTGTTAGCATTCGAGATCTCAGGAATCATACCAAAGCTCAATTCCATGTGGCAGAGTCTTTCCGATAATAACATGGCTCGTTTACGCAACGAGTCTTTATCTCTAGAAGGCGTCCGAAAAATAGTTTCAACAGACGATGTTTTTCTACTGTCCTTGGCGTGTGCCGAGATGGTTGAAAACTTGAAAGTGGTAGCCAAGATGGTGTCGAGGCTAAGCAAACGCTGTGAAGACTCGAGTTTGAGGTCGTTTGATACGTTTTTTGATGGGTTTGCGAATACTGGTCGCGACCCTCATGGTTGGGTTTTGAGTTGGAAAGAAATGGAGGTTAAAAACAAGAAAATGGAGCGATATGTTACCGCTACGGCTGCACTTCATCGAGAGATCGATGAGTTAACTGTTATAGAAAACGGTTTGAGGAAACTTACACAGTGTAGTACTGATCATCACAAAAAGGAGCATAATTATACAATGAAGCAACAAAAGATACTTGATTTGCAGCATAAACTCGAATGGCAAAAACAAGAAATCAAGTATCTAAAAGAGAAATCTTTATGGAATAGAAGTTTTGATACAATAACTTCATTGCTTGCAAGATCAATCTTTACAATCCTTTCAAGAATCAAACTTGTTTTCAATATTAACCATGGTTTTCCACCATCTCTCCCTCGAAGCCTTTCGGCCTCTGCCACAGTCTACCCATCCGATCACACTACAAATTCTTTCAACTTTGTATCCGGGCCGTTGATCAAAAGCTCAAAACATCAAGAAAACAACCATCTTTCCCATGGGTTTTTCGAGACGAATTCCAAGATTTTCAAACCATCATCAGATACTTTAGGAGCTGCTGCTCTGGCTCTACATTACGCCAATTTGATCATTGTTACAGAAAGGATGATAAGATCACCACAATTGGTAGGTGTAGATGCCAGAGACGATATATACTCGATGTTACCTAATAGCATACGTTCCTCATTAAGACGTCGATTAAAAGGAATCGGGTTTACAGCAACTGATCCAGCTCTTGCAAGTGAATGGAAAGAAGCATTAGGGAAAATACTAGGATGGTTGTCACCATTAGCACATAACATGATGAAATGGCAAAGTGAAAGAAGCTTTGAACATCAGAAGGCAATGCCGAAAACTGGTGTACTTCTTTTGCAAACACTTTTCTTTGCAGATCAACACAAAACTGAGGCTGCAATAACTGAGCTATTAGTTGGTTTAAATTACATTTGGAGGTTTGAAAGAGAGATGAATGCTAGAGCCTTGTTAAGTTGCAACAATTTCAAGAATATGCAAAATTAAAATGCTGCTAGCTAGCTTAATTAATTAATTTCTTTCCCAATTTTGTGTTTTTTTTCTTGTCAAAATTTCATTCTTTTTGGGTGGGTGGGGGTTAGTTGTAATCATGATATAGATTGGTTTTGTAAATTGATTGAGTTGAGCCAAATTCAGATCTTGAAAGATTTGTTTTATATATTGGCTCCCTAAACTGATCTGTATATTAGAATACTGAATTAATATTTGTAGATCTTTCTGTTGAGTTCTAATAATTTTAATAATATATTAATTGTTTAATACAGAGTTTGTTGTTAGCAATCACATGATGAGCCATATATTCTGTTTTTACACAGATCTACATATATACAAACATATTTTCATTAAAGCTACATTGTTTTGTAACTTGATCTACATATATACAAACATATTTTCATTAAAGCTACATTGTTTTGTAACTTTTGAGATATAAGTAATCTGCTTGTTCATTGTTATTGACGAGTGAAAGGTACCGCGCATTGTGTCGGTTATTTAATGGCGACGGCGGTGGTGGATGTGATGGGTGGTGGTGGCGAGTGGAGGTAGAGGCGGTGATGGCAACGACAGCGATGGCAGCGGCGGTAGTGGCGGTGATGGATGGTGGTGGCACACGTTGGCAATTGGTGGCGGTGGCAGCGATTGGTGGTTGGTGGTGGCGGCGAGTAGTGGAAGTAGATTACTATTGAAGTTTAGAATTAATATTGAAACTTAAAATTAAAATTAATATTGAAACTTAAAATTAATGTAATGTGGCTATGATGTATGGTACATCATGCATTAAAATGTGTACAATATTGATACTTAAAATTAATATTGAAATTTTAAGTTTAATGTTGAAAATCAAAAGCAGATTTGCTTTATAATATAAGCATAGATATAGATATAGATTACTAGTACGAGTAATACTTATGATGTTTAATTGGAGTTTATAAGACTTCCAGTTCTTAGGATCAAACTGATTTGGTATAAGTTATAAAGATTGTATGCATTAGAATTTTTTTCTGTTTTCTTTTTTTTTTGGTTTGATAGTATGCATTAAACCACTGGTTCGACTGTTTCTGGTAGGTGTGATTAGTCGACCCATTTGAACCATCGTTTCCAGTCGTAAATTCAATTCAACTAAAACCAGTTTGTAAAAATTAAAGACAGCAACATTAAAAACGAGAAAAGTTTGTAAAAGTTTATATTGTAATGGTTTTGTCAGTATTGGGAAATTTTTAATCACAAAATGAACTGTTGGTTTCTCAACCGTAACATAAGGAGGTAATAAGCTTAGGAAGCATCGACTAACCACTCAAAGTCAGGCACAAACAGGGCTTATATACATTAGTGTTTCCCTCAACTTAACTGGGTTACAGTGGTAATAGTGTTTTGAAGAAATTTGGCTAGATTGTCGTAAACTAATGGGAACAAGAAAGCATGATCCACCAATATACAAGTTTCCAATCACCTTGGCAAGAGTCGCACCTCATATGAGGGATCAATGTGCAAAAATCCAATGCAATATGCACATTGGACACGAGTTCTTCCAAATCCAAAACCTTTTGCCTCTTAAAATCGATAGTTTATGTTCAAGTTTTTAAAGGAGCTCATGCGGAAATTAAAAGTGTTTGGTCATAGCCGAACAAAATCACCAGGGAACTCCTTACAATTGTAACACAGTACAAAAGTAACCAATCATTTACATCTATTATGTTTTCCATTTTCTGATTTTGTTGATCACGGCGATGCAAGTAAAAGTGGATAGAAAAAAAGGTACATAAAACCAGATTACGCCAAAATCCTTACATGAGATCCAAATTTTGGCTCTTGACAATTTATCATTATATAAGTTTGAACTTGAGAAGAAAGGTGCACCTTGATACTGATGAAAGAAGTGATTGATTCTACAACAGCACTGCCAGTTTTAATAGTAAACTAATTACCTAAATTCATACTTGTGCTTCTTATGCTGCTGCATCTGCATTGTGCCATCCCTTTGTACATGGTGGTATGGCCATGAACTCATCAAATTCCTTCACGTGAATATCACAGCATTTCCACTGCATCATATAATAGTTGCATATAAGTTTGTTGAGAAGTAGAAAGGCTATAGTCTTACTCCTTTAGAAACTAGAAAACAAAATATCTTTAAAAACACACATAGGGAAGAAGATAATAGTGTGGCAATGCAAACGCAAAGGCTATAAAGCTCACCCCTCTCAATCGGTCATGGAAGACAGCAGGTCCGGGATGGTAATTACAAGCAGTCTCATGATTATCGATTTCTTTGAAAGTTTGACCACACCCCTTGTTCTTGCAGATCTGAGGCTGGTTTATATCAACAATTTTCTTTGCTGGAGTTTTCACACTTTCCTTCAAACCTGAAGGACCTTCCTCCAAAGTAGATTGAACTTGACATGAGGAATTTGGAATCGTATCTTTCACTTGTGAGCCTACAAAGTGTAACAACAGAATCAGGGACAGTATTATGAGCCATTAAAGTAGTTTTTATTCGACATATAAACAGCAAAAATTTAAAGATGTGGCTGCAGATTTATCAAGGTCTTAATGTAAATCGATACAACTCATAAAATGTCTTCTATATAAGTCAAAATTACAAAGGTGCCTCCAGCTTTGTCAAAATTTTTTATGCAACTCAATACAACTCATGCAAGGAGCGAAATAGTGGTTATTTGAATACCATGGTCAGAGCAAAAGAATCCTTGACGGCACCTTGGGCAAGCTTCTTTAGCTGACATATTAGTTGTCGGAATTGCTGTGTTGACTGATGGCTTTGGAGCAGGAGTAGCCTTAGCTATGACTGGCTTTTCAGTTGTGTGTTTTCCTGTCTTGCAACTTAAATGAAAAAAAAAGAACAGATTAATAAGCAGATATCCCTAACAATGTATTAGGCCACTACATGAACGATATATGTATATACATGTGGAAAAAAAATGTCAACAGTAATCGTATATACATGTATAAAACTAGTCACAAAGAGATCTCTAGCCCAATGGCAGACTCTAGGTTATGGTTTCAAGCCCCAATAGTAATCTGTCTATGCATTGTATGGTGGGTTCAGCAGTTAAAGATGAAAAGAAATAACTCAATAAGAAAGTTAATCTGTCCAGACAGCTTGTAGTAATACTAATTCCAGATGAGCCTTATGACATCATAACCAACAACTTGTAACACTGGCGGATAATGATAAAAATTAAATTCAAAAGTCAAAACACCTATTAAGAAAAGTACGTTGAATACATCTGAGACAACGAGAAAGGGCAACAATCTGATATTCCAAATGTAGCCAATGCAATGAGTTTCGAATAAAAGCCAATCCAAGAACATCTTTATTATTAATAGCCATGATGCACGAGTGTATAAATGAATGTGCTTATTTAAAAGGCCTCGAACTAGGATATAAGTTAGTTAGTCATCGCCTGCACCCTAAAGACTTTGTGAGACTATGAATACAATCGAAATTATCAAAGTTAACAGTAATTCAGGTCTCTACTAAACATTCATTTGACCAGTAAACAAAACCAAGAATCTGTAGTTCAGCGATGCTTAAAGATTAACACAAAAAGAGGGGTCTATGTATGATTAAAGAAAACTTCATGCTATCAATGAAGCTACAAGTGAAACGCACATGAAATCAAAAACAGAACAGCATTGCATTGCATTACGTTGCATAAAACATACCCTGGAATCTCCAAGAATAAGCTGAAATCGTGACTCTTTCTCTTGCAGCAGCTCCACTCTTTCATACCATCGTGAAACAAAGGCTGATAAAAACAAGTTGTTAGCATTTGTGCATATAATAAAGTTAATGTCGATTGATATGACAATAACAATCAATAAGGTAGAAACTTACTCCCTGTAGTGATGTAGATGCCCAATCAGCAAACAAAGCCCATGGCCGTAAAACAAAGAAATTAGAAAGTTATCAGCAAGAAATCGATTCAACTAGAAACATAGAAGATTAAAAAATTAAAATCTAAAAAAAAAAAAAAAACTGAGCACTGCACTAAAAAAAACTGTTTCATGAAGAATGCATGACCTGCTTCAAGATTTATACTACATCTATACATGCTTGTATCTCTAAAACTCTTCTTGTGCTTTTTTACTCTTGCTAAAATTATATTGTTCAAGATATGAGTTGTGTACATGCCAAAAGAAAATCATGTTATGATATTTCTATAAATTAAACAAAGTTTACACTATAAGAAAAGCGATGCAAATTTGAGAGATATACAACACTATTAGGCTGTCTAGGATGAATATTGATATCAACTATAGAATAAATTATAATTACAAATAGAGTATAATATAATCATACAGCGGAAACTTCAAACTATTATTTTATCATTATTACAGTAATGATAAATAAATATTAGAATCAACATAACATCAGATAGGTAAGTGATTCCCTAGCTAATTATAAATAATTAACCTCGAATCGATTAAAAAAAAAAAAAAAAAAGACGAAATCTAACTGACTGACCGATTCATGAAAAGTACAAGAGTCATCGGGATTATTATCTTGGGTGAAAGTAGCATTACACCCAATCCTCTGGCATCGTAACTCCGTCGCCATTCCACCCCACTACCAACCTTCCTTTTTTTTTACTCGATGGACGTTTCTAGGTGTATTAGCAGAAATTGCACAAGTCCGTCTTAGGAAAAGAGAATAAAAAAAGTCGTGTCGTGTTTTGACTTTTTAGTGTGTGGGGGGCTTTGTATCTTATTCCATTCGCTAAAATGACTTGGGCTTAACTTGTTATGATTCATTAGCCCAATCTCACTATATTTATCTGGTCCATGGTTCTGATTTTTGAAGACCAACATGTTTGTTCATGTTAAGTCATGGCCTAATTGTGTAGATAACTCTTTTTTTTTCCCGTAAAAGATGTGTTACCAAACTATATAACTAGAAAAATACCCCGCGCGTTGCCGCGGGATTTTTTTTCGGAAATTGAATTTTCCACTAAGTTTTGGTGACCGAAGTTGAAAATTTAAAATTATATGGTAAAAAGTTAAGAAAACGAAACTTTGTTGACAAAGAGAAAAAATCTAAAAGTTATGTGGTGAAAAGTAAGAAGAATGAAACTATCATGAGAAAAGTTAAAAAAATCGAGAGTTATGTGGTATAAAGTAAGCGAGTAAAAATGTTATGCCAAAAGTAAAAGAAATTAAAGTTATGTGACAAAAAGTAAAAGGTTAAAAGTTTTTGTAATAAAAAGTAAATAGAATGAAAATTCGTGACAAAAGTTAGATAAATAAAAGTTTAAAAAGTAAATAAAACTAAATTTTTGTGCCAAAAGTAAAAAGTTTATTTGATAAAATGTAAGAAAATGAAACTATTGTGGGAGAAGTTAGGAAAACGAAAGTTTAATAACCAAATAAAACAAAACTTTCGTGATAAAAAATAAAGAGAATGAAACTTTTGTGACAAAAGTTAGAAGAATGAAAGTTAGTAACTAAAACAAAAATCTCGTGCCAAAAGTAAAAGAAATTAAAGTTATATGACAAAAAGTAAAAGGTTAAAAGTTTTTGTGATAAAAAGTAAGGAGAATGAAAATTTCGTGGCAAAAGTCAGATAAGCAAAAGTTTAAAAGAACCTCGTTATTAAGTTACCAGCATATCAAAGTTGTTAAAAATAAAACTATCCTAGTAATAGATCCACGCATTGTCGTGAAATACATTTAGATAGTAGTATTAGAACACTACAAACATACTTATGTCAAATTCTTGAACTCAAGTCTAAAAATGGCAATAAAAAATGTAGAATTAAAAAAAATAACGTGTAAGAATAATAGTTATAATAAGACAGATAAAAAAACATGGAACAAACTAAAAACTATATTAATGTATATAATGACACCTCTGATGACAATGGTGATGTAACATATTGTAATACTTTAAATGTTACATGAGCGTAAAATGTAATGATGGTTAAAACTATTATTTACTAAAAAAAAGATTATATATAACAGAACAAAAGAAAATAGTCAAAATCGCATGTTTAAAGGTAAAACCGTCAATCTGTTAAACTTGCTTTATAAAAACATGAGAACCTAAAGATTGGTGTGAAAAAACTAAAAATAAAAACATTGGTGAGAGACAAAAGTTAAAAGATATAAACTATAGAGGTTAAAAATAAAATGATACAAAAGTCATGTTAAAAGTTAAAAAGTTAAAACTTTAGGATATAAACTGAAAAATGATAAAGGTAAAAAAAAGTGTTGTAATTTAAGCTTAAAAATTTGTATTACTAATATGCATAAAGGAGCTGTACTTCTATGCATAGAAGACATGTAAATTCCATGTTGGTTTTTAGGTGAAAAAACTAAAAATAAAAACATTGGTGAGACAAAAGTTAAAAGATATAAACTTTAGGGGTTAAAAATAAAAAGACACAAAAGTCATGTTAAAAGTTAAAACTTTAGGGTATAAACTGAAAATTGATAAAGGTAAAAAAAAAAGTGTTGTAATTTAAGCTTAAAAACTTGTATTACTAATATGTATAAAAGAATTGTACCTCTATGCATAAAAAAGTTGTAAATTTCATGTTGGTTTTTAGAATGTATATAATTAGTATCATTCTATGTTTCGAATAAATAATGACTTCATAGACAAAATAAAATTAATACACCACTAAGTTGATAAATCATATCCTGATACGTAAACAGAAATTATTGTTTATACCATAGCAAGATATTTTTTAAAAGGTATAATATTGATGTCTCAATTTTGCTCCAACTTTTTTAACTCTAATTTTAGATCATAGTTTTAGATTAACCTTTGAACTCTTTTTTCATTTATATCTTTATTTCTCAATTTTTATCTAAATTTAACATTTTATCCTCAATTTTTATCTAAAACATATGTCAGCACTATTCTATATCAAAATACATGCTACCAGTATTATGCTTCACATATAATTTTGAAAAATATAAATTTATGTAGCAACTCACACATAATTACCATTAAAATTTCAGTAGGTGGATCTTTATTTTTATTTTGTTATATGTAAGTATTCAAAAACAAAAATATGGTCACAAAATAGTAAATCGTGTGGTTGAGGGAGTGCAACGCCAATAAAAAGATACATAGATAGATATATGAGATACAAAAAAAGAAAAAAAGGGAGCGTGTTCTCCACAAGTTGACATCTTTACTTATCATCTCCTTCCAACTAACTTCCTTACTTTGCAACGAAGGGCGAAAATAAACCCGATCAATGGCTAGCATTCTTGGCGTGGGTCTTCCTTTCGGGCTATCAACCGCACCACCACCACTCAAAAGATCAGCCACTGGCAGCGGAATTGCGTCACGGCGGATGGTGGGGGTAGTGAAAGCAGAAGGCGGTGGTGGCATAAACCCTGAAATCAGAAAGTCGGAAGACAAAGTCGTTGACTCGGTCGTCGTTACCGAACTCGCTAAACCCCTCACCGCTTATTGCAGGTTTCATTTCTAAGATTTTATTATTTAATTTTACTATTCAACTATTAAAAAAATAACTATCAGTGCAGAAAACCAAAGGATAAAAGAAATGCCTAGAATTTTTTGTATTGGAAATTTGACACTTGAAAATTGCAATGAATTTAACTCAAAAATATGTATGTGATTTGTTGTGTAGGTGTTGGAGGTCAGGGACATTCCCACTTTGTGATGGGAGCCATGTAAAGCACAACAAAGCCACCGGAGATAATGTTGGCCCTCTCTTGTTAAAAAAACAATAGAGAAGCCTATTCTACATATATATATATATATATATATATATGTTAATTAATAATATCTCGTATGAATACTTCATGATCATGTGTGTTATGTGTGCACTTGAACATCAACTATTTGCATCTGAATCTTTCATATAGAGTATGCCTACCCATCGATGTATTTGGTTCCTGTTGCGATTTTGGTTATGTATTCATCCCACTTTAGAACATGTCTGCTATTTCTAGTTGGATAATTCCTTTGTTTTGTGTGATTATCTACATCCTTGATGCGATAAAAACTACACTTTGTATGCACTGAGTAAGCCACGCGGCACGCACGCCTCTATTCTTGTGAACCAACAAAACTACACGGCAATTAAATCGATAATCTGATTCATCGCTCATCCTGTTTGGATTAACCACATTTGACCAGTCAACAAAACCAAGAATATGGAGTTCGTTCAGCGATGCTTAAAGTTAAAACTTTAACAAAAAAAAAAAGTGGGTTTAGGTACGATTAAAGAAAATTTCATGCCATCAATGAAGCTACATGTGAAACGCACATGAAATCAAAAACAGAACAGCATTGCATTACGTTGCATAAAACATACCATGGAATCTCCAAGAATAAGCTGAAATGGTGACTCTTTTTCTTGCAGCACCTCCACTCTTTCATACCATCGTGAAACAAAGGCTGGAAAACAAGTCCTTAGCATTTTTGCATATGATAAAGCTAATGTCAATTGATGTGAAAATAAAAATCAATAAGGGTAGAAACTTACTCCCTGTAGTGATGTTGATGCCCAATCAGTAAACAAAGCCCATGAACATAAAACAAAGAAATTAGAAAGTTATCAGCAAGAAATCGATTCAACTACAACAGTGAAGATACGTAAAAATAAAAATAAAAACAACTGAGCACTGCCACTAAAAGAAACTGTTTCATGAGCAGTGCATGACCTGCTTCCAATTTTATACATCTATACATACTTGTATCTCTAACTCTTGTTGTGCTTTTTTACTTTTTTTTTTAAAAATTAAACTGTTTAATAAATCAACACCGTACTGGTGACCATACGGGTCTGGTCTCTACCTTTATCAACGTATGAGGTATGGTCTCTACCTTTATCAACGTATGAGGTATTCCAGTGCACCGTTTTGTATTCAGGGTATATTGAACTTAAAAAAATACTTACCTTTAAGATACCAAGAACATATTCCCCCATATAATCAACACACCTTCAAGTGATAAAACAGATGTCAGGAATTGCAACATACAAAATCAAAAGGGTTACTGCCGATGCTGCAAGACTTCAAAGAATCCGACAATGAAACGTAGATTCTTGCAACACCTTATTATAACTCCCCAAATCACGCGTAATGTGAGAAACTCCAGCAGCATCCTACACCTCCTTAGACAGGTAACACTTAACTATCCAGTTTTCTGCAGTAATTAACCAGAATGCTCTCAAACCAGTATCCCCCTTTGACAATGATATCCAACCTCCAACAACTGTTCCAGAACGTGCTTAAAACCAGAAAATCCACCACACAAAATCCAATACTGCATAAACACAAATAAAAGGAACCATTTCCAGTATCCACATTTGGTTCTAAATACATTCTCTCCGTTTTACCAGCAACCCAAACCAAACCCCAAATGATCCCATATAATACTAGACACAACAAACACAAATTAAAGACAAAGGCCATCAGTAGACTATGACCAAAGTTATAAAAACCAAGAGAAACCCCTGTGAAGCTTTGCTTTACACCTTACTAAAGCTCGAGATGAATACCAAAACCAACACATTGTACCTGCACAAACTGAAATGGTCAACCAAATAGAAGACACTCTATACCATAACTTGAAATAAGACACATAGTACACAATGAAAGTTGAGAAATAATCAAAAGATATACACATCATGAAAGTTGGGATATAGTCAAAAGATATACACATAGTCCATCCTTAAAACAACCGGTACGTGCGCAATTCAGACAAAGCATACTAACAGATGATTAAACAACAAAATAAACAATCTTGCTAATACATCATGCTAACGAATTGAAATAGAGTCTGAAGTAATAAATAGAAACTGATCGATACTTTTGTTAAATTGAGTCGTTCTAATAAAAGTATCAAATAGCTAATTATGGTGTTGCCTCTTCTAGTGTTATTACCAACCATCCAACAAGTGTTGCTTCTTTTCCATTTGTGATGAGACATCATCATAGGCCCATTTTGAGGGTGTTACCCAAACGAGACTGTCAACATATTGAACAACTTTGGTTGAGTTGGAAAATGGATACACACCCTCATAAAATGGACCCACGTCATTATCCTTATGACTTCTAAATTTGACACCCTTAAAATATCTAAATGTGGATGCTTCTGAATCGTACATTGATAGATGACTACCATGTCCAAACAGGAACTGATTGTTTAAAGTGAATCCAACTGGAACAATATTATCACCATCATACTTTGATATTACATGGCGTTTTGCCCAGGAAGTAGCCACCCCATAATTTTCCATCACCCACACCTCGCAATCACCACTGCCAGCACATGACATTACACAAAGCTTTTGGGATATGACTGCCAGCTCATTCACCTTATAAACACAGTCATCTGGGAATGCTATCTCACTGAAAGTTTCATCACCCAAATTGAAGGCCACTATTGTTGGTAGATCATTAACACAACTACAAAGGTAATGAAGACGGCCATTATGTCCATCTACAAATACTTCATTCCTGGTGAAATTCGGTTGAACCTTTTGAACATGAGATGGAAAGCTTTTGGTGATTGATTCCCAAGAACCCTTTCTAACACTGAAGACCTCCACTGGAAGCCAGTTGTATGTCATGTCATCATCGTCTAAATCGAAATAATATGTAAGCTTGACAACTTTATAGTCATCCATATTGGGATCAAACCCGAAGCGGAGATCAACATGATAATCATTTTCATTGTCCAAACGAATAGTAAATGGTGGGAGATCTATTAAGGCTGAGAGAGAAGGGTTCCAAATCTGAACTTCTTTACCACAAAGGCATATTAAACCATTATACATATGGACTTTGACTGAATTAGTGAGTTGGACATCTGTTTGAGAGATTGTGTATTCTGTGAATGGTTTATATTTTTGATCAAAAAAGTCTTCGAACACCATAAGAATTTTACCATTGGTATCCTTGGAACGATCGAGATGAGATTTAATAAAGGAGGGACGAGACAAGAGAGAATTCCAGGTTTTAGAAAGGGACCTCATCTGAGCAACTTGCCTGGCTGATAAGTGAATGAATATGTTGCTTAATAATACATCGTCAGGGATGATCATCATCATATTTGTTGTTCCTACTAGTAAACAAGGCTTTTGCTTTTTTCGTGATGAAGATATGCAGACATCATTATAGGTCCACTTTGAGGGAGTTACCCAAACGAGGCTTTCAACATATGGAACAACTTTGATTGAGTAGTCTAATGGATCCTCAGCGTCATAACATCTGAATGTGGCACCCTTAAAACATCTAACTGTGGATGCTCCTAAATCGTACAGTGATAGATGAATACCATGTCTAAACAGGAACCGATTGTTTAAAGTGAATCCCACCGGAACCATAACATCAGCATTAGCATATTTTGGAATTACATGTCGTTTCGCCCAGGAAGTAGCCACCCCATAATTTTCCATCACCCACACCTCGCAATCACCATTGGCAAGACATGACATTACACAAAGCTTTTTGGACAGAACTCCCAGCTCATTCACTCTATAAACACAATCATCTGGGAGTGCTATCTCGCTGAAAGTTTCGTCACCCAAATCAAAGGCCACTATTGTGGGTAGATCATTATTAGCACTTGTACAGAGGAAATGAAGACGACCGTCATGTCCATCTTCAAAAACTTCATTCCTATTGAGCATCGTTTGAACCGTTCTAATATGGGATGGAAAGCTTTCGGCAATTGATTCCCTATAACCCTTTCTAAGACTGAACACCTCAGTGGGAAGACATTTTATAGTCATGTCATCGTCTTGTAAATAATATCTAAGCATGAAAACTTTGTAGTCATTAGTTGTGGGATCAAAACCGAAGTGGAGAGAGAAATGACAATCATTGCCATTCTCCAAACGAAGAATAGTAGATGGTGGGAGAACTATTAAGGATGAGAGTGAAGGATTCCAAATCTTGACTCCTTCACCCGAAAGGCATATTAAACCATTAACAGAGCCAACAACAGAGCCATAAGGTGAGTTGGAGCTGCTACTCGTATGGACTACTTTGACTGAATTAGTGAGTTGGACATCATCCGTTTGAGAGGAGGTAATTGTGTGTTCAGTGAATGGTCTCTTCTCATAATAGACAGAGTCTTCGAACACCACAAGGATGTCATCCTTGCTATCCTTGGTCCGATCGAGATGGGATTTGATAAAAGAGGGGTCAGACAAGAGAGAATTCCAGGTTTTAGAAAGAGACCTCATCTTAGCAACTTGTCTGGCTGGTAATCGAATGAATATGTTGGTTAATAACACATCGTCAGGGATCATCACCATATTTGTTGTTCGCAGAAAACTTATAGTTAGCTAGCTTAAATTCGAACGAATGAATTCGAACGAATAAGGTGGATAAACTACTCATAGCTGTTGCTTTGGGATGAAATTCGAACGATCTGTTAGCAGAAAACTTATAGTTAGCTAGCTTAAATTCTTTTTCTTTTTTTTTTTCCCCTAATTAATTAGGAGCCAAACCCATAGAACAAACAATCTGGTAGGGCTGCATAAAATTAGTTTCAAGAAACATATCATCTATTGATCGTAAAGCTAATACAGTACCTCATTGATGTTTATTGATCATGAATATGGTAAAAATTAGTAAAAGCTAGTAAATAAAAATTCTCAATTTTCAAGAATTTTTGCGTTAACATATACGGTAAAAATCAGTAAAATTAGTTTCAAGAATGGCCATAGAGGCAAACCCATGATCACAAAAAAAAAAAACAAAAACTAGTAATTTTCAAGAAACTCGTATAAAGACAGAACCCATTACGCGTACCTAAATCCATCAGGCCTAATCGGCTGCATCCATTGTTTTTCCCAATGTTTTAAATACCGGTAAATACCGGCCGGTATTACCGATACCGGAGACCACGTTGGTATTTTAAGTCCGGTATTTTTCCGGTATTTTCAATATTCAATATCGGCCGGTATTTCCGGTATTCCCGGTATTACCATACCGGTATTTCTGTGATTTTCAGAATATAAATTTTGATTTTTAAAAAAAATTATTTTTATAATATTTTAATGTTATTTTTTGTTATTTGTGAACTTTAAAACCTATATTTTGTTATAAAATACATATTTGGTATTAATTTTGAGTAAATTATAATTGCATTTTGACTTTTTTTTGTTAAATTGTAACAAGTTTTGTAGGATTTTTATGCAAAAAAAATATAATAAATTAAAAATAGTCGTACCGGCCGGTAATTCCGGTATTACTGATAATACCGTAATACCGGAAAATTTTTCCACGCCGGTATAACTAAAATACCGGTTTTTAAAACATTGGTTTTTCCATCTGATTTCATCATCCATAGCGTTGGCACCGTTCATCGTGAATTTCGAAAGGGTTTCTTTCTGAGTTTTTTATTATTATTATTATTGTGTGTATGCTAAAAAAAATAACATAATTGTACGTGAATAAAATATTCTAACGGTAAACTTAGAAAGTTGATCTTTAAGTAATTTTATTGTGACTGAATTCGTTGCAGTTTTCTAAAAATAAAAATGTAGAGCAAAATTAGAGTAAATTACAATTATATTAAAGGGTTCCTCTCTAGAAGGTTGGATCAAGTGATTAACATCATTTCCTCAAGGTCATGGGTTTTATCCTCATCCCTTGCAAGGCCGGAGGTCATTTTCTATCTTTAGATAGAACTTGGAAGCAGCCTCTTTACACTGTCGTGGTAGAGGTAAAGTTGTCTACATCTTAACCTCCCCCATACACCGTCGAGGTATTGGGACTCAATAACCGTGAAAGACGGCATTGGGCGTTACTTCTTTACTTTTTTCTCTAGGTTTTGTAAGTTACTGTTTTGGTAAAAAAAAATTACCACGTTACAATTTTGGTCCAAACGACTAATGAACGTTCGTGACCCACGCATGATGGGTATTTAATCTTTTACTATACACTTGTAATTGAATCCAAACTTTTTTAATTCTCTCCAAAAAATTTTCTAACTTTTTTCATTTTCTCAACTTTCATCAAATCCATGATCACGAATGTTACATAGAATTTGTATATCAGCGGAGAGAAACAATTCACAATCCAAATCCGTCTACTTTCATTACATTCGCATATTTATACACATTAAGAGGTTGGAACCGTCTTCTAACAACATTTCTGGCCTAAACTCATAACCGACCTAAAATATTACATTTTTACCCTTTGAATTTTTAACAATTGTTAGCTAATAAACCACATATACATTTATTTGTAGGAACACCATTCAAGAAACAACATTTTATTAATAAACAAATTTGAATTCCAACAAGATATTACAAATAAGGTAACAATTAACTAAACAATACAAGAAAAGTAAATGAAACAAAAACATAAAAAGAAGGAAGAAGACATAAACGGGCTGAGGGTCCTGTTAAATAAAGGTCCTTTAAAACTGATTTCGGGCAACCCAAGTGAACCCGTCAGTTTCTTAGGGTACAACGGTCGAAGCCTGAGCCATAATCGAGTATAATCGAGTGCAAAGTGCACCACTAAAACGTCACATTACGCCTCATCGCCAACGACCTCGGTCCCGGTCTCAGGCACCGGCCCACTTGGGGTGTAGCCCCTTATAAGGAATTATTATTCCTCCAACACTCCTTCTTATAAACACACTTAATGTTTATACTTTTACCAATCTCGGACAAACCCATATTAGTTAAACACGCTTTCAACTTCATTTTTAACATATCTAGTGTCGGCTTAAACTTTTTGGTGGCCTTAAACGAGATTAATTTTGGAGGCCTCGTTGATAATATACAAATTAAAGTAAACAAATAAAGCAGAAAGAACATGGTAATTCATCTTATCTATCTAGGTTGTTATGTGAAAAGAAAGCAAAATATATATATATATATATATATGAGAAAGTCTTTCATATGATCATGATTTAATCACTAACTCGTTATTGTAAATCTTTTTTTGAGAGAAAAAATTGGCTATCAGACTTTCAAAATTGTTAACCGGTTGTTTTTTTACCTTTTTTTCATGAGGGTTGTAACTTCAGTCATGAGTCATGAAGTTTATTGTTTTCCTATTTGTTATTTTGACGGTCTTGTTACCCTTATATAGTAATAATATCTAACCCAAAAGTTTAAAGTATAAAATATTAAACTCAAAATATAAAAACTAGAGGCCTTTGTATTTTGGGGGCCTTAGGCCCATGCCTAACCCATACATATGATGAAATATATCTATTCACTTGAATATTTTATGTTATATCAAATAATAATTATACATAAAATTTCCAACATTATTCACTTTTATTGACACAATTAATTACTTTTCTTATGTAACAAATTGTTTGTCCTTAAACACTGAAATATGAAAATCTACACTTGAAATCATATCAAATCTCCCAAGAGGCTTCTGAAATACACCAAGACTTGCAGAGAAGAATTAGAACCTCTCTTCACCATTTGCTTGCTTATCATAGCCCATGATGAAGGGAGCCGAAGATGATCAATCAAAAAAACCGAACTTTGCAAAAAGATCGCAATGATAGAAGACGAACATGATCAATAAGAGAATCCCAACTTTACATAAGAGAGGGTCATATGTATTACGGTATCCAAAATCTCTTCTCCATTTGTTTGCTTTTGGACGTTTTTATTAAATTTTACACTTTGGAGCACAGTTACATGTTAGACCCAATTGACCCGTTCTGTTTCAAGTTACCATGACTCGGTGATTTAAGCCTTCAAAGTCTTAGCATATGAATTCAAATCAAAAGAATCCATCTTTCACAGTTCCACCAGGTAAATAAAACTTTCGACTAGAAAACTTATAAATATACTGTATCTTTGTATGTAACAATTGGGTTGGGTTCATGCAACAAGTCAGAATGAGCATGCAAAAATGCCTTCCTCTTGTATGTGTATTGCAAATCTTCATGCACCCAATTTGACATGTTGTTAAGTTTTGAATTGTATTGGTGATGACGTGATTTAGGATTTTTACACTCACAGTCTCATTAGCAATCAAACAACGATCCAATTTGATTTGGACTAATAATAGCGGATATCACCCTAGCTAGCTAAACACACAGTCAAAATCTTTTCTTATTATTATGTTTCACTTTATCATGTGGGTGTGTAGTACACTTTGACTGTATTCGATAAAAAAAAAAAAAAAAGGAGAAAGAACAAATGGGAAAAAGGGGATATCTTTTATTTTTCATTCCTATCGAAGGCGTTATTTTCATTTTATTGAGATTACAAAATGGATGTCAAACCTAAATATCTAAGCATATACACCCATTCCCATTTTCCCTCAAAAACCATACCCATCATTATTCCAAACTTAAAACCAAACACTCCCTAATATATTGAAGTTTATCGTAAAACTTTATGATATTAGTTCTGGCAAGAAATTGGGTCCCTATATATACCAAAGAAAGCAAATGTTGGCTTAGGTTTAAAGGCATTTAATTTCGTTGGTACCTCGTAACTACAAAATTGAATTATCATCTTCTTCTTTAACATTTTTATCTTCAATTATTATGGAATTTCTTCCTTGTTTCTTGTATACTAATATCTAGATAACATAAACTAAAAAAATTTATATCCAAACAGAACATGTTTACTAAGAAATATTCATGCTGTGGACATATAATTATTAGAAACCAAAAAATGTAACTGAAATCTTTATAAAACATGTAGATTGTTTGTATGTGAACAAAAAAACACAAACATGTGTGACAAAAGTTACTTTGCAAGTCAGATAATGATTAGACCAACCTAATTTATATGTCTAAATATCAATCTAACTATATGATGATGACATGTCGAAAAATTAAGAGATAAAATCAAGTTAAGAAACTTAATGGATTCCTCGTGCTTAATTTTTAAGATTTTAAGTTGTTTTTTATGCATATGAATTAAGGTGATTAGTTATTTTTTAAAATTTAAATAATAAAAAATAGTGATATCAAATAAATATTGTAGTAGAAACAAAGAGAAAAAAAATATGTAGGGGGGAGTAAGAACTATAAGAACTAGAAAGACAAACGCACATTCCCTCAAAAAAGTAATTTGTCCACAAGTATATTTGGGTGAGAACAAAATGGGCTGAATTGGGCCCACGTGGAACTGGTCGAGTTATACGCAAGATTACGACCCCGGTTCGTCCATCCCTATCATTACAGCGTTATTTAGACCCATTGCAAACTATAGCTACTACATGCTTCCCCACCTTATTTGTTACTACTTCTTTTCCGTTAATAAATTCCACATGCCAACTCTATCTATGAATATTTATTATGATCTATGATAGCACATTATTAAAGCACTCTAACTTTTTTCACTCTTGTGGTACAATAGTAGTTGATAATAGATAGCAAAAATATTGGTTTCAAGTATGGAAGTATGGAACCAAACACTACACATAGTATTACGATCGAGTACATTATTAATTGAGAATATAAAGGTACGAGTCATTAGAATATATCGTGTTTAAGGTGGGAGAGGCTCTCAGGCCTCAGCTCCTTCTCTGCTGCGAATCTAAATAGTGAGATAAAAATGCACGTTGTATAGAGAAGCCGATATATAAAAATTAAAATGCAAAGCAAACATTAAAATCGTGGTCTCTCCTAAAACCGTCACCGATGAAATGTGTTTCATACCCACTGAATCACTTCAATTCATTACACATTATAAAATTAGGGATGGGTCTTTGACTTATACCGACCAGGTCCAAATTAAGATTATAAACTTGTTTTTGGAGCCTCTTATAAGTTGCCGCCTCTCTTTAATATATTGGCGAAGAACACCACGTTCATTACTTCCTATATATAGGCAAAATCACCAACAATTTTGCTTGACGCCCGCCACATATTGCTCCACCAAAGCAGAATCCAGTTATAGTTGCATCACCTTAGCCACGTGCCTATCACATGCTCATTTACTTTCATTAACTGTGTGTAAAACTAACGAGTATAAAAAAGAAAGAAAAAAAAAAGAGCCTTCATCTCATAAATAGGATTGTCTGCTCCCACCATACTTGTTTATCTACGTGTGCACCCACTGCCAAATACTAATTACAATGCCTTCTAAAAACTTTTGATAAACTGACTTGTGTCAGTTGTAAAGCAGATTCTCACTCTGTCGGTTGCTCTTGGCAACCGGTTTACCCCAGTCAACACGCCATTCTATATCCCCTCAGGTGCACTACACCACGTGTCATATATGACACTTTTATCGCCTTTCAAAACCAAAAAAAATTGTAACACTTTTATCACGCTACATATATAAATATTAGTTATGTTTATGTCACATATTTAGTTACACGCTTTTGTCGAATGTTTATTTTGATAGCACTTCCTTTATCTTTAGACTTTAAGTGAAAGCTAGTTACTAGTATATATATAATTATATATGACTGTTTGTGTTATTTTGACAAACTTGAATATCTTATTGTGGTTATTGTTGTTTATGTGAGTATGTCACATACCTGCACATAAATAGGTCAACTAATAAGTAACAACGCACAATTTATAATTACTCGATCAATATAATGCATGGATCATTAAAACTAGCAAAAATAGAAGAAATAACAAAAGTTTGTCCTAGCTCACTGTTCTAACAAGTCATAAGAATTATGCAGAACGTATTCTTTTATAATTACTATAGAAATAGTAGTTAGCTCGACAATAAATATTTTATATTGAAACAATTTGAGAAAAGTTTTTAAAAGTTGGATACTTCTTAACTGTTGATATTTTTATAATTAACAGCTCGATTATCATGAAGTATTCATCGTATGTTGTCGAAAACCAGATCCAGTGAAGTCACCTAACAATAATGAAAACTAAATACGCGGGAGATCTACAAAGTTACAAAGTGTTTTGTTTTGTTATACTTTTCTATGTCTACATATAAAAAACAGTTTAATCTTGGTTATAATTTATGAAAATAAAACAAATGGACAGAATATCAATAACAATTAGTCATATTAAATTATAGCAAGTATATTATCAATATGGATTGGTATATAGTGGAGTCTGGTTCCTGATGTGAGCAAAATACTTTCAGAAATGGAGACAAGGTTTTTTCATAATGAGTTTCCTCTGGAATTAGAGTTGGATATATGAAGAGGCCTGCCGCCACTACAACAAATTTGTTGTTTGTAAGCACCTTTTCTACACACTCTTTAAAAATGCGTAAAATTTTGTTAAGTTGTTCGCACTTAAATATGTGTACAAATAGTCTACATTAAAAAGTACGAAAAAAGTTAAAAGTTTCACATTTAAAAATGTGAAGAAAAATGTTTACACACTAATATGTGTGTACAATATTAGATATGTACACGTTTTTAAATGTAATAATCATTTCTTTCGCGAGTGATTTTTTCGCACTTCAAAATCTGTAACATCCCCAACTTTTCAAGATTGACTTATTGACTTGACCGTTAGTCAACGTTAAGTTTCGTCAAGTTTATATGCCTTAATTGGTTTATGTGTGATGAAGGTTCTATAGGTGTAAGGCTTTAATGCCTTAATGGTTGATGTGAATAAGTGTTTAAAGGTATAGTTTAATGCCTTTAGAGGTGCTAAAAGTGTTGGATGCGTTGTAAGTATTCCCAACATGTGATTTTAGCCTAAAATGAACCATACGGAAGTCTAGGGACTAATTTTGACATATGTGAAAAGTTAAAAACGTGATTAGGGATTTCTAATCAGTTCATTAGCCCTAAAATCTGATTCATCATTCTTCTTGGAGCCCTAGAACCGCCCCTTTGTCTCTTGAGCAATTCTAGAGAGTTTCTTGCGATTTCGGGTTGAATCGGAGTGATTAACCGCTTGTAGATCGAATCTATAATCATCTTTAAGGTAAAGATGGTAATTCCTACTGGTTTTTGGTAATGTTCATCTATTCCATTCGTTCATATATGGTCTTCATTGATTGAATACGTTTTATTGATAGAATCGGTGATTTCGGGTGAATCGGCGATTATTATAGCAATCATTTGGTATAGTGAGATTTACTACAGGTATGAAATCATTGTTAATGTAATTTTGATGTTTCAATAGAAGCAAAGTAGGGTTCATATCTGGTCTTAAGGTGTGATTCGGATTCAATTGCGTTTGTGAGCCGAATTAGGTCAAAACGGGTGTCAAATCAATCGTCGGATGTGCTTATTGAATCCATGAATCAATATATGATTTCATAGTGTCAAATGATTTATATTTTGGTATATATGAACTGTAGAGGTCGTGGGGATCAACCATGTATGTTTGATGATCGAAATTGCTTTCAAAACGATAAGGATTTCAAGGCCTGATTCTGTTGTCATATTGCAAAAATCATATCTTTTTTATATGAATGAGATAAGAGATGAATCTTATATTTTTTAAAAGGTCTATGTGTCCCCTAAATTCGATATGAACAAAGTTTCCTGTGATTTTGCCCAGAGATATGCGAAAAATGTCGATTTCCAGAAGTGGTCAGGTTTCGGACGAATTCTGCAGACCTGTCTTGCAAACGTCATAAATCATTCATTTGGAAAACTTCAAGAGTCAAACTTTATATCCATGGATAGGTCTTTGAATTTCCTGCATTTCATAAGAACTAAGTTTTCTACCATTTGGTCGTCTTGTATGCCAAAAGTAGTCTACAAAACTGAATACAGTCAAAAGACGAAAGTAGTCTACAGAATACGAAAGTAGTCTACAGAATATGAAAGTAGTCTACAAAAAGAGTCAAGTAGTCTACAAGTGTGTCAGGTAGTCTACAGATGGCAAAAGTAGTCTACAAAAGAGTATAGTAGTCTACAAAGGATTTAACAAGTCAGAAATAGACTAGTAGTCTACAAATAGAGGAAGTAGTCAACAAAGACAATTATTTGACATATATATATATATAGATGTAGGTCGTATAGCCTCGTTTACACTCGTTGATTTGTCCTATGTTTGTTATAGGTAGTCGGGAATACTTGATTGCCCGGTAACTTTAGTTATCGTTTGCGTACGCTTCTACGAGGTAAGATACACTACTTTGACACGCTGAGGGTTCAACATAAATATGGTTTTCATACAATAACTTCCCTAATAATAACTTGTTTGCTTATGAGTATTCGGGTTATACGGGAGGTGATATGGGCTATCTACATGACTATTGAGGCCTGAAATGTAGTCCCTATGATATGAAATGTAACGATATGTTATGCAATGATATGATATGTAATGATATGCTATGAAATGTTATGCAATGATACGATATATAATGATATGCTATGAAATGTTATGCATTGATATGAGATGTGATGATATGAAATGAAATGCTATGAAATGTGATGTATGATGATGATATGTGAAATGTGCATGATTACATGGCTTGTTCATCTAGTTCACTAGACTTATTAAGTTGCCATGACACGTGCACGTTTAAGGGCCCAAACGTAAAAGCTGTATATGTGATGATTGTTTAGGTTGAGTAAACACCTAAACTACATGTGATGTGAAATCGAGCTTGTAAATTTGATGTAAAAGTGTTAAGCTTAACCCGTACTTGCCCTAGCCCGGTTAAGTGCGTTGATGTGGTTGCTCGGGTGGCTCCTTGCAACGAGGTATAACGTGAAGAGTAATACGGGAGGTCTTACCAGCCCCATTGTCATTGAACATACGGATTACTCCTGGAATTGGCTTGTCATTCCTTAACGACATTGACGTACAACCGTAAGGTTGTTCATCTAGTCGGGTGTGACTTATGTCTCACTTATAACGATGTATATGTTATACGAGATGCGTGACTTATGTCACAATTATAAAGATGTTCAGATGTGATATGTGATGATGCAAAAGATGACTAGGCACATTAGGATGACCCATCCTAACATGACTGATGTTGATGCTATGATATGTATATGAGATGATATGTTCGATGATATGTGCCTTAACGACTTAATATGACTTTTATATAATGTTTTAAATGGACAAACGTTTTATAAATTATGTGTTATCTTACTTAGCTAATTCGTTAGCTAACACTTGCTCTTTTAAAATGTATTGTGCCCTCAGGTCCAACAATAGTGAACAGGTAGATGTGAGGCATGGGTAGATGATCTTCAAGCTAGCTATAGTTTACCGATAGTGGCTGCTCGCTTTAGACATTTGCTTTATGTTTAAATATTAATGACTTGTATTGATAATGTACTCGGTTGTTTAATGTTGGGCAACCGATGGATTTCCATTTAGACTTATTTTGATGATATGGCTAGTAACACCATTTAATGAATAAACCAAACAGATTTTACTGGTTTGGACTTTTAAAGTTAATTCCGCTTCTTTTAACGCCGTTAGGCAAAAGTTTTTGGAAATCCTTATTTTTAAACGACGGGCGGATGAGTTCTACGCAAGTGTGTAGAAATCACTTGCGAATAAATGATCTACACACTTAAAAGTGCATGAAGTTTAAAATTTGTACACACTTATTAGTGTGTACATTTTTTCTTCACATTTTTAAATGCGTAACTTTTAAATTTCTTCGCACTTTTTTATGTAAATTATTTGTACACATTTTTAAGTGCGAACAAATCAACAAATTATATAACTTTTCAAAATTGTATAGAATAAAATGTGTAGAATTGACTAATTTGTTGTAGTGCGCTAAGCCCAAATTTACCATTAAAAAAATAATAAAAAAAATAAAAATCATAGTAAGTGTTGAGTTTTATTATTTATCTCTTTATTACAACAAATAGTTCTCTTTCTTTTTTGTTTTCAACTTTCAAGATATCAATACAACAAATTTGTTGTTTGTATGCACCACTTTTTAAAAATGCGAAAAAAATTTCTAAGTTATTCGCACTTAAAAATGTGTACAAATAGTCTACACTAAAAAGTGTGAAAAAAGTTACAAGTTTCACATTTAAAAGTGTGAATAAAATTTTTATACACTAATAAGTGTGTAAAATATTAGATTTGTACGCACTTTTAAATGTAAAGATAATTTCTTCGCGGGTGATTTCTACGCACTATAAAAGTCATTTATTCGCAGGTGATTTTTACACAAGTGCGAAAAAATCGCCCGCGAAGAAATTATCTCCACACTTATAAGTGTGTAAAGTATAAAATTTGTACACACTTATTACTTTATTAGTATGAACATTTTTCTTCACACTTTTAAATGTGAAACTTGTAGCTTTTTTCACACTTTTTAATGTAGACTATTTTGTACACATTTTTATGTGCGAAGTATTCAACACAATTTTACACACTTTTCAAAAGTGTGTAGAAATGATTAATTTGTTGTAGTGTATCAATTATGTTTTTATTAATATAACTAATACTATCCGTAGAACTATTGAAATTCATTAATTAATATAGAAAATACACTATCATTACTATTAGAGGGTTGGAATTGGATGGATTATGGTGGGCGTGGCACCACGTTGGAACACCACCGCCAACCCCTCACCGCGAGTGGTGGCATCAAAATGAGTGGTCAGACCACGCACTCCATAATCCATTTTCTTCAATCATCATCATATGATTTGACTTTATTTTCTTCAAGTTTACTTTTTATTAAATAGTAGTGAGTGAACGGATGCCAACAAAATTTGGATGAGTGATGAGTGAGTGGTGGAGTTGAGGTGACATAATATGATTGGCTAGAAGTGAGTGGTGAAAAAGAAAGTGAGAGGTGAGATGCCAACACCTTAACTGCTATTACCATCACACCATTGCATCGTATCGTACGGAGATATGTGTAATATAGGTATTAAACTTTAAGATGCCCATCCAACCATCATAAACATTGAAAGCTTGTAAGACTATTCTTAAAGATAGGTGAAAATCATAGGTGAAAGAAGATGATTGTATTGGTGAACTATTACGGAGGTGAAGGTGAAAGATAAGTGAAAGAGGGAGTCAGTAAAGAGAATCACCAAGGTGAAGAATTGCATGTCATCATTTCCTCTGTCTTTTTCATGTTCATTGCAATATTTAAATGTGAAATATATGAAGAAAGAGGACAAGAAGACAAAATGAGTGACGCACATGAGCTGTTGTGGAATACGTAGTATTTCTAGATTAAATATATTATACTTTTAGTGAAATAAAAATGGGGACCAAATGATAGGTGAATGGTTAAGAGGAAAATGAAAAGGTAAAAGAGGTGAGAAGGTGATGCTGATATGGCATGAAAAAGTGTAGGTGAAAAAGTGAACGGTTACGAATATTCTAATTGAACTTTAAGTTTGATATCTACCATTCTACCACATAAATAATAAGCTAGGTCACCGAGGATGATAAGTTACTTCGAATGACGACCCATAACAAACTTTGATATGTAATTATTTAGATCCGCTAATCAAATTCGTAGACCTTTTTCCTTAACAAACTCACCTAAGTTTCACTCGAACGAGTATTACAACATTACTCTCATCAAAATGATGTCACACTAGATATAAACTAGCAAAATATAAAATTAAGTATTGTATATATACATAGGGAAAAATAAGTGTGAGGTTGTCATACATCTAAGTTGGGTAAAAAACCTCTCATATATTAACATTTTAATATTAATGAATAAATGATGGGTCCCTGATTTTTAAGGAATAAAAAAATTAAAATGTGAAGAGTTTTTCATCCAAATTGGGTGATTTTGTCTCACACATTCACTTCCCCATATACATGTACTTTAATTAAGACCCATAACAAAATTTTGTAGTGTATAACTTAAAATAAACTTATATAATAAATAAAATAAAATATTTTTTATTGACAATGTTTAATAATTTATAACAATACTACAATAGTTACGATATAATCTCGTACGAGAGTTTAATAGTATAAAGAATAACGTGATATTTTAATATTTTTAACAATGTAGGAGTCTTCCGGATGTATAAAAATTGTTTTAACCAATGAATTCATTAGGGAAAACAATAACAATATATTGATTTAACATGTATTTTATTAGATGAAAAAAATTATTAATAATTTGGGTTATTGAAATTTCAAGTAATTATAATTCATACGTGGTTGTAAACTCTTTTATAGTTTTATAACTTATGAGAATAGATTATAGATATAGATAATTAACAGATGAATTCATAAGTAGATCAAATTAAGTGAAAAGTAAAAGTAGAGTTATTGATGAGAATGATATATCTATATAATTATTAAAACAGTAGTTAACCGGACGATTGTAAGCCTTCTTTAACTCAAAACTATCTTCAAACAATGCCACGTAGGATAAAATCTAGGTGGCAACTCCATATTTTTTTACAATATTTAATTTATTTAGATATCAAAAATTTGAAATAAAAGATAAAAAAAAGTTAGAAAACAAATCTTCATCATACTAAAACAATTCTCGATCATATGATTTTTAAAGTATATTTATTTCTTAATTTAAGTTATATAAAACACTAATCTAATATATAGGTTCCGTAAGTTTCTAATTATTATTCTCAATAAATTATATCATTTTAATTTATAGATTTCCAATAAAGTTTTTGCTTTTATTTACTCATAATATCTATCTATATCTACAATTTGTAATCATATACGAAGATATATATTAAAAAAAAAAGAAAAAACTCTATCAAACTCTCACCAATTCCAGATTTATTACCTTTATTATTTGTTTTTTTTTTTTTAAGTTTCTAATTATTATTCTCAATAAATTATATCATTTTAATTTATAGATTTCCAATAAAGATTTGCTTTTATTTACTCATAATATCTATCTATATCTACAATTTGTAATCATATACAAAGATATATATTAAAAAAAAAACTCTATCAAACTCTCACCAATTCCAGATTTATTACATTTATTCTTTTTTTTTTATGTTCTTTATTAAATTATGTCATCTTTTGTATTACAGTATTCGTGGAAAAATCGTTAATCCAACTTTTGATTATAAACTTTTATAAATTTAATTACTTTGTATTAACAACAAAAGATATGTTTTTTGTCAAATAAGTGATCTATATCACGCGTAAGGATTTAGATAGTTCATTTGCTTTTGAATTTTAAAGGCGGATTTTTTGAATATGAGGTATAAAGAGTAGAATAGTGTGCGTATTATAAATTTAGATTACTTTTGATTATAAACTTTTATAAATTTAATTACTTTGTATTAACAACAAAAGATATGTTTTTTGTCAAATAAGTGATCTATATCACGTGTAAGGATTTAGATAGTTCATTTGGTTTTAAATTTTAAAGGCGGATTTTTTGAATATGAGGTATAAAGAGTAGAATAGTGTGCGTATTATAAATTTAGATTAGTCTTCTTTGTAAGATAATAAGTATTCTTTGAGTGAAGAATCAATTAATACAAAAAATGAATTTGTGTGATAAGATCATTTGCATTTTATTTAATTTATGGATATGAATACTATATCCTTAATTTTAATTTGAACTGTCTTCTAAAGTTCATATATATATTAAAACAGTAGTAATCCATACGATTTTAAAACACCTTCAACTAAAAACTATCTTATTTTGTATAACATTACCACATAGGACAAATCCCATGTGGCATCTTCACATTTTTTTGATAATTTTTTTGTATCCTTAAATTAAATTTATTTTAAATATTAAAAAAAAATATGACTTACTTAATTTCTAAATACTATATAAGTATTAAAATCTATTTATTTTAGCTAAAAGTTTGTTTTCAGTCTAATTAAAATTGAAGATCACGTGTAATTAATTGCAACTTTTATGAATAGCTACTTGATTATTGAAACATGACCCTACTTATATTACGGTGTATATTAAAATAAATTGAAAATTTTATTTACTTTATTTTTTATTTTATTTAAATATGTATTGGGTTGTTTTAGTTTTTTGTGTATGTGATTGTTTTTTTTATTTTTTTATTTACAATCATTTATGAAAATTGTTGAGTAACCCTTATCATTTTGACATTCAGTTTCATTGTTGCTATGTATTTTATTCAATAATATGTTATATCTTTTTTTTATAACCTATGTAGCCGAGTCCGAATTCAACGCATGTTATTTAGTATTTTTGTTGACTGGGTTTGTTGTTAATCATAATATAAAAATACAGGGTCAACAAATGATATGATTGTATAGATTAACACAAAACATTTTTAATAATTATCAATATCCGCATCTATATTATTTTTCGTATATTTTATCTATCCATTAATGATGTTTTGGTTAGCCGCACATCGTGCGGGTAAAAGACCTAATACTCATATATATTTTTAAAGCTATTAACTTAATAATTATTACATGACCAAAAATAATTAATAGATGTTCTTCAGTTCTTTTCATTATTTTCTGTTGTTGATTTTATCAAATGTAGTAATTGAATTATTTAAAAAAATGTCTATTTTTTAAGAATAGATATCATTCGTAATTATACCAAACATCATGAGTGCAGTGATGATATAACATATAAATATACTACTCCGAAACTATACATCCTATATTTTCTGTCAACAAATAATTTCCAACTTTCCCATTTCTCTCTCACTCACTCATCATTTCATCGCCGCAAATTCAACCAACCACCACCGAAATCATTGATACCCCGCCGTTTATTCCGGCCATTCTCCGCCGGATATCTCCCAAATTCATCACACTCATGCTTCCCATCACCGACACCATCTCACCACCGTCACCTAAAAAACCACTTCCTGAATTACATCGAAAAAACTCTTTTAGTTCCATTAAACCTTATCTTCCTCGTACATGGCTTATTCTCTTTGTCTTTTTCCTTCAAATCGTTCTCCTATTATTCGCTCGCAATTTCCACGTGTCCACCGCCATCACCACCACCACCCACCAACCGGAGCCAACCACCTTCGCCGTCGTTCACGGCGGAGAAGATGACGGTAACAACCAATGCCCATTAGGTAAAATATTCGTATACGAATTACCATCATTTTTCAACACCGAGTTATTAGAAAACTGTCATGAATTAAACCCTTTTGGTCCTCGTTGCGACACCTATTCTAACGACGGACTTGGCCGTCCGGCGACAAAGCTTGCCGGAGTGATTCCGTCAAGTCTAGCCGGCTCATGGTTTTGGACTGACCAGTTTGCATCAGAAATAATCTATCATAATAGAATGATGAACTATCGTTGTAGAACATTAGAGCCAGAATCAGCTACGGCGTACTACATTCCGTTTTACGCTGGACTCGCAGTGGGTAAATATCTATGGACGAAGAATTACACGGCAGAAGATCGTGACCGTCATTGCGAAATGATGCTGAAGTGGGTTCATGATCAACCGTATTGGAAGAAATCGGACGGTTGGGATCATTTCATTACGATGGGACGCATCACATGGGATTTCCGTCGGTCTAATGAACAAGATTGGGGGTCAAGATGTATTTATTTACCAGGGATGAGAAACATCACACGGTTATTAATTGAGCGGAATTCATGGGACTATTTTGATGTCGGTGTTCCTTATCCCACTGGATTCCATCCCAATACCCCTTCAGATGTCGCCACGTGGCAGGACTTCGTCCGTACACGTGACCGAGATACCTTGTTCTGTTTTGCTGGTGCGACGCGTGGGCTTATCAAGAATGATTTTCGTGGGTTGTTGTTGAATCAATGCTACAACTCGTCGGATTCTTGTCGGGTCGTGGATTGTGGCGGGTCAAAATGCTCCAACGGGACTTCGTTAATCCTTGAGTCTTTTCTCGGGTCCGAATTTTGTCTTCAGCCTAGGGGAGATAGCTTTACTAGGAGGTCTATTTTTGATTGCATGATTGCGGGTTCGGTTCCAGTGTTCTTCTGGAACCGAACCGCGTACTCACAATACGAATGGTTCTTACCGGGTCAGCCCGAAAGCTATTCGGTTTTTATTGATAAAAATGACGTGTTAAATGGGAAGTCTATAAAAAGCGTACTTGAGAAATTTGGAAAAGATGAGGTGAGAAAAATGAGAGAAAAAGTGATTGAATATATTCCAAGAATTGTGTATGCAAAACCACATGAAGGTCTTGAAGGTATGAAAGATGCATTTGATGTGGCTGTGGAAGGAGTTTTGAATAGGGTGAAGGATCATGAGAAAGAAGGGTTTAAATGGTAATTATTGTTATTATTTTGGCAAATTTTTATATCAAACAATTCGATATATTATTTTTATACAAATCTGATAAAGATGGTAGAAATTAGTTTATAGATATACAAGTTTTGGCTAAGTGGGAATGGTGACTGATGTAAAATTTGTACAATTTATGATTGGTTTGCTACAAGTAGATATATAAGAGTAATAATAATAATAAACTTATTTACAATACTTTGCACCATGTTTTATTTTTTTCTGCATTAATATTTGTTTTTGCACATAAAGTATGCTTTGTTCGATTCTGTTTGGTTTTATGTAGGTTGCAATCATTTCTTTATATTTTTGAATGCATTATATAATACTGTAATTATTTACTTTTACTGTGTAAGATGGAACAAAAATAAAGTGTCGAGCTACCGTGGCATAACTTTTTTAATTAGCTAGTCTAAAGTTTCAAGCTACTCGTATATAATATAACTTTTGTTATATATCTCTTCCCGTTATTGCTGTCAGCAATTGAGGTAACTAATCTGTTAAACTTGGAAATATCAATCGAGTTATTACAAGCTCATTGTTTTCATTGCATGGGTTGATCATTCCATTCCGTTCACCTCCATTTAATTTGTTACCAAACTTACGTAGTATCAAATTTTATTTAAATAAAAGGTTAGCTAATGACTTAATGATAAGCCTTGATAACTAAGAACGTTGTGTGTGTGCTGCTGGTAACAATAATGTCGTGAAATATTAGTATTGGTATAATGGTATGCCTCGACCCTGCACACAAGCCCCATTTCCTTGGTCATTTCTAAGCTAAGTAATGGACGGTGGCGTAAAGTGTGCGGATATAACTTTGAATCTCATTTCGAATAATACTTTTTGTACTTCCCTTGTGTTGTTAGATAGCTCCTTCATACATTTGTTTTAGCAGCAAATGACAGGTTAAAGATTGTGATTTAATGGTTATGGTTTATCACAAGTGATTAGATATATACTTGTTTTATTGATTTTAATTATGATCAACGAGCCAAGTCACTAATCTCAATATTGATTTAATTAATCAAACGATGCCTTTCACTACTTAACGGGTATATATATATATATATATATATATGTCTTTGTAATGCTATAGTGATAAACGATAGTATTAAGTTTAGTGATATTGATCGATATGCATATCCTCTATCTTTATAGATGCTTCAAATAAAAAGGGAAACGGGAAAGTCATTTAGCGTCAAGTGGTCAAACATTGCATCAAATACTCCGTAGTAGACTAATTAAGTAGTTAGATTTGCTCATTTGCTATATAGATAAAAACAACATTGCATCAAAGACTCACTAGTTAATACATCTAGTGAATGATAAGGAAACTTTTATAAACGATAGTAAAATATCTAGATTGAAGTACGTATATTACAATTTATTCTGAAAAAGCTTGGTTCATATTTATGATATGACATCAATCGTATAGTCTATATAATCTGTGGGACATGTTATAAAGTAATTTTACTTTTTCTTTGTTGGTTCACTTGGTTGTGTTGGTTCTTGTCCCAATTGGATAGGAGGGCGAGGCCCTGACCGTAAATACGAAGAATAAAAGTGTGAAAAGTGGTGCATTAGTGGTAATCAAGTAAACCCATGTTTTGTATTGTTTTGTTTTTCCACAATGCTTTATCCTCGGACTATGTGACACGTGATGGACACTTGCTCTTATTTTACAAGTCCCATATTATTAAAAGACGATAAGAATCGATTTTTTAACGCCCCCAATATCCGCATCATTTTTTTTTAACCCGACCATTACTATCTTTTTGCAAAAAGTGAAAAAAATGCGAACCCCTATGTTTATAATGGTAAATATGACAGAATAAAAGCGGACCCCCTATCAGAGTCGTTGCAAAAAATCTAGTCGGGTTACCAAAAAGGTGATCGGGTTACCAGGTGCCTTTTTTAATTGGTCTTGAAAGTAGTCAATGACGGTATGAATTATGAAAGATGGGGGAGGATGGACTCCTGGAACGAAGATAATTCGTCATTAGAAACAAAAAAATTTATAAACTATAAAATACAATGTAAATTTAAAGGATTTTATTAGACGAAGACCTAAGAATTTTCTTTAAAATATATTAAATGATTGTATATTTATAAAAAATTAACGTGCAGTTTTAATATGAAAATATATAATCGTTTTAAGGTTTCATTTAATATTCTTCAAATGTAAATTATAGGTTTTCAGTACTTTATATATAATAGAGTAAATTACACTTTTCATCCTTAAAGTTGACACGTTTTTTAATTTTGATTCCTAAACTTTAAAAATTACAATTTTGACCCTAAAGTTGACCAATTTTTTCAATAATCGTTTTTTGGCCTTACGGCGTTAAAAAATGACCGTTAACGTATGCACGTGCTAGACACGTAAGGACACTAATGTCATTTCACCTTACACTGAGGGACGAAAAGTGAAAAAATAGCTACTTGAGGGACGAAAAATGAAAATCAAACAAATAATTTTATTCTTCCATTTTTCGATCATCTTTACCCCCAAGCCTCTCCAATCACCACCACCTAATAACTACCAACAACAGTCGCCGCTACCAGCCACCACCGTCGGTAACCAACACCAGCTACCGCCGTCTATAACCGCCACCTCCGGCCACCGCCGCCTATAATTACCACGAGCCACCGCCACTACAATCAACACTAGCCACCACCACCTATAATCACCACCAGCCACCGCTGCCTACAATTACCATCAAACACCGCCGTCTACAGTCACCACCAACCAACCGCCGCCGAATAGTTACACCACCAACCAACCGCCGCCACCTTGAATCACCACCATCCACCGTCCCCCATTCAATTAAAATCAAAATTTAAGAAAAGAAAAAAAAATGACTGACATGTTTAAATTATAATTTGTTTGATTGCTTGTGTTTTGAATATCATGAATTTGAGTAAATGATTTTGTTTGTGGGTTAGATTTGGATTCAAAGTCGAGTTTATTAGGTATAATCGGAAAATAGATGTCTAGTCGAAAAATTCCATCGGTAAAAATGATCGGAGAAGATGATCGGAAAAGAAAGAATGTAAAAATAAATTTATTTGTATGATTTTCATTTTTCGTCCTTCAAGTAGCTATTTTTTCCCTTTTCGTCCCTCAAATAGCTATTTTTTCACTTTTCGTCCCTCAAATAGCTATTTTTTCACTTTTCGTCCCTCGGTGTAAGTTGAAATGACATTAGTGCTTTCACGTGTCTAACACGTGCGTACGTTAACGGCAATTGTTTAACGTCGTAAGACCAAAGGACGATTATTGAAAAAACTGGCCATCTTTAGGGTCAAAATTATAATTTTTAAAGTTTAGAGATCAAAAGTAAAAACGTGCTAACTTTAGAGTCGAAAAGTGTAATTTACTCTATATAATAATGATGATGATGTCGTTAAGATATATTTTGAAAATATATAATATTTTGACGTTTATAAATAGCACATATGGTATTGTCTCTTTCTCTTTTTATCTATATCTCTCTTAATAATTAGGGTTAATACTTATGGATGGATTTAGTAACCGAAATTCCCTCCAACCCTTTATCTGGCTCTGATGGAGTTAGCACGAACTGGTGCGTAAATGTTATACCAAATGAATCTATGGAAAATTGGAAATACCTACATGGTTGGGTCATCAGTTATTCTTCCAAGTCCATTTAAGCTTGCTTAAAATTTACCAGGCCCATTATAATTCACAGCAGGCCCGAAAGGGTGGCCAAGCTAACAACGTTGGCCATCAGCCCATGAGCCTACTGCCTACGACTACGAGTCCATAATACAATGATAAGTAAACAAATCATGCATTATGTTTTTAATAACATGATCATTGTATGGAAGATTGATTATATATCATTTTGTGAAAAAACAAACAGTCTATATATCTTATATCTTATTAATGATAAACAACCAGCAATTGCTAATTGCATATATACATGTCCGCTTATTCAGATATTTAAGTTTAAAATACATAGTTTTGTGCCAAAGAAGTAAAGAAATGTCACATCCAAGTATCAAACTACATTGATGATTTGAAGGTTGACATAAAGAAACAAACAACTTCGAATGTTTAAATCTACTTTCAGTATGACTTAACTTGTGGTAGTGTAAATACATATTCTTAATCCTATTATTATCAACTAGAAGGGTGTCTGCGTGTTGTAGCAACAACAGTTTATAACGGGTAAGATGTCGTAACGGTAATACAAGTTGTTTAGGATACTTTAATGAGATGTGGCGATGAGGCATATAACCGTGGTTATCATTCTAAATATAAGTCGAGGATTAGATGAAAAAAATAATAATGTGCAAAAACTAACCATTCTAAATATATCTGTTAGAGTTACTTAGGGATAGTTTAAGAATATTGAAAAAAATGTTGAATTTCTTAAAATAAAGAGTCAATATGTTTTATAAAGAAGTATAAAAATAAATAGAATAGTCCTTTATTGCCTTAATCATGGTCTTACTTGGAATTGAAAGTCGTGTTAATAAACAATTAAAACTATTGTAGTTATCCCTAACCAAGATCCAAAACAAACTAAATTTGTTTTGACATAAGTATCTCCTCATGATAGGATATTTTGGAAACATTGAAACAAACGTAGAAATCCTCCAAAGTATATGTACACGAACATTGTTCTAACTAAGAATCTATTAGATACCTTCAAGCTTACGAACCGCAAACCACAATATCCCTCACAACTCGCTGGTCCTTTCATTTGTCATATTATTCACTAATCATGTGTATAGCATCGACTATATTAAGCTATGATAAATTTTACCCACTTTCAAACTTTCTACAATGTACATAAGAATAAAAACTCAAATAAGAATTGAATTTACTATGCCAATAAAATAAAAACTAGGATGAGATTATGAGAATTAGGTAGCTGTATGAACATAGTTTGACGGTAGGCAGAGCCGGCTTAATAGTAATCTAGGATAAGCAGCTGCGTTGGGCTTCCATTTTTCTCGGGCCTTCATATTTTATACACTGAATAAAGTATTTATAGATATTTGGGCTAATACTATTACATTATAAAAGATGAAAAAGTTAAGCGGCTATTGACTTATCGCTGTGCCTTAAGAAAAAATAAAAAGGGAGACTATGTATCATAATGAAAGGCAGGAGACTTAAATAGATTTCGCTTAAAGGAGTACCTTTCACAGTTTTCAGGTATTTTTTTATTATTATTATTTTTTTTGCTTTTTTGTTTTCTTTGCTAATGACTTAGGCCTAGAACATAAATTTCGCTTAAGTCCTCCAAAAATTTTAAGCCGGCACGGACGGTAAGTGATAGTATGTACATCACCATTTTTAGCCGTACACCATCAAACATATATTAGACAATTGTACTAAAGTACTCAACAATAATCGAAAATATGTTTGATGGTGTAGGAGTAAAAAATGTTGGGCGTACGAATCACACCCAAATTTAATTAACCTAAATTTACCGCAGTTGTTTTTGTTCTAGTACTAGTAGTCGGTAAATTACAGCACAAATAAATATCCGGTTTACACTACTAGAGTAAAAAGCAACAGATATTTTGCTCAAGGATTCTACTTAATTTTCACATATGCGGCCCAAATACACTAACGTGCCCTGCCTTTAATCCAACGGCTCAAAAACAATATTCTGAAAATTACCGATATAAATATCAGAAACCCTAAACCTTAACCCCCCTCTTTCTTTCTCCTTTTCCAACCTCCGCAGGCAGGAAGGAAAAACACAGGAGAAAAACACACGCACACACCGCCACCAAATTTATATCTTTATTGTATACATACAAACCCTGATTTATTATATATCATGCCTTCTCTTGCCGTTTTGTCTGAAACTTCTGAAACAACTACTAAAGTCAAGAAGATGATGAAGAACACCGCCACCGACACCGACACCGTCGCTCTCGAATCTCCAATTTCAAAAAAAGAAAAAAAGAGCAAAAAAATTATCTCTTCTGATTCTGAAAAGTCAGAAAAGAAATCCAAAAAGAAACGTAAAGCTGCTTCTGATGATGATGATAATGATACTAGCTCTGAACAAATTCAACCTAATATCAAGGTATATATAATATAAATATTTATATGTATGTTTGTATGCATGTGTTATTGGATTTAAAAATTTGAATGAATTGATGTTGTGAAGGATGATGAGGGTGTGAAGAAAAGTAAGAAGAAGAAAATAAAATTGGATGAAGAGGCAGCACTAGTTGAGGTTGTTAAGAAAGTAGAAGAGAATCCGAATGCGGTTACTAATTTTAGAATTTCGGAGCCGTTGAAGAATGCTTTGAAGGCTAAGGGGATTGAAGCATTGTTTCCAATTCAGGCCAGGACTTTTAATTCTATCTATGATGGTCTTGATTTGATTGGGAAAGCCAAAACTGGTCAGGTACTTAACAAATTCATTTTTTGTATATATTTATGTTTGGATAAAGATAATGTCATGTTGAATAATAGGAATTGGTTTATGGAACTTAATTTTTTAAGTTATATATATGTTTAGGGGAAAACATTGGCTTTTATATTGCCAATATTGGAGTCTTTAATCAATGGACCTGAGAAAGCAACTAGGAGGACCGGGTACGGGCGGTCACCTACGATTCTTGTGCTTTTGCCAACTAGGGAGTTAGCAAAGCAGGTATTTTGATCACTTTTGAGTTATGTACAACATTTTGGGTTATTGGTTTTTTTGGTTTTAGTAATAAATAAGCTTGTGAGTTAGGTGTTTACGGATTTCAAATATTACGGTGAGGCTGTTGGCTTGAGTTCATGTTGTTTGTATGGTGGTGGAGGGGCATCTATTGGTCCTCAAACTGTTCAACTGAAAAGAGGAGTGGATATTGTTGTCGGAGCTGTTGGTCGTGTTAAGGTTAGTATTACATTGTTTAATCATCTCTAGACAGGAGTTTTTTATTTTTTTATTTTATTATTATTTTTTTTGTTATGTTTAGAACAACTTCATGGTTAACTTGTATGAGTAATATGTTAAGCGAAGCTTGTGTGATTTGATAATAATGTCTAGGATCATATTGAGAGAGGGAACCTTGACTTGTGCTCATTGAAATTCCGTATCCTTGATGAAGCTGATGAAATGTTGAGGCAAGGTTTTGTTGAAGATGTTGAATATATTCTAGGTATATATATTTTTTTCAAATTTCCGGATATATTTCCGTTGAGTTAGACACATTTGCTTAGATACCTTTGTGCATTATCTATATATATCTTTATACTTTGTCTATCATTTTTCAAGTATGGGATGATTACATAGGTTACTGTTTCTGTATTTTCATTCCCCTGTTGTCATTTTTTTTATTGTTTGTTTTTGATTGCTTTCTATATATATATATATATAGTATATTTAGATATTTAGATTTTAAGAAGTTACTTCGGAGAATTTTCAAATTTAGCCATCTGGGCTTGAAAATTTGCTTATTAGTGAGACTATGTTTTGCTTCAGTTTCATATTCCTTGTAGAATTTTAATTTGTTGGCAATTAGTTATAATTTTGAATATTCCATAAAGAACATGTTTTTGTTCCTGGAAATGATGTCAGAAACCCTGCATATGTTATATCTTGTACGGAAGTGTTAGTAGCCTAATCTTTCATTTAACAAATTCAAGTTTGGCAAATCGGTTTTTTCCGCCATCTGGTCTTCTTTTTTATTGCATATATAGCTGACTCCAGCTTCTTTCTTTTGTTTTAAAGGCAAGGTGAATGATGCCACCAAAGTTCAAACAGTTCTGTTCAGTGCAACTTTACCAGCTTGGGTGAATCATGTAAGCCTCTTTGACTATTGCTCACTTTGCTGTTTTATGTTGCTCCCATAAGTGGATCTAAATAGGCAGGGTGTATGTCATTAATGTATTACAAGTTTCTTACAACGTTCTCTTCGTTGTGCTTGCTCAGATTGCATCGAAGTTTTTGAAATCAGACAAGAAGATTGTAGATCTTGTTGGTGTTCAGGTAATGAAGGCCAGTGAAAATGTTAGACACATCATCATGCCTTGTTCTTGGACAGCAAGATCACAGGTCATTCCTGATATCATTCGCCATCATAGCAGGTAGGTTATCATACTTTATAACTAGTTTAGTAGCAGTCTGCAGATGTTGTTAAACATTGTGTTAAGCATGTATTCTTTTGTTTTCTCATGTTTAGTTGTGTTTCTTTCAGTGGTGGCCGTACCATTATTTTCACCGAGACAAAGGATTATTGCTCTGAACTATCTGGACTACTGACAGGAGCCCGACCGTTACATGGTGACATTCAACAGTCTGTGCGAGAGGTATATCAATATCTACATTATGATATATGAAAATTTAACTTGAGTATACCTTTTTAGGAGTAAGTATTAAATATGTGATTTTGTAATAGCAAACACTTGCGGGATTCCGATCAGGCAAGTTCATGACATTGGTGGCCACAAATGTGGCAGCTCGAGGACTCGATATTAATGATGTCCAGCTGATCATCCAGGTATAGTTTGTTATCATCCATTAAAATCTAGTCATTAATTCTAGTACTTGTAGATCAGTAGATCTTTTGGTTTTATATATTATATCAATATCAATGAATTTACTTCTGCATCCTTCAGTGTGAACCACCACGTGATGTTGAAGACTATATTCACCGATCTGGGAGGACAGGGAGAGCTGGTATTTTCATACTTCTGTTATTCGTCATAAGAAATAATCATTCAACTATTTTTCATGCCTCTAATGTATTAGTTGGTTGCTGCTTTAACTTTCTCCAGGGAAGTCTGGTGTTGCCATTACACTTTATGAGCCAAGGAAGGCCAATATCTCCAAGTTAGAGAGAGAAGCGGGTGTCAAATTTGAACATATATCTGCTCCTCAACCGGCTGATATTGCTAAAGCTGCTGGTGGAGATGCAGCAGAGGCAATAATACAAGTTGCCGACAGGTGAACTTTCTTTTTGTGATCGATTTTGTACTCATACAAATAATATTGCAAGGTATTGAACATAGTTTTTGTGTAGTGTCATCCCTGTCTTCAAGTCAGCTGCAGAGGAGTTGTTAAATTCTTCTGGCCTAACACCGGTGGAACTTCTTGCTAAGGCGCTTGCCAAGAGTGTTGTAAGTCTAGTGCAGATTCTTATTCATTGGTCTGTTATTTGTTTCCGCTTGTATGTGTAAGATAAAAGGGTATCATATCATTTTTGTTTCTCATTTCTGCCAGGGATATACAGAAATTAAAAAGAGGTCACTTCTATCGTCCATGGAGAACTTTGTGACACTACATCTTGATGCTGGAAGACCTTGTTATACACCTTCGTAAGCCTTCAAAACCTGTTTGTTTTGAACTTGTAATTTTGTTGCGTATATTAACGTGTGATGGTCATTTTTTAATTACAGATTCGCATATGGTGTCTTGAGAAGGTTTCTGCCTGAAGAAAAAGTAGAGTCAATTCAAGGTTTAGCCCTAACTGCTGATCAAAGAGGTGCTGTCTTTGATGTTCCTGTGGAAGACTTGGATATGTTCCTTGCTGGTTCGTTTTCATCTATCTGCTCCGCTATATAATCTTAGTAATATATCAATGTGTTCAATTGTTTATGTTTCTTGATTCGGTAATGGATTTGCAGGCCAGGAGAATGCTACAGGAGTGAGCTTGCAGGTGGTCAAGGAGCTGCCACAATTGCAAGAAAAAGAGCAGGCCAGATCAAGATTTAGCAGCGGTAGTAATGGGTTCTCTCGTGGACGTAATTTCTCTGATCGCCGGAATGATAGATTTTCTAGAGGTTCTGGAGGCAGAAGTGGTGGTGGTGGTAGTAGAGGCGGCCGTGGGAGTTACAAGAGATATTAAAAAGCGTCAGTATCCAAACAATACAATACGTGTTTTATAGACAACCCGCCGTTTCTCTTCAAGCATGTGAGCAGTTTTGATTATTGCCAATATGGGCTCCTAATTATAATAGTGTTATTTTGTTATCCAGTTTCTCTAATTAGTTTAGTTTCTATTCTTTGGGGTATGTTTTTCATTTCCCCACTTTTTTTGTTTAATGTATCAGAGTGGGATAATTGACATTTTCTTTTCTATATTAATATCTGTTGTGTGTTTATGGTAAAAGTTCACCCGAATAATAAATGGGTTTACATTCTTAGGCTAACAGCAATGACTTTTCAATTGTTAATTGGTTGATGATTTCTTTCGGTGTGATTGGACATGACAAATTGCTTAGCTTAATTTGTGCAGTATTTGTAGATGCTTTCTTTACAACACAACAAAAGTGGCAGTTTGCCACTTGCATTTGTGTAAAACCATCATCTTTAAAGTCGTATGTATTTGTATTGATGGTATACATAAGTGATAGACATCTTGTCAATTTATTTATGCAAAATCATGTATTACTACAAGACAGAGACCCGCTACGCAACGCCAAGTCCATCTATAACACGACACAAGTTTGTTTTCTACATTGTCATCTTTTGATGTTTAAGTTTATCTCATATCGCAAAAAATCCCCTTATAAAACACCACTGAGCTGCTCATTCAAAGGTGGTGTTTGCACAATATGAGGACTTCATTCTTTCTAACCACCATCACCATCTTACTTCTCACTGGATTTTACGTTTCACCATCTTTCACGGTTGTGATTACTGGCGTTTTTACTTTGCTATCGGTTCTATGCTTGGCTCTGGTGTTTGTACCTTACTTTATAGAGTTGATCTCAACCGATAACAGGCCACCTGTCATCGGACCAATATCCAGTCAGCTTATACATTTCAGGGAGCTATACGATTACATGACATCAGTTGCTAAAAAGTATCCTACTTTCCGTCTTATCGCACCAACACACAGTGAAGTTTATACTGCTGATCCTGTTAATGTTGAGTATATTCTCAAGACCAATTTTGCCAATTACACCAAGGTATTTTTAGCTTACCAAGATTCATAGTTACTGATATAAGGAGCTGATTTCTTATATATGCAGCTTTAATGGTTTTTGTCCATAGGGAGAATACAATATCGATATAATGAAAGATCTTTTTGGAAATGGGATTTTCACGGTGGATGGAGCGAAATGGCGTCATCAAAGAAAGCTTGCAAGTTTTGAGTTTTCAACCAAAGTTTTACGAGATTTTAGTAGTGTTATTTTCAAGTCCAACTCTGCAGAACTAGTGAAAAAGATTTCGTTAGCAGCAGCTGATGAGAAAATGGTGAATTTGCAGGTACAAAGATTTCTGCTATAGTAATATTTCAATAAAGAAGTAATTTTTGATTGTTTTCTGTTTTATTTTTGTGCAGGATTTGTTAATGAAATCGACCTTGGATTCGATATTTAAGGTAGGATTTGGGTTCGATCTTGATACTCTATCTGGGCTAGATGAGGAAAGTAATCGCTTTATGAAAGCTTTTGATGATTCAAATGCTTTAGTATACTGGCGATTTGTTGATCTTCTTTGGAGGGTAAAGAGGTATCTAAATGTCGGTTCAGAATCCACACTTAAGAAAAACATCAGAATCGTTGACAATTTTGTGTATGGATTAATACAGAACAAGAGGGAGCAGATGAAAAATGGAAATCTTTACGTACGTAAACCATGCTTTGTTTCAAACCACTGTTTTTTCTTCCTTTCCAGGCTTAATAGTTATCCTGTTGTCGTGCTATACAGAAATATAAAGAAGATATACTGTCCAGATTTTTGATGGAAAGTGAAAGTGATCCAAAGAATATGACGGATAAGTATTTGAGAGATATATCGCTGAGTTTTGTGATTGCTGGAAAGGATACATCTGCAAATACTCTCACTTGGTTCTTTTACATACTTTGCAAGCATCCCTCGATTCAAGAAAAGGTTGCACAAGAAGTGATATCAGCTACTGAAGCCGATAAGCATACATCCATGGATAATTTTTCACTCAAGTTAACTGAAACTGCACTTGATAAACTGCATTATCTTCATGCAGCGTTATCTGAGACTCTCAGGCTCTATCCGGCAGTTCCCTTGGTAAATTTACCTAATTGATGATTCAAGTGCTTTACTATAATCTAAAAATTAATTTTTAAAAAAAAAATTCTTGTATTAGGATGGCAAGAGTGCGGAGAAAGATGATGTTCTTCCTGATGGGTTCAAGATTAAGAAAGGAGATGGTGTAGGCTACATGGCGTATCCAATGGGTAGGATGACCTACATTTGGGGAGATGATGCAGAGCAATTTCGACCAGAAAGATGGCTCCACAATGGTGTTTTTCGACCTGAAACCCCTTTCAAGTTCACTGCATTTCAGGCATGTCCATGACCGAGCTTCTCTAATCACAAAAACATTGACCGATTAATTTGGTTTTGGTTAAGGCTCCGATTGAATCTATAATCTTTCTTACATTGATGTTTACTTTGTTTAGGGCGGGCCAAGGATATGCTTAGGGAAGGAATTTGCATACAGACAGATGAAGATACTGGCTGCTTTTCTCGTTTATTTCTTTAAGTTCAAATTGGTGGATGAGAGTAAAGAAGCTACATATCGAACCATGTTTACCCTTCACATGGATGAAGGACTTTATTTGTATGCATTCCCTCGTTTCTAAGTAACAAGAAAAATTGAATCATTGTTGACCATATGTTCTTGGTTGATGCTTCAAACTCATCCTTTTTCTATGTGCTTAATAAGGCCATGCATCCGATAATTACAGTTATAAGTGAACTTTACTTGGTATAAGGTGGGCACTGGGCTTGGCACTGTTATATAGACGAGCTATGACCCATTAGTTATACAAACGGGCATTGAGTTATTAGGGTTTCTATGCAAATCATCATTTATAAAGGCGACTGGTATCCAGACCACTTTTTTTGATATTTAAACCAGATTATTTGCAGCGAATCGCTGCAAATAGTGGTGTTTTTGTCCATATCCAACTATTTGCAGCGATTACTGATAGGGGGCTCGCTAATTTTTGTCAGATTTGCTATTACAGATAGGAGGGCCCGCACTATTTGCAGCGACTATCGCTGCAAATAGTAGGTGTGGTCTAGATACCAAAAAAGCTTGGTTGGGATATGAGGGGTGTTTATAAACTAACGATACCACAATAAATAGATAAATAAATACCCTCCGTCCCACTAAACTTGTCCACATTTAAAATTTCAAAGTCAAAATATATCAAGTTCGACCATAAGTGTTTTTATTTGTGTTATATAATAATTGATGAAAGTTATACCAATGAAACACACATGTAAAACGCAATCAATTCATATAACTTTTATTAAATATTATATAACACAACCAAAAATGTTATGGTCAAAGTTCGTAAAGTTTGACTTTAAAAATTTAAGAGTGGACAAATTTAGTGGGACACAATGAGTATATATTTTGGAAGTCCTGGGTCGGGGTAAGAGTACAATATAGTATACCTTAAAAAAAAATGAAAATCGTAGTTTTATTTTCATCCATGATAGACGCATTCAAAAGTAGGCTAAAAACGATTGACCATAAGTCCATAAATACAAAGGACCGGAACTTTGAGCCCTTCTGCCCACCACCGGCCTTGAATTCTCGACCAAATTATAAGAGACCTAAATATTTAAACGTTAGGCATTTCACGGTTTGATAATATTGTCGTAAAAAACTTTTTTTTTTTTGGTCCGAAATTTAGTTGTGGTTTAAAGTGATCAATGATCATCACTCATCTGTACAACAAATGACGTAGTTGCACTAGATGATATGAAACAAAAATAGTATGTGATGCTTTATGGGTTGTTTCTTTCTGAAGAATACTAAAAATAGTTGAGGACATGACAGCACAGTGAATAGAGTTGTCTAAACGTTTAGGTCTGATGTAACAAGTATTGAGGATGACATTGACTTGTCATCAAAATAAACACGAAGACTAGTTTCTACGCAATTCCGAAAACACCTATTTTTATAGCATTCACCCCTTTGCATTACGCAATTGAAACGATACGTGTTTTATGTCAATGAATTGATGTCCCGGTTCAGTATTGGTGATCACTTCCCAAAAAGGATTAATACAAAACGAAGTAGGCCGAGGGCCATTATCCTTGATGACGATAGATATCAGTAATTAACCAGAGTTCCATGTCATTCAAATTTGAAACAGTCAAGTAGAATTTCTTGCATAGGCACTTGATCGTGAGTCTCTTGTTAACGTTAATTAGTGGTTTACATCCCGGACCTATGTTCCTAAAACTACAATGTTACGTGATTTACCTTCCCTTATATTGGCCACGAGACCAATATATAAAGGGTTGGTTATTTAGTAATGGTAATACCAATGTTTGGCCATCACAAATTGTTTTGCCAGAACAAAAAGCTTAACTAGACATTGACTGGGGGAGTATTCGTATATATGCAAATGTATAAATACGGAGTATTAAATCCCATTATAAATACAAAGATAAGGCAACACAACTTGTTTCATATACACCCAACCACAAAGGTCCATTTCGAGCAATTTCTATTTTTAGAACTCACGCAGCTGAGATACTCACCAAATATGGCATTTCACACTATTATGAAGCCTCTAATCTTTCTAATTACTATCACCATGTTACTACTTCTCACTGGATTTTACATTTCGCCATCTTTCATAGTTGCCGTTTTTGGAGTTTTTACTTCGCTTCTGCTTCTACTCTTGACTCTGGTGTTTGGACCTTACTTCATAGAATTGATGTCAACTGACAACCGCCCACCAGTAGTCGGACCAATACTCAATCAACTCATACATTTTGAAAAGCTTTACGATTACATGACATCAATAGCTAAACAGCATTCCACTTTTCGTTTCATCAGGCCTACACACAGTGAAGTGTATACTGCTGACCCTCAGAATGTTGAGTACATTCTCAGGACTAATTTTGTAAATTACACCAAGGTTGTAATCATTTGTGATTATCTTTTCAAGCTTGATGCTAGAAAAAAGTTGTCTTTTTATTATATCTGTTGTTTAATTCGGTGGATTCTGTTTTTAATACAGGGGGAGTACAATACTTGTATCATGAAAGATCTTTTTGGAAACGGAATTTTCACTGTGGATGGAGCTAAATGGCGCCATCAACGAAAGCTTGCAAGCTTTGAGTTCTCAACAAAAGTCTTACGAGATTTTAGTAGTATTATTTTTAAGTCCAACACTGCAAAACTAGTGAAACATATTTCGTTACTAGCAGCTGCTGGGAATGCAATGGATTTGCAGGTGTGGTGAAGAGTTAAAGAAATAACCTGTGAAAAATTGGTCAAATATGACTTAGTTCTGTTTTGTTTTTGGTGCAGGATTTGTTAATGAAATCGACTCTAGATTCAATGTTCAAAGTGGGATTTGGGTTTGATCTTGATACTCTGTCGGGGTTAGATGAAGCTAGTAATCAATTTATGAAAGCTTTTGATGATTCAAACGCTTTAGTCTATTGGCGATTTATGGATCTTCTATGGAAAGTAAAGAGGTACTTAAGTATTGGATCTGAAACCACTCTTAAGGATAACATCAGAATCATTGACAGTTTTGTGTATAGATTAATACACAATAAGAGAGAGCAGATGAAAAATGAAAATCATAATGTGCGTAAGGCAATCCCCTGTCCCCCTCTTCCAACCCAATGCTCTCTTATTTACCCACTAGTATTTTTCAGTTACACTAACGCTTTCTTTTTGTCTTGGTGATAGAGGAATAAAGAAGACATACTGTCAAGATTTTTGATGGAAAGTGAAAACGATCCAGTGAATATGAACGATAAGTATCTGAGAGATATATCACTGAGTTTTGTGATTGCGGGAAAGGATACATCTGCAAACACACTCACTTGGTTCTTTTACATGCTCTGCAAACAACCCTTGGTTCAAGAAAAGGTTGCCCAAGAAGTAAAAAAAGTGACTGAAGCCGACGATGGTACATCTATTGAAGACTTTGGCTTCAAGTTAACAGAGCTTGTGCTTGACAAAATGCATTATCTTCATGCAGCTATATCAGAGACACTCAGGCTCTATCCTGCAGTTCCTTTGGTAAATGTTCCTTATATGGCGATATGGTTCTAAAACTACTATATAGTGGTAACTGGTATCTAGCTAGTAACATATATGGCTTTATAAATTATGTTTCAGGATAGCAAGAGTGCGCAGAAAGATGATGTTCTTCCTGACGGGTTTAAGATCAAGAAAGGGGATGGCGTAGGGTATATTCCTTATCCAATGGGAAGGATGACATACATATGGGGAGATGATGCAGAGGAATTCCGACCAGAGAGATGGCTCGACGTCAAAGGCGTTTTTAGACCTGAAAGTCCATTCAAGTTCACTGCTTTTCAGGTATATCCATATGAATGAGCTCCCTGATTAATCTCAAAGAATACAGCTAGCTAGGCTTGCTTCGAAAACTTTACAAATTAAACTGTAATTAACCTGTATTAATTTGTTTAGGGTGGGCCAAGGATATGCTTAGGGAAGGAATTTGCTTATAGACAAATGAAGATACTCGCAGCGTATCTTGTTTACTTCTTTAAGTTCAAACTTGTTGATGAGGGTAAAGATGCTACATACCGAACCATGTTCACTCTGCACATGGATGAAGGACTCCATTTGTATGCTTTTCTCCGTTAGTCATTTAAATACTGTATACCTGTAAATAATTCTTGTTACATTACAATATGAATAAATTGTAAGCATAATATCACGATCAAATCAATAATTTTGATGAGATGATTATATAATTAATATGGTAAAGGAATTGTTGGCATTTACTCCGTACTATACACACCAATGGTTGATACTTGATAGGCAAGACCAGCTCTTTACCTTTTAAGTGTGTCGTTTTTATATTTTTACCTCTTAATTAATGGCATTCTTACCTCTTAATTGACTCACTTTTGTATGTATGCATACATACTTGCATAAATACATATATACCTGTAAACTTAACGTGCAAGAACCTACGTACCTCTAGAGGAAAGCAAGGTGTCAAGGTACCAAACCCAAATTTGAATAAATGTTATATGATTAATAGGTAAGACCACGCCTGATCATGGTTTAGTCATTGAAATAAATTCAATGCAAATAATTTCATTGAAGGAACGTTAGTTTAATATTGAATAGAAACATATGACGGTTTATGCATCTTTTTAGAAGCAGTTTCCTTGTCGTCTGATCATGGTTGATACGACGTTGTTTATCATACAAGAGGTTTAGGTAATTTTTGGGGATTTTTTGTGTGACATTAGAACAATCAAAACTAATGTAGACGATGGGGCAACGGAAAGAGATCGAAAACAAAACCAATAGATATCTATGTTCATTGGGGTTGTGTTTTTATTTGAACAAAATAGTCAACAATTAACTAGTGAGTAATAAAATAGAAAAAGTCAATAGTCAACAAAAACTGCATAAAACATCCCCCACGTCACTAAATATATACGAGTACAAAAATAGATAGTCCACCGTCAAAACCATTCTACAGTTTTTGTTCATTCTTTTCTTTCTCAACAAATTTCCAAAAATGAAGTCTCTTTTATCATATCCAACCACCATCTTGTTTATTCTCATTGGATTTTATATTTCACCTTCATTCATGGCTACAATCGTCGGAATCATAATCTCATTTTTGCTAGTATTTTTGGCTGTGGTATTTGGACCTTACTTGAAGGAAATTGTTTTCACCGACCGCCACCGACCACCGGTTGTCGGACCAATATCAAGCCAACTCGTACACTTCCGGGAGCTGTACGATTACATGACGTCACTTGCCAAAAAGCATCACACTTTTCGTTTCATAACACCTACACACAGTGAAATATATACTGCTGATCCTGTTAATGTTGAATATATTCTCAAGACCAACTTTGTTAATTACACCAAGGTAAGAAAGAGTAATTATCTTCTTTTTTTTTTATAGTGAAAAGTTGACTTTTTTTCGTTGTTTGGGTTGACTATTTATATATAAAATAATAAAAAATAAAAACAGGGGGAGCATAATAATGGAATAATGAGGGATCTTTTTGGAGAAGGGATATTTGCAGTGGATGGAGATAAGTGGAGACATCAAAGGAAGCTTGCAAGCTATGAGTTTTCCACTAAGAATTTGAGGGATTTCAGTAGTGATGTTTTTAGAATAAATGCTGCTAAATTGGCCAAAAAGATTTCATTACTAGCAGCAGCACCACCTTCTGAGCAAACCATTAATTTGCAGGTAACACTTATAGAATTGATATTGCTTTGTTTTACTACTTGTTGAGATTTTCGTATACCCGATTATACTTCCTTAGTTACAATTTACAAACATAAATATATTACCCCGGGGAATATTACGACGATACCCCCATCCTGTCGGATACAGAGGCTGCTTCCAGCCAAGTAATACAATGTATAAAGAAAACAAAACAGACTTCTGTAAAATACAGGCCTTGACATGGTTTTCTTATACTAACAGATTCCCGGTCTGTTTCTTAGTGTAGTGCCGGGTTTGACTAAAAACTTTCCTGAAAATAGCGTGAGAGTTCTTGAGTATTAGTTGCCTGTTTTTGCGCTTCGTGAATATAACCAAGATGTTAACCTTGGTTACTAATCATATGCAGCTGTTAAAGATTGGTTTAGAAATGTGATCACTTATTAATAGGGTGTAGTCGGCTCAGAGCTGTTAGTGATTTAGGTTTTGCATTTGCGTTCATAGGTCCCACATTGGTTCATTTGGTTTGGTGTACAATACCAGTTAATGTGAAAGCATTTATCACATTCCAATTGGTTTTTTTCATTTGCTTTTATGCAGGATTTACTCATGAAAACGACTTTAGATTCGATATTCAAGGTGGGATTTGGGTTTGATCTTGATACCGTATCAGGGTTACACGAGGCAAGTAATCGATTCATGAAAGCGTTTGATGATTCAAATAGTTTATCCTTTTGGCGATTTGTAGATCTTCTATGGAGGGCAAAGAGGTATTTTAACATTGGTTCGGAAGCTGTTCTCAAGCAGAACATCAGAATCGTTGATAATTTTGTGTATGAATTGATACGAAACAAGAGGGAGCAGATGACAAATCAAAATCTTAATGTGGGTAATATTCTTTATTTTTGGACCTGTTAATGCTTTGTATTCTTAATACTTTTTCACATTGTTGTGATATAGAGAGATAAAGAAGACATTTTATCAAGATTTTTGATAGAAAGTGAAAACGATCCAGTGAATATGAACGATAAGTACCTAAGAGATATATCATTGAGTTTTGTGATTGCTGGAAAGGATACATCTGCAAATACTCTCACTTGGTTCTTCTATATGCTTTGCAAGCATCCCTTGATTCACCAAAAGATTGCAGAAGAAGTGAAGACAGCCACCGAAGCTGATGATGATACATCTGTTGATGACTTTGGGCTCAAGTTAACCCAAGTTGCACTTGACAAAATGCATTATCTTCACGCAGCTTTATCTGAGACGCTTAGGCTCTACCCTGCAGTTCCAGTGGTAATTTTTGACTATGAATTGACAATTCAAAAGTCTACACTTGTAGCTAACACGATCTTTTTAACTATTGTATCAGGATGGCAAGAGTGCGGAGAAAGACGATGTTCTTCCTGATGGGTTCAAGATCAAGAAAGGAGATGGCGTCGCCTATCTTCCGTATTCAATGGGAAGGATGACGTATATTTGGGGAGATGATGCGGAGGAATTCCGGCCAGAAAGGTGGCTCATTAGTGGTGTTTTTCAACCTGAAAGTCCTTTCAAGTTTACCACTTTTCAGGTATGTTGATGGATGATAAACCTTGTAGGTTATTGTAATTGTAATTGTTGTATTATATTGTTATGTTATTGAAGGGGATTACAAGAGGCTATATTTATAGAGTAGCCTAACCTAATACATGGGAACTAATATTCTGGAAATTTGATATATAGAAACTAACATATGTCTAATAATGGATATCCACAAAGTTTTAAAACCGGTCAAAAGTTGGTTTGCTTTGACTCAGTTATTCTGTTTCAAGGGAGCCACTGGCTCCCCCAGTCAACACAAGGGAGAAATCTCTATCTTATATCTCTGTTTCTTTCATTCTTTGTTTAGGCTGGGCCAAGAATATGCTTAGGAAAGGAATTTGCTTACAGACAGATGAAGATACTGGCTGCTTTTCTTTTATATTTCTTTAAGTTTAAGTTGGTGGATGAGAGTGAAGACGCTAGGTATCGAACCATGTTTACCCTTCACATGGATAAAGGACTCCATTTGTATGCTACTCGCCGTTTCTAAGAGTATAAAAAAAAAACAAGGTCTGACTTTTAGCTGTGAAACTGTCGCGCCCTATAGGAACTTACCATTTATGAGTATATGCTTTTGTATAGTAACTATAAGTTTGTTAACCTTATGCCATGATTCTGGAACCACAAGACTGGACAATTGTCATCCATCAAGAATCTCCACTTAAGTTTCTGAGAAAGCGATTTATGTTCCAATGTTATTTAATGGTTTGATTAGAGGCCATGTATAACTAACAAGAGTCTCCACTTAAGTATAACTAACAATATACTAAACATCATATATGGATTGGTAATTTACAGCAGTGGTTCTAAAGTGTACACCTTTTTGTTTCAAAGTTCCCCCTTTCAGCTTTCCTCCATATTCTAGTAGTAAGTACTATTACAATTCTGTTTTGGGACTGAACAAATCAGTTTACCTAGACAAAAGTACGAGGTTTTATTAGTATTGACATATAAGGAAAAACTTTTCCTTACTAGAGGCTGCAGAGAACATGCTACATTTCCATGTAGAATGTTTACTTTACAATAAGAATTCACATTGTTTTCTGTAACCTATTTTCTGTTTTGTATATCATGCAGGATTTGTTCATATGAATTTGAAAAAATATTTGATTCAAAACAATTAAGTTACTTTAAAATTTAAATAAAACAACCATTCTGTCGTAACCATTTGAAATAACTTAATTGTTTCAATGTAAAGCTTAGATAAAAATCAAAAAAAAAAAAAGAAAAAAAACAATTCCTTTTATCTCCCAACTGGGTCTGGGTGCCAATAAGGATCATAATGAAGCCCTATTGAAGATATCAAAGGGATACCCCGTGACCCGATAAATCGAATCCTTACACGATGCCCTTTCACTACACCATTTTGAAGTCTATGTAACTTCTTATATCCAACTGTCGTTCCTTTCGCAACCAGTTTTCCATCCACGTATATCTCGTGCTTTTTAATCCTTTGTCCTAGTCCGATCGCCTCTTGAATCCTTACAACGTTGAATCTAAACTCTTCATTTGTGGCCGTGAATTCAATCCATTGGTCCTTATCGTCGTCATCACTTGGAGCCCAATACGTCCATAAATGATCTTTGTCAAGGACCCATTCTGGCCCGAACCCGCTGTCTTTGCCTCCCCTGACACTGCTTGCTTTTATAGAGCACGAGTCTGCTATGTTTTTTGTAAAAATTGTGTCAATTGCGGATTTAAATTCTTTTAAGCGTTGAATGTCGTTTGCTGATATTAAGCCCGTCGTGTTTGGTGGAACATTGAGTAACAAGACGCAGTTGCGGCCAACAGAATTGTAGTAGATTTCGAGTAAATCGCTAAGTTTTTTAGGTGACTCGGATTTGTGCCAAAACCATCCGGTTCGAATAGAGACATCGCATTCAGCTGGTAGCCAATCAGTCCCTTTCTCATCCCCGGTGTTTAGATAGCTGCAGGTCACACACATATTATGACTTCATTATTAATATAGAAAAAAAAAAAAAAACCCACAGGAATACAAATTTGAGAAATGAGAAAGCAAAAGTCCAGCCAAATTTGTGTATTTACAAATTTATTCTTTTAACTTAAAGATAAATATATTTATATACTTCTTTTTAAATACTACTAATCTATTTATTATGTGGTTTTAATTGTTAAATTACTTTACTTCTTTTTAAATTTGCAAGTTACAACTCGGAAATAATATCACTTTCAGTTCTCTTTTCTTCACCTAATGGTGATTTAGAATTAACCCTTTCCATTTTCGTTTCTATTATTTCTTTACTTCTTTTTCCCACCTCATTTATAACTTGACAATGTATACATGAGTAATGTAATGTTATATAATAATTTAATACAATATAATATAACATAATGTTATATGATATATTTAATATATATATATATAATAATAAAATAATATACACCACAAAAAAAAAAAACATTTCTAAGTTCTAACAAACATGCGAGTTAACGCTTTTACCCTAAAGTTATATAAAAATCATGTCAGATGCATTGTCATATAACGAGGAACAAACTTAATAGAATATGAATACTTGGAAAATTGGTAACACGTGTAAGATTCCAATTTAAGGTCTACTAAACGCTTTACTAATATATTAACACAACCTGTTACAGATATTTTTGGGTATATTGGTTTTGCACCTGTCTACTTGCACAGACTTTTGCATAACGAGATAATGGACTTTTATATTCATAGTGTTACGTCTATGTTGATTACACAATCCTTACTTAATTACTGTGATCACATAATAATAATAATAATAATAATAATAATAATAATAATAATAATAATAATAATAATGATATAAATGATTTGCAATAATAATTGAGATGTGGAATGTCACACATCAATAAAAGTATCTTTCGCTTGTCATTTGTCCCAAATTTATCATATATCAATTAGTTTGGTTAAATACAAACATGAGTATATTTTAAAAACTTCATATATTTAATTACTAGCTAGCATAAGATAAATAACAAATATAGTAACACTCATGTGTCTATACTTACTCAACGATGCTTCCATTGCCAATGGATAGGGAAGTCCGGTTAATAGTGGACCAACATGTGGTTCCGGCGAACCCTTTTTCGTTTCCGACCCATCGGACTCCGGGACCGGCATCAGAAAATATGTTGATGGAGCTTTGTAATTCCTCCACCATCGAAAACCAATCATTAAAAAGATAAGTCATGTTTGGTGCATTCGAACCTTTCGCTCCATCAAACCATATCTCTTTCACATTTCCATAACTAAACATAATAACATGCCAAGATTTTTTATTAATATCGTCAAATGTATGTACTTATAACTATATCTTAAAAAGAAAAAAAAGAAAAAAAAACGATAACAACAATATATACTAATTAAAAAGAGTAAAAGACTAATTACTTGTTGAGTAGTTCTTGTAATTGTCCCATGTAATATTCATTATACGCGACATTTTTGCCATATCGATAATCATGACGATCCCATGGAGAAAGATACAATCCTACATCCACTCCTCGTGCATTTGCCGCCTCGGTAAATTCTTTCACGACATCTCCATGCCCGTTTTCCAACGGGCTTCCAATGACAGAGTGATCAGTGTATTTAGAAGGCCAAAGGCAAAACCCATCGTGGTGTTTCGCAGTCAGAATGGATAACGAAACACCAGTTTGGATTGCCACATCAATCCATTGGGCCGTATTGAGGCCCTTGGGATTAAATATCTTTGGGTTTTCTTTTCCCGTGCCCCATTCGGAGTTTGTAAATGTGTTGACACCAAAATGATGGAAGAAAATGATCTCTCTTTGTTGCCATTTGAGTTGCGAGTATGATGGGAGGGGTGACACTGGCAATGGTGGTGTCGTTGCAAAGTGGTTTTGGTGTGATGGTGCAAAATTATAAAGTATAGTTAGCAAAAATATTATAAGTTGGTAAAGATTAGCCATTAATTGAAGGTGGTGATGAAGGTGAAGGTTGGCGGCTATAAATAATGGAGCTCGAGTGGATGCCAAATTAAAGAAAAGGAGATCGAAAGGGGAAAAAATAAACTAGTGAATGGAATTTTGTTGTGTAAAGGAGGGTGGATTGGAGTGTTGTCGTTTACGTTACTTGATGAGCATGCATTCACGGGTTATCATTTTCACAATCATATTTATATTTCATTCATATGATATCGTATATTCAGAATGTTTTTTGAAATCATATTAAAATCATATAATAATAACGAACACTATAATAGTCTATACAAAATATGCATTAAAATGTAATATAATATAATTAGTTAAATATATTGTGTGAATTGATTCCCAAATCAAAAGATTGTAATATCATGTCTCACAAAATATTTTTGGATTACCATGTGCTGTATCAATTAAGAGAAGAAAAACTTATCACCTACAAACTTATGTTCATTATCCATAAACTTTTAAGAAATAGCTTTATAGATAAGTTCAAACTTTAAAGGAAAACATGTTTTTATGGGTTTTCTAAATGATCTGCTAGATTTATGACCATTAAATTTAAATCATATAACGATCGAAGTTAGTAAGATAAAATCAAATATATCTATGTTTTTAATCGAGTATAACTTATTGGTTATTAAATTTATCGTAAAATGTTTTTTTTTTCTTTTGTTTTGTTAATCTGGCACTCAGTCATTAACTTAAAAGTTATTAACATCCTAAGATTGTAAGAAATTATGATTTCACACATTTATTGAAGACCATGCTTCAGATTGATTTATCTATATCTATACTTATATTATTATAATAAAACAAAAAGCCCTGTTTAAATTTTAAATTTCAATATTTACTTTTTTAAAATATCTCTTATCAGTTCTATATTTACCTAAAATAACTATATTTTTTTTTCTCTCCTCAAATCTCAACCAATAATTTTTTCCTCTCCTTTATAAATCATTTATTCCTCCAATTCATTCAAAATCGTTTATCTTAAAAACCGTGCATCGATAAATTATAAAAATTATATGATTGTTCTTAAAATTCCACGCTCTTTCATTAGATATATATGTCATTTGATATACTTTCGACGAAATTTTAAATCCGAGAGCGAACGACTAAGGCATTTGGCTTATAACCTATCACCCCACCATCTCAGCACCACTAACTCGACGACCGCCACAACGCGTGGGTATCGTTCTCGTACCCAATTAATTAAAATCTTGTCCTTTCAATTCTACCTAAATAACAACTATTTATACGCTAACCACTTTCTTTTGCTATACGCAACAAATTTATTTGAGTACGTAGTTTTGTTCTACAATAATTCATAATGTTTATTAAGGAAATAATACTAATACGTTAATTCGGGAGGACACTCAATAAATTAATATGAGAAAATCTCATTTGTGAGACTCGAACTAATGACCTTATAATCCTTAGTCCTTATCCCACCATCAAAATACCATTATACTATTAAGCCATTGGCGGTTTGTTAATGTGACCTATTTTATTAAGCAAAAATTGGTCGATCTTAAACCTAAACTAATTAATGTGACTAAATTTATCATGCAAAAATTGATCGTAAACCCAACTAGTTGTTGGTGCCCATATCTGGACTGACTTAGACGGCCGCTTTAACTCTTTCGTGGTGTGTTATCATTTTTCTTGTCATCTTTTCGGAATGTTAGTGGAAGTTTGAATAATTAATGGCACCAGGCTATATGCCTATATGCCAAACAATATAAATTTTGGTATTTTATATCGGTTGAATAAATAAATGATTCATAAGTTTAAGGATAAAGTTTTTGGTTAAACCAGATTGTGTTAAAAGCCTTATGTGATCAAAGAAATTGTCGGAAACGATGATAGGATATGTTGGTTAGCATATATTTGAGTTAAAAATACTTAACATATGAGATAACTTAACATGAAAAGTCTTTTTTGGTTTTTGTTGATTGATTTTCTAGATCATGGCAGCTGGTTTTATATACTTTGACAATGAATAACCGACTTATTGACTAATCTCACAACCAAAACGAAAGAAAAACAAATTGTCTAACTTATTCATATTAGAATTTGATAACTAATGCTCCTAATATACTAGTTAAGAAACATTTAATTAATTCGTTATTTCTTTATTAATAAAATCTTTTGCCTTACAAAAAAAAATTCAATCTAGAAATTTCCATTTTAAAATGAATAATGAACACATATTTTCATATTTTAGGATGTACCCCTTCGATCCATTGTTCAAAGCCTGCATAGCACGAAGCACCTGAGCGGCATAAGCCCGAACGCACTTAAATTAATTAAATAACTAAAGGATTAACATAAATCCTTACCAAAGATAAATAAATATATATCTTTGCCTAATCCAATGCTTATAAGGATTATCCTAAAGAAATTAAATCGGATAAACATGACAATTGATATTAATTCAAGAAGGAAGGTAAAAACCATAACCTTTGAAAATATTCTCCTATAAAAGGAGAAGGATTTCTCCTCATTGGGCACGATCATCTAATCGGCCAAAAACCCTAACACACACACATTGGCGTAAAGTGACATTGCTCCTACCTTCAGGAAATCACCAACAAACTCCAAAACCTTTTCAAATCTCTCTTTAATCCGGTCTCTTATTTACGAAGCATCCAACACGGTTTGGTGCACAATCAATCTTATTTCTGGATTGAAATATTAAATGGGTAGTGATAATTTTACAATAATTTTTAACCATTTATAACAAACATGCATATTTTATTGTATAATGTATAACTATATAAAACATGTATTCATGTCGATAGCTAAAAGTTGTTGTAAAGTTATAAATCCCCAAAAGAATAATATTCTGCAAAATTTCCATCTATCTATAACTCTATAAGTGGGTTTGGTTCGATTTAAGTCAATGTCATCTCCGAAATGCCGAACCAGTTATAGAATATTTTTTTTTTCCTAATGGGCCGAGGGTAGTGGATTGGGCTATAGTTTGTTATTTGTGATTGTAAATTTGTAAGTGCTTATCTCAAAATGGCCCAAGTAACGTTCTCGGCATCCCAAATTAATACCATACTTAAAGGACTTGGGAAAAGTGTCCACAAATTGAGGTTGGATTTTGATAAACTTGGAGGGACATTTATTGTGGCTGACTGGCAGATCTAGGAAGAAACTTGATGCCATGGATAATAATGCTGAGGGTTTTGCTTTAGTTTGGTAAAATAGGATCCCAAAAAAGGTGAATATTGAGAACTGGCAGATCGGACAAAAAAATGTGAGGTGTTTGGGTGGGTGGGTTTGTGTGTGGGGTGGGGGGGAGTGTTATAGTGCTTGTGGAAGAAACAAAGTGGTACACGAATATGCTTCTTTCTCTTCAAATTTCATATTTGATGAAATTAGATCAATCTCTTTCTCATGGATCTCCAACAGGGCAAACTTAGTGGCAAGTGATTGGTTAAGTAATGTAATGTTACTAGTTTGACGTAATTAGAACCAAGTCTTGTACAGTAATTTACTATCTTATTGGCATGTAAAATGATAATTTCGTCTATGACGTTTAAAAAAATAGGCCCATGATAGTTCAGCCGAATAAGTACATAACTGGCGGTATCAGTGTGTAATCAAAAAGTTATGGATTCAGATATGCCATTTACGTACTTTATGCATTGTATTGACAAAGTAAATTAGCAGTAACTTTGGAATTAAAACAGTTCTCACTTCTTGAAAAGAGAGAGGAATACGTGTTGGAACCATGAATATTGAAGCAAAGGAAGCTCAGAATCCCAATTACTGACTTTTGAAAAAAGATTGAATGCTGCACAGAGTGTTTGACTTCACCCCCCTGCCATTATTGCAAGAAGCTACCAACTACTTTTATTAACAATCAAAAGATCAATTTTAATGCAATGCTATCGATCTTAGCCTCCCTTGCCTGCCTGCCCATTTTCATCTTTATCTTCTCGGCTATACTTTCAATAATTCCCTTCCCATACTACTATAGACCCATTTTATTACTTGAAAGATTTAAATATATAATTACCCAATTCACAAAGCAAATAAAGTTATTCAAATTATTAAACTATAGATTATGAAATGAGTTTTACTCATCTGCTTATTTTCATGCCCTATCGTTACGAATATTGTCTGCTTTGCACGTGGACTGCAATATGCAACAAAGCTATCAAATTTGACCTTGAATTATTTCGTCGTGTGTGGGAGTTCATATTTTTGCGATAATCGATGACGATTTCTAAATCTTTGCATAAATAAATTTGAAAAATAACTATAGCATTGAATCGAGACATCTTCCATACCACTTTGTGCCCATGCATAAATGTCTATATATTTTGACTTGGACTCATCTTCTATCACCACTATTTCTTTCTTTTACGAGTATTTCGTCTTCTTTCTGACTTATAAATGCATAAGCTTTTCAAGTTCACCCATGACAAATTCCCTCCCTCTTTTCCTAAAATTATGCTCCCAAAGCTTTACACAAACGTGAAGACTATGTCTTTAATCCTCTTTTGCTTATTTTCATCTCTTTTTCTCAATCAAACACAAACACACATCTTTTTAGCCATCTTTGGTATACTTTTATTTACCATCATAAAAACATACTTTTTCCTATCATCATCCCCGTCAATCTATCTTGTAGACTACTCATGTCTAAAGCCACCAAACTATTGGCGGGTACCCTTTTCGTCTTTCCTCGAACACTCGCGGATAGTCCACTCTCTCGACCAAGAAAGCGTTGACTTCATGTCTAAAATCTTGGTCTCTTCAGGTCAGAGTCAAACAACATACATCCCTCCAGCTCTACACTTTATCCCACCAAGATCAACTCATGAAGAAGCCATCAATGAAGCTCAAATAGTTCTTTTCCCAGTTTTTGAAAACCTTTTATCCAAAACCAAACTTTCCCCATCAGATATCGACATTATAATCTTCAACTGCAGCGGTTTTTGTCCGTCTCCTTCGATATCGTCCATCATTATCAACAAATATTCGCTGCGCGAAGATATAAAGAGTTACAACATAAGTGGCATGGGGTGTAGTGCAAGTGCATTAGCAGTTGACATGGCACAAAACTTATTAAAAGTTCATAAAAACTCGAATGCAGTTATTCTTAGTACAGAGATTTTATCAAACGGTTGGTATGCAGGTAAAGATAAGTCAATGATGGTCCTAAATTGTCTCTTTAGATCAGGCAGTGCAGCCATTTTGATCACTAACAAGCCATCTGCGAGACGCTTCTCGAAATATAGATTACTTTACGCTGTTCGAACACAAGCTGCGTTTAACGATACCGCTTATAATTCGGCTATTCGCGAAGAAGACTGTGAAGGAAATACAGGGGTGACTCTAAAAAAAGATGTGTTACATGCTGCAGGAGAGTTACTCAGATCGAATTTTCGAGTTCTGGGTAATTCTATTCTTCCATCAGAAGAAAAAATCCGGTATGGCCTTTCGATAATGAGAAAGAAAGTTTTCGATAAATCGACACAAGTTTATGTGCCGAATTTCAGGAAGGTGATACAGCATTACTGCTTACCAACATCTGGGAAATCAGTAATAACTGAAATAGGAAAAAAGATGAAGTTAAAAGATGAACAAGTGGAAGCTGCATTAATGACATTGCATCGGTTTGGAAATCAGTCATCTTCTTCATTGTGGTATGAGTTGGCTTACATGGAAGCAAAGGAGAGAGTGAAAACAGGGGAAAGAGTGTTGCAGATGGGAATGGGTAGCGGGCCTAAATGTACCAGCTTGGTGTGGGAGTGTAACAGGCCCATTGTTGGAGAGGCCCATAAAGGCCCATGGGATGATAGTATTCATAGATATCCTGTTTATAGTCATCCGATCAGAAAGGATAACATATGATGCTCCTAAAAAAAGGTTTATGTTTTCATTTATGTCATTATCTCTTCATTGCACATCATTTTCTCAGCATCACGAATATATTAGTAAAAAGTTTGATTGAACTACACCAAATTGTTTTCGGTGTTGTATGTATACACTTTACAAACTGTTCAATGTGTGTATCAACTATCAGTTAGTGTATATTCAGTTAAATCTTCATCGGGTAATTAACTGATTTGCAAAGGATATGTGTCTTACCATAATGAAGGGATGTAAGGGCTTGAAAATTCTAGGTTCATGCATAACTTTCGTACCAAGGTTAGCACGGATGTATGATACTAATCCCCGTGGCATCGGTACTATCCAATTAGAATCGGTTCAAAAGCCGGGTGTATGAATACGGTCCCACTTAGTGTTTAATTTATCCAATAATTATTGTCCTCTATACTATATTTGTGTATACAAAATAAATTTACCATAAGTAACCTTGAATATCTATAAATGACAATGGGCTAGGTAAAAAGGGGCTGAGCAGGTGGTAAACATCAATACATCATGCATCTTCAATCATGAAAGTGTTCATAGTTGTGTGTTTGTAAGGTCTCCTTATATCTATATGACTATATGGGAGATATAAAATAAAAGCATTTGGGAGAATCATGTGATATCTTTGATGCGATTTCATTGAAATGAAAGTTTTAAGTATAAATTGCTCATGACTAACAAGTATAGATACACTCATCGCCTCTAAAACTAAATCTCACTTTTATAACACAATGTGGCTTATCTATGTTTATAGCGACATCGGAAGCTTAAGTTTTAATTGCAGCATTGTAATTTCACATTTCACGTAAATCTCAATACAATTTAGGATACACATAAACTAACAGAGAAGGAAAATAATAAAAATATATTCAACATAAAAAAACATTAGGTCCATATGAACCTGACAAGAAGAAGGTGCACCGAGTGTGCGAGTGGCAGACATAGCCAAGCATCAGTTATCTCCACCAAATACTTTCAAGTTAGCCACTGGTTTTCTGTGTACATATGAAAAATGTAAGCAAGTAATAAACTTTAATAAGTGGAACACCTAAAATACGACTAAAGTAGGAGTTGTTCAATATATTTTATCTCACAAGGCAGCACGAGCTACTAACTACAAACACAATTTGGACTATAAAATTATCACAATAGAAAAGTCGGACAATATACATATAATCCTCATAAGCCAATGTAAATATGTGTGTTTATGAGCTAATAAAGTAGGGTCTGCATTTAAGCTTGCTTAGTATCTCAAAAGAAGCTACCAACACAAGGAAAAGTAAACATTTGCAATGGCCCATAGCCTTATGGAAATGTCATGTCATATTACCATTTTCTTTTTTGACTATTCAAAAAGCAAGTGTAAAATTGGAAACATGGTACTAGTTTGCCATTGCTGTAACTTTGAGATGTACTTCCCTTCCAATTTATTACGCTAGAAATGTGCACTTCAAAAAGGTATATCAAGTCATCAGAAGCAATCAACTTCAGTAGATAATATTTTACTATTATTGAAGTTAATAACAAGATGAATATTGGTCTTCATTATTTCTAATTTTCTATTAGAGATGTACGGCTTTAATACAATTGTATAGTTTAAATACAAAAATTTATATTTAGACAAGGACAATGACAAGAGTGAGAAAAATTGTAGGCACTATTCTTTTGGAATGATATAGGTAGTACAAGAAAGGCACATGGACATAGATTGCTCCATTAAAAGGTAAAGAAACAATACTTTTTGGATATGAAGATGATAAAATTTAGGGAAATAATATTCGTACCACTATCTTTGATTGGTGAAGTTTTTGGATTCATGTAATTGGTTTATACCCAAATCTTATTGAAAGCAATGTTTCTATCAATGTTACGATTGTTTACATCTCATCTCGCACATATCCCGCCTGACAGAAAGGTATTGTTGTAAATATACTCCAAGGTATATAGATATATACGTACAATTGTGTCTGTGTGCAATTTTAACTACAATAAGTTTTCAACAAAAAGAAGATTAATGTAGCTATGGGAATGGGTGGCTTTAATTGCAGACGGTAATTTCTTGTTGTGGGAGTGTCAGTTACTTGTGGCTTGTGAGTAGATGCTAGTCCAATATAATGCTCCATACACGCTCAAGGACTACGTAGTATTTCAATAATAACTGCTGTAGCACTTACTCCTCACTACTAACCGTTGGACATTTAAAAAAGGTAGGTGTCAGTAGTAAGGGTTCTTTCTGTCTTTTTTTATATTTTGCCATGTAATTACTAGATCTCCAATTCAACCTCCTAAAATAAC